>NC_134704.1:115934338-116241481 GCF_043290135.1 Rhipicephalus microplus
GATCACTGGCAGGGGGCCATGTGAATGTTTCGAGCGAGAATTCTTGTGAGAGAAGGTTTGAAGAGTTGGTGTCTTCGGTTGACGCAACACTGATATTTTGCTCCCACATGGGTCACACACTGATAGAGTCACTATATGTTGCGTTCTAGCACAAGGTAAGCTTGGCGCTTAATTCACTTGGTTGAAAATATCTATGAGATCCACCATCACACGAGGCTTCAGCACGATGGTGAATTCTTCTGCTGCAATGCGGGGCATAGCGGTATGCCGCCACAATACACGGGATGTCTTCTCGGGTGGAATGTTCGCGGACGTGGCCTTATTGGTAGCCGAGCCCTTCCTAACTTTAGGTTGCTGACGACGCTTGCGGAGGGCCACCACGGCGAACAGTCCCTCATCCACGATATCCGTTGGTCGAGCGCAGTTTTCGGGCACTGGGGTAGAAATCTCTTTCCACGCCAACGTCGTGGGATCATATCCACAGAGAGCAGTGGCCGCCATCTGTGGCTGTGGTCGCGGAGAAGTTTACACACAGTCAGCGTTTGGTGCAACGCTTAGTCGGGCGAGCGTAGCTCCCACGAGGTCAGGTCAACAAGTGGGCATATAATTCCGCGAAATTGGCCTACCTGGATGAGAGAGGTGTCTTCTGGTGCAGAATGATGTTACGAAAACATATGGTCAATCTTTATCAAATGTGAAGAGGGGTTTCACCGGTCCTCACAAAAAGAGCGGGAGCCAATGCGACGCGCGTCCGCTCTCGTCGCGCGCTCGTAGCTATCCGAAGGCTAATAACCTAATTTTTGGTTGGAGCCTTCTGAAAGACATGATTCATTATTCCAATTATACGCAGAACTCTATCAAAACTTTCAGCTCATATGAAGCTGCACGTCACTAGGACAAGCTGTTCAATGTCGCTTTGAAGTCTATCACATAATTACATAATCATAATCCCATCGTGATCCTGACTCTTAAACTTCGCCATGTAGTTTTAAATGCGAATCATTTATTAGCGAACTTCGGTGACTTTGAGCATATCTATCTATCTATCTATCTATCTATCTATCTATCTATCTATCTATCTATCTATCTATCTATCTATCTATCTATCTATCTATCTATCTATCTATCTATCTATCTATCTATCTATCTATCTATCTATCTATCTATCTATTCGCCTAGGACTTTTAGCTATCCTTGCCTTTTGGATAATGTTATCGATACCAAACTTGGTATGGCATACCATGACTGTACGACAAGCGTATTTGACTAGTGATAACATGAAAATCATGACATGTCATGAATGTCATGATATACATTTCATGGTCTTGCTGTTCTTGCGGTGGTTTTGTTCACATGACATGTTGCAAAACTGGTATGGTATGAGATTATTGCATGGCGAACAAAAGCCACAGACCCTAACCTGAAAATCAAGAAATGCGTGTCATGTAACCGCATGACATGATACAATCATAATGCGCTCGTGGGCACTTCGCTAGCGTCACATATACGAAATTAGGTAATGATTGATTGATTGATTGATTTGTGGGGTTTAACGTCCCAAAATCACTATATGATTATGAGAGACGCCGTAGTGGAGGGCTCCGGAAATTACGACCACCTGGGGTTATTTAACGTGCACCCAAATCTGAGTACACGGGCCTACAACATTTCGGCCTCCATCGGAAATGCAGCCGCCGCAGCCGGATTTGATCCCGCGACCTGCGGGAAATCAGGAATTACGGTATTACGGTATGTGATGGTATGACGGAGGTATATGACTGGTGCAAACATGATACACATGAGATGCGTGTCATCTAAATTCATGACTACATGCTATGCTCATGATGCGCTTGCGGCCGTTTCAGATGTACCAAATTTGATACTAGGTGACGCGAATGAATGACATAGGTAAATAGCACATCCAAACACGATAATCACGACATGCGTGCCATATAACTACATGAATACATGCCACACTGATGATGAGCTCGCGGCCGTTTCGCTAGCTTCTCATATGCCAAATTAGGTATTACGTGACGTCAATGGATGGCGAAAGGTAGTTTAATGGTACAAGCATAATAATAATAAAATGCGTGTCGTGCGAGAACATGACTACATGCCCCTGTCAAGGCGCTAATACACTTCGACGTGACCCGGCGCGCGTGTGTGGCGGCGTTCTTTTCGTTGTGTCACGCCGGCGTTGCTACGCTGGGCGCCGCTCGCAGGTGCGCGTCGCGCTGCGTTGCTTTGACGCATGCGCGTTTCAGTGCGTCCGGCGTCCCTCTGTCACGAAAAGAGGCACACGCAGTGCAACGCATCGGCGCGAAAGGCAGCATGTCGCCTTTCACACCACTGGCCGTGGGGCCGCGCCGACGGACGCTGGGCGTGCTGGTCACGCCTAGCGTCAGAATATAGAGTGATCCATTTTCTAACGCTGTGTTCAGCATGCGCGCGCGTCAACGTTACGTTGCAGCATTTTGGGCCCTTCGTGATGCACTTGCGGCCATTTCGCTAACTCGACATATACCAAATTTGGTGTTACGTGACATCAATGGATGACGAAGGCACATGACTGGAGTAAACATGATAAACACGACACACGTGTAATGTAGGAACATGACAACATACCACGTTCATAGCTTGCGCATGGCCATTTAGCTAGCTCCATATATGCTAGATTTGGCATCACGTGACATGAACAGATGACGATGATAAACAACACATCCAAACATGATAATCACGACACGGGAGTCATGTACGGTGTAATTTACCTCCACCTCGTAACGTAGCGGTAATTTTAAAGTGACATATCAACCTTCCTCAGTCATGCTTCGCATATAATGGATTCCCACTGTACGTGGGATCTGCCAATTTTTTATTTTAAGTGTTTACGGAGTCCGACAAACGACAAGTTTATAGCTAATTAAAAGTTTATGAACTAGAACTGGCAAGGAAGGAATACAAACTACAAAAGTAGTGAACATAATATTACAAGGTAAATAACAATAAAGCACGGACAACAATATAAAGAAAATGCATGAAAGTCGCTTCTTGTCAGTCAGTGCCTTGCGCAAAATGAAAAAAAGAGAGAAAAGGAGACAACAAAGTGACCTGGCATAATTGAAATTGATTCAACTTGTGACTTCGCGCTTAACAAACAATCACTGTGCTTCAAAGTTTGAAGATTAAGAAACAACCAAACAAAGAAAGATGCTCGGATGGAATTTAGGCACCTGCTACGCACCTTTCGCAAGACTTAGCGTTGAAGTGAGCCGTACTTTTTTATCAGTTCTCATACGGCGCCAAAATGGGCGAACAGACGGTAGCATGATAAAGGCGCAGCGCCCCTGCCATGTGAAGTGCTAATGCATGTCATTTCTTCGGGGATGCGTAGAATGCCGGAAACATCACAGTCAGCCGAAATACGACCGCGTGGCACTTTATTTATTTCGCCTTTAGACGTGCTAACGGCTAGGAACGCCATCGACTTTCTCTGGCTCGAAGAAAGGAGATCAGAGGCGCCTGTCTTGACGCATTATTGATAGCGTCTGGGCACTTGAAGTCATGGGTTTCCAGCGTGTCGTCATAGAATTCTCATTAATAACCTTCCCTTCCACATCCATAGCGAGAAGGCGGGACACTCTCGCTATTCTCCTACGCCTTATTGTCTTTCTTATTAACCTAACTTCAAGTGTTGCTCAAGCATTCTCATGAACAGTTATTCGTCATTATACTTCCGAATTCATAGGCTAATATGGAGCGTACTACCACACGTCGTGTGGAAAACAAGAAAAGGAAGAAAGAAAGACAGACAGAAAAAAGAAAGAAAGAAAGAAAGACAGGCAGAAAGAAAAAAGAAAGAAAGAAAGAAAGCCCGCATTAAGCGTGTTCGACAGGCTGCCATTTTTTGATCGTACAATTCAGCGTTTTCTCGAGCTATGCTTGTGTAAGAATAAAAGAGGGCTGCACGTGAATGTCGCGTAGTGATAATGAGTGCAAGTAATGTTTGATCTTGACTGATGTACGGGCTTAACATCTTAAATCCCCCATACGATTATGAGAGACGCCGTAGTGGAGGCCACCGGAAGTTTTCGACCACTATAGTGTTCTTTAACATGCACCCGAATTCGAGCACACGGGCCTAAAGCATTTTCATCTCCATTAAAAATGCAGCCGCCGCAGCCGGAATGGTATCTCGCGACCTGCGGGTCAGCAGCCGAGTTCCATAGAGACTAGACCAGCACGCCGGGTCTAGTCCCTACAAATATTAAGCTCAGCAAAAAAAAATCACAGCATATCTACGGAGTAAATGATGATTGGTGAGGCGCAGCGTTCGTCAGTCTGTCGGTCCATTCATTCTTGCGTCCGCCAATCTGTGTCATCCTTGGTGCATCCGTCCGTTTGTTCATTCGTCTGTCTGTCCGTCCATCTTTTTGCGGCCATCCCTCTGTCTGTCCATCCGTCCGTGCGCCCCTCTGTCTGTCCGTCCGTGCGTGTGTCAGTCCGTTCGTTTGTCCATATGTCTAGAGAAAACTCCAAGCACAGCCATCTCACATCTTTTCATCATGTATTCATCATATACAAGTGCCCCCATCCAGCAGACATTGTAAAAACCGCTATTTCGGGTATGTGTCACTGGTGGTTACGTATTACGAGTGACGCACAAGCCACGCCATAAGGAGCTTCGCCCCTAAAAAGAAAAAAAGAGCGATTTTTAATGTGGTGCCAATGACTGGAAGCTTCACTGACTCATCGACACGTTCTTGACCACCATGCATGAATAAGTCCCCTTCGTCGCTTGCAAGATTTACACAAAATCTGAGCAAAAAGAACAAACTAATGCCTTCAGTGTATAATAGGAACTTGCGGAACTAAAATATGCTTCACGGCCTGGTATTGGCCCTGTCAAATTTTTCATCAATCAGGTCAGAATAGACTCAGTGCCATGCCGTAAAGCAAGGACGAAAGGGTAGGGTGATTGCGGTCCTACGCGATACGACTTATCGAACCATGGGGAAAGTAAAGTACGTAAACACAATCGCGATTTATTAGAACCAGCCAACACCAGGCAGGGGATTAAATGGCTCGCCGTGGTGGAAAGTAAGAAGCTTTACATAGACCGTATGTGCGCGTGCTCACAAAGCCAGTGTCTTTCAACCCTGCGGCAATCAGTATATTCTAGAACAGGAATAATATAAGCAGGATATTTTTTATTTAACATCCATGACTCGTGAATGGACTAATAGGATAAGCGAAGCGTCATCCTATGAAGAAGAAGAATTCAAAAATTGGCAGATCCCATGTACAGTAGGAATCGATGATATGCGAAGCATGGCTTAGAAATGTTGATATGTCACTTTAAAATCAGCACAAGGTTACGAGGTGGAGGTAAATGATGCCTCACACGTCTTCCGCGTCATGATTATCATGTTTGGATGTGTCATTTACCTTCGTCACGTGATACCAAAGTTACTATATGCTGAGCTAGCGAAGCGGCTGCGAGCACGCTGTGAGCGTGGTATGTTGTCATGTTATTACGTCACGCGCGTGTAAGGATTATCATGTTTGCACCAGTCATTTACTTTTGTCATCCATTGAAGTCAATTAACACCGTACTTGGTATATGTGGAGATAGCAAAACGGCAGCGTGAACATCATAAAGCACCCAATATACTCCAATGTAGCGTTGACGCGCACGCATCATCCACCTTATGACATTCAGCTTATGACATTCAGAACTGTGCGAGTATGTTGTGGCAGCAGCAATCACAGGACCGAGCTGATTGACGAAACGTGCGAGAGGTACTTGCCCTGTATTGGGCGTGATCAGGATTATGGTGATAATTATTACAAAGATTCAGTCTCAAAACGTGCTTCTCGGCTTTTGTGTGTTTGTATAAAGCAGCGCTTTTCCAAATTTTAAAGTGCAATAATTATCAACATAAGAACAGGTGGGCTGTAGTGGAGCAAAAAGAAAGAGTGGTCAAATGCCGCTATAACTTCTAAAAGAGTTTCAAGCAGATCGCTGACGTTAAGAGCATGCAGTGGAAGCGTGAAATGGCTTGTTAAGCTTGTGAAGCATTGCTGAATGAAATAGTCATAAAACTTCTGAATTAAAAAAAGTGGGGGGATCTTATGCTACGCTTGAAGAGTTGAATGCGAGAGCGATATTCAGTCTTTAGTTCGTACTGAGTTGAAAAGGGCTTGCGTCAGTAAAACTTTCGCATACGGCAGCGTTCTCTTTAAGGGTAACAATAAAGTTGTGTTTTCTTCCTCTCTTTAAGGGTATATCATGATTTAAACTACGGTTGCGCTTGGAATTTTTTCGAGATTCTCATGCACCCAGTACGTGGTGTCAAGAGAAAAGGCGCAGTAACTTCTGTGCCTTTTGTAGTCGGTGAATCACTTTAAACCACCAAGTTATGATAATCACATGTTCCGAGATGTGATGCGTGTTACAAGCGTGCCATGCATCATAACTGCGATATTACATGTTGCATTGTGAAGAATTTATACAGGACACGTGCGTTAGTAAGGCATGCAAGTTACTTTTACTGTATTTTCTTGCACAGGAAGTGATTTTCACTGTATTCTCGAGCAGACGCGTGGCATTGTGGTGGAAGACCCGCCTTCTAACGAAACGACCGGGTTTGAGTTTCACTCAGACGTAGATTTTTATGGGCGAAGCTCCTAAGGCTTTGGGTCGTTCCCTGCCCCGTATGTAGTATGTAGCCACCACTAGTTTATGGCTTTCTCAGTAGATGGCGTTGTGTGTATACGTGACGACTAAAGGTAACAGGAATGCAGTGGTAATGAAAAACAGGGCACTGGGGAATTAGAATAGGTATGATGTTGTCAGAGGAATATGGAAAGGCGTCATGGTTCCTGGTCTGACGTTCGGCAATGCGGTCTTGTGCATGAGATCAGAAGTTCAAGCAAGATTAGAAATTAAGCAACGTGGAATAGGTAGGCTTGCTTTAGGAGCTCACGGGAATACACCAAATCAGGGACTACAAGGTGATATGGGATGGACATCATTTGAGGGCAGGGAAGCTAGCAGCAAGATAAACTTTCAGAATCGATTGAGAGAAATGGGGGAGGACCGTTTGGCTAGGAAGGTATTCAGCTACTTGTACATGAAGAATGTCGATACAAAATGGAGGAAGCGAACCAGAAAATTGACTGGTAAATACTTAGAAAACAGCAGGGGGCCAAACCAAAAAGAAATATTGGTTAAGAAGAAGGTGAAGGAAGCTGAGACCGATATATGGAGAATTGGCATGATTAAGAAGTCCGCACTAGAGGTATATCGTACTTTTAAGAAGGAAATTGCCAAGGAAAGGATCTATGATAATACTCGAGGTAGTTCTCTACTGTTTCAGGCCAGGACAGGAGTATTACGAACCATGACATATCGGGCCAATTACGAAGTGGTAGACACGGTATGCAGTGTGTGTGGAGAGGAAGAAGAAACTGCCGAACACTTGATAATGTTCTGTAAAGGGCTTCGCCCTATAGTTCAGGATGATGACGCAGAGTTTTTCAAAGCAGTTGGGTTTAGGGACAGGCAGGGCAAAATAGACTTTAAGCGGGTAGAATTAACTAGAAGAATGTTATCTGAATGGTGGCTAAAGCCAAGGCCCGAGTGAAAATAAACCCTTCACTGCAAAGTACGAACCGTCAACCTCACTTTTTAAAAGGAAAAAAATGAATCTAGTTTTTGGTTCATTAGGTATTACGGCTTGGTGGTACTAGCCACCGCCCGGTCTAAAGGGTACAGCCATATCTATCAATCCATCCATCCATCCTAAAGGAAACTGAGAGGGACATTTGGAAGATCGGAATCCTTACGAAATCATCACTGCCGACCTACCGCACTTTCAAGCAGTAAATTTCAAAAGAAAATATCTACGATAATGCTCGGGGTAGTCCTCTGCTGTTCGAAGCCAGAACGGGAGTATTGCGGACTAAGACGTACCGAGCCAAATACAAAGGCGCAGACACGGTATGTAGTGCGTATGGAGAGGGCGAGAAAACGGCTGAACATTTGATAATGTTCTGTAAAGAGCTTTACCCTGTAGTCCAAGATAATGGCGTGGAATATTTCAAAGCAGTGGGGTTTAGGAACAGTGAGGGCGAAATAGACTTTAAACGGGTAGAAATACACGGAAGGAGGCTAACTGATTAGTGGCTAGAATCAAGGCGCGAGTGAAATTTATATCTTAAAAGCGCGCTGATAGTACTCAAATTTATGGCTAAGTGGCGTGAGCCACCGCGCGGTCTTATATTCATCCGTCCGTCCATCCGTCCGTCCGTCCGTCCGTCCATCCATCCATCCATCCATCCATCCATCCATCCATCCATCCATCCATCCATCCATCCATCCATCCATCCATCCATCCATCCATCCATCCATCCATCCATCCATACATACATACATACATACATACATACATACATACATACATACATACATACATACATACATACATACATACATACATACATACATACATACATACATACATACATTCATTCATTTATTCATTCATTTTTGGGAATAAGAAGGCGTGGTCAGATTTTTTATTATTTATTTTAATTGTTCTCAATTTTTCGGTCACGCACAAGATGATTTTTCCCACAGAGTCAACGACAACGTCACCAACGCCGAAACTGAAATTGCTAATAAACGAGCTCTTCATCGCTGTCGTATTCATAGTGCACAGTTTTGCTTATACACTGGACCACTCCGAATTTCTTGGTGTTTGTCTGCGTTGAAAAGACTGCTTTCTAACGTATCTATGTCCCAGTGCATCACAGTACACGTTATGGTAAATCTATATAATACTCAGTGAAACCCAAATACCTCCTTCTTACAGCACCAAGAACATTTGGTATCGACAGACAGACCGACAACGAACTTTGTTGGGCACTGGAAAACGCTACTCCTTTAGAGGAACGTCGCGGGCCGCTCCCACTTAGAAACGGGGAGGCCTAGCCTCACTGCCGCATCGTGGGCTTTCTGGACAGCCCGTAGTTGCAGTAGCAACTCTGAACTTCGTAAGGCAGAGTCCTAATCTTCTTCTGTGAGCTGACTTAGGCCCTGTAACGAAGGGCACTGCCAAAGCATATGGTAAGCTCCAAACAAATTGAGCAAATACCACCACCACTGAAAATAAAAATTGGGACACAAAGACTGCAAAAACCAATAAATATTTTTCCGACAGATATCAGCACTAACTGTGCTAGAAATTAATTGGTTGTAATAAAACATTGTGACAGACTCGGTAAGGGGGGCGTTTGTGCTTAGCTACCTAATAATCTGTGGGGTGTGATGCCCCTTTGCAAGTGTTTACTGAGGTTACTTGTCATAAATTTTACATAAGAAAAATCTGCTATAGGCACGGACGCCTATATCAGTATTTATTGATCTGTAATACATGACCACTACGCCAGGTCTCTCGCAGTCGTTAGACGCTCCACACTCCGGGTTGACTTGGTAAAGTAATGAGAACAGCACGTGAGAAGTCTTTGTTGCTCTGCTAGAGATGAGCTAGTAATCACACTGTCAGATTATTGCGCAGTACAAATTATAGCGTTACGTGTTAACTTTCCTGAAGCATACCAAATAAACACTATCACCACTCATTCGGGAGTAAGATTTCTGCCATTGTGTGTCCTACCATCTACCGCAAGTCGGTCCCGCCTCCTTTGTTATTTCCATCTCTCATGCAGCCTTTGCGCTAATGAACACGTTCTTTGTCGTCCTAATCTGCAAGTAGAGGACTCCCATTTGCAGAGACTCATTGTGTGCGAGCACCGAGTTCTCATTTGGAACACAAACCTGAATAATTTCATGCTCTGTTTGCTTCCACTTGTCCTCGCGGAAAAGATAATAATTGGGAAGTGACCATTGGTTGGCGTGCACTTTAATTGAACTCTATTCAAACAGCCGTAGCTTTGAGAATGAAGCAAATGAGCTATTCTTTATTAAAATGTCGCTCTGCAAAACACTCAGAAGGTGACATTTTAAATAACGACTTATACGAAGCTTGTCCCATTATAGCTTCAGTTACCTCCAGAAGCTCTGATCTCTTCTTTTACCATTCGATCAAGCTCTTTGTCGGAGTTACATGCTATCCTTCTTCCCGAAGCACCGATTCTTTTGTACTTGACTGCGAAGATCCTGTTCACGTGGGTAGCGTTCAACATTAGCAAAATGCACAGCAGTACTAGGACTGGATAGTTTAGCTCCTGCTCTTAAACGTGAAGATAACGTGCCACCTATTTTTAGTCTTGTTCAAAACTCTGGGAAAAAACAATTGTAAATTGGGCATAATAATATCAGCTGTGCCAGGGCCAGGTTTCGAAATTTGAGTTGTATTAATAATTTGCTTACACTGAAAAAAATCATGATACAGAGATTGGTCAATCAACTGCCTGTATTTTGGCTCCGTAAAATACGAAAATCATGCTCAATGAGAACCTCATTTGCAAAACCCCATAGCAAGAATAAGGTCTCCGTACAAGTCTTTTGCCTTGGTCTAACCGCCAGCTTTTTTTATAGTGCGACGTGACTATTATTATCAAGAATGCCATATCTGATGCTTAATGAGTCTTGTTACGGTACGAGCGATGCGAAGATTATGGGTGACAGATAGCAATGCCTTCAAACAGTTTTCGTCAGCCTTACATTGTAACATAACAGCCTTCAGAGTTGAGCCAAACTTCATTGTTGAAGAAGCTGCACGAAACACGACCAATTTCGAAAGCCTGCATGCGTCCTGACACTGAAATTTTTATGCACGCTGGAAAGGCGATTACATAATTGATTTGCCCTAATTAAAATGCTCAGTGATTGTATGGGGCCAAACATGCATAAGAAACATGAAAACCATGGATGTTGGTTGGTATGTGTAGTAAAATATTATTGTGACAGCTATCACAATCAGATATCGATCTGTCGAGTTTATTCCAAGCAACAGAGAAGCATATCTTGAGGTTCGTTTTTAGAAAACGCCGACAAATATAGATAAACACGCGAAAATATGTCACTAATTAGATAAGACGATTATGAACGTTTAGGAAAAATTAGTTAACGCTTGGTAATAAGTGCGTAGCTCTGCACAAAATTTTTATGATTTTCTTGTTGTCCCGGCTACGTTCGTGGTGCCTAAAGAATAATAAGAGCACATTAGCACAGAAGTACATTCGTGTGTGTATGCGACTGAGCGTACGTGCGCGTGTGTGCGTGTGTGTGTGTGAGTTTGTGCGTGCGTGCGTGCGCGTGTGTGTTAAACACTAGCGCACTTCGTAATGCGGCATTCTGTAAACCATTACTCTCACCTCTCATTGTTAATCCATCGGCCAGGTGCCTAACGTACACCGATCATTGAACCTTGCCCACATAGAACAAAACAGCAGTGATAACTTCGAACGGACGCGAATGTCGTGGTTACATAATCTTTTTCTTTGCCCTAGGAGGCCAGGAATCCGAGAGAGAAAGTGTAAGACATGAAAGACGACAAAGTGTACAATATTAAAGATGACATAGTCGTAACGTAGAAAAAATAACAATATATGCCGACATGTAGACACAACATTTTCATCTCATTTCAAGATTTGTGAACTGATGTTCAACCGAATTATACAAATGTCTTGGTACTAACTCACAGAAAAAAATCTAATAGTTAGTTCATGACGAACGCTTCGTTTGCAGCGTTGTTTCACTGGGGATGATATTCCTTGTGTTATGTCTTTTACGTTTAGGTGAATATGGGCATTCTATTGATCAAGAAACACAGAGCGGCATCACACGCGTTACAGCATTTAGATAAATTCGGCAATACACTCAAACCGCAATATAATAAATTTCAATATAACAAGTTATTGGTCATAACAAAGTTCATTCGCTTTACCATAACTTGTTACTAGTGAATACTTATATCAAATTTTCGGATACAACAAAATATTTTTGTGGTAGATGTAATTCTGTTAGACTTTGATAGTAGTTCTTGTTGAGAATAATAAAAATGCTTAAGTATTTATATCAATCAATGATAACTCTGCTTTGGTTCTGCATGGTCGTTTCACAGTTTCACACGTGAATTGTCACGTGAATCTCATACGTTCAAGCCATCTGACTTCACGCACACAGCCGTACTCCTTTTCGACTGAACTTCAACGCGTTCAGGACCAAACTTTCACGAGTTTTATTGATAAAATCTTGCCCCCTCGGGCTCTGCATTCGGTTAGTTATGTGCTAATCAATCTACATAAGGAGCTTTTTAGTATGACTTTGTGGCTGCCCTCGCAGCCAACACATGACATTAAAATAACGAGGCACTCCACTGAACCAGGCTGAAGTACGCTTCACGATGCGCTTCACGATACGCTGACTCTCATTTTTTCTTGTTTTCTTCAAAGTGTAACAGGACGGATAATAATGCAGCGTACTTATAAAGATGTTTAGGCTATGGTGGCTTTCAAATGAACCAAAAAATTGCGTTATAATTCAATTGAATTCGGGAAAGCTACACTGGCCGAAGTAGCCTATAGGCAAGGTTTTGATTTCGAACGGCAGCGGACGCATTACTAAGTATATAAAATTGTAAAATTGAAGAAAAAAGGTAGAGGTAGTGAGGTGGTAGAGTTCCATGAAAAATATAACGCACTCTGTTAGCCGAGGTGCATGCAGAATGTAGTGAAACTTGGAGCTTTCTTGCAAACAAGCCTCGTGAACATTTATAAACCAGCTGGTGTTGGCGCGCTTTCAGATAGTGGTCCTTATAGGAGTGGCGAAGGCATCTTTATTTTTTACGAAAAGCGCGCACACATCCTGGCGCCTCACTCAGCTTCATTCCCTGTATGTGTCATTAGGTTGTGCCTTAGGATGTAACAAATATTTCATATATTACCCTTCTTTTGTCCACAACCTTCATGATACACATTTGAAACACTGGCAAATTTGTTTCCTTTTTCGACATTCCATATTAAGTAAACTAACGGGCATGAAGGGAATGGTCGTAGTGTACAGGACGCTTTATGTCTTATCGAATGCGCTGCAGAAACACGTAAGCTATAGAGCTGTTAGTACTTAATGCTGAGATCAGTGCTGGTATATAAATTTGGTTTCATTGATGAAAAAGACGCCCTTGTCATGCAGGTGCCCTGTGTATAGCTCTCCAAAGAATAACATACCATACTGCAAGAGCCAATTTACACACCGCCATGGAAACTCGGTGGTGCGCCGTGCAATATGTTAGAAGCGGTCTTAACTAGAAACATTACAGTGCGCCTGCCGCCCCACTGCTCACCGGTCCACGTTGGGAATTCGAAAGAAGTCATTTGTTCTAGCAGACCAACAAGACGCAATGACATGGACGTTTTAAGCAAATTGAAATTAGCAGCCACGTGTACCTTTATAACCCATAGACAAAACTGCCGTTAACGCCTTCACAATTGCAAAAGTAGCGAAAGGAGCCCTCATGGTAGGATAAATATCTTTTGATTGTCACCCACTAACGACAGAAGCACTTTCTGTAAGCAAATGAGTGCGGAGGTAGAAGGTTTTATTTTGTTACTTTTGTAATTTGCAATTCGAAATCCAAGCTTTATTACTTTTTCTTGAGGGCTCGAATGCCTCGCTCCATACACAGTTCGATTCAAGTGTGCACGTGCCTGCAACCGGCATGTTCTCTCCTTCATTAATGATGCTCTTACTCTGAATTTTAGTGGCAGGATATACCTTCTCTGAGTATTTGTTTGTACAGGACGCTCAGTGTGTTTTTATGAAGAGCGATAGAAAAAACTCTTAAATGCGAAGCCATTCATAGCGAACTTCGGCCAGTTTGACCGTTGTCTGTCTATCTATCTATCTATCTATCTATCTATCTATCTATCTATCTATCTATCTATCTATCTATCTATCTATCTATCTATCTATCTATCTATCTATCTATCTATCTATCTATCTATCTATCTATCTATCTATCTATCTATCTATCTATCTATCTATCTATCTATCTATCTATCTATCTATCTATCTATCTATCTATCTATCTATCTATCTATCTATCTATCTATCTATCTATATATATATCTATCTATCTATCTATCTATCTATCCATCTATCTATCTATCTATCTATCTATCTATCTATCTATCTATCTATCTATCTATCATTCTATTGTGTCCTGGTTGATAATCGCCAGTGATTATCAACCAGGACACGCGCCACCACCTGGAAATGACGTCACTACTAACCCCTTTAAAACTAACACGCCAAGAATGTTACGACGCCTTTCAGAAAGATAGATCCCCTTGTCGAAACGTCAGTCAACCTGTCTGAGGCTTTTCCACTGTTCAGCTTGACTAGTCATAACATGAAAATGAAGACTTGTATATCATGGATATCATAACTAACATTTCATGATCTTGCTGCCCTTGCGTCGGTTTCATTCGCATGATATATTGCAAAACTGGTATGGCACGACATGACGAAGGTATGGTATGGCACGACATGGTATGGCACGAAATGACGAGGCGAAGATAAGTGCCAGGCCGCAACGCTCAAGTCATGACATGCATGTTATAGAAGTCATGACTACACGCCATGCTCACGGTGCGCTCGCGGTCATTTCGCTAGCTTATACCAAATTTGGTATTACGGGACGTGAATGGATGACTGTGGTATATGACTGGTGCAAAGAAGATAATCATGAAATCCATGTCATGTGAGGATATGACTACATGACACACTCATGATGTGTTCGCGGCCGTTCCGCAAACTTCACCTACACCGAAATTGGTATTACGTGACGTGAAGGGATGACGAAGGTATATGACTGGTGCAACATGATATACATGGCATACGCGTCATGTAACACATGACTACTTGCCACGCTCACGATGCGTTCTCAGCCATTTCGCCAGTTTCACATGTACCAAATTTGGTATTGCGTGACGTGAATAGACAAGAAAGGTAAATGACACGTCCAAACATGACAATCATGACATGCGTATCATGTAAAGCATCACTACATGATACGCTCATGATGCGCTCGAGGCTGTTTTGCTAGCCTGACAAATACCAAATTTGGTATTACGTGACGTGAATGACGACGAAGGCAAATGACACGTCCGAGTAGTATAATCATTATTTGCGCGTCATGTAAGCATGACTACATGCTAAGACCATAGTGATGTCACGGCCGTTTCTCTAGCTTCACATATAACTAATTTGGTGTAATGTATTATGTATTACGTAGAAATGTACGGCAGATCTGTGTTCCTGACATGACAATTATGACATGGAAGTCATGTACGGCATAATTTACGTGCCTACAACTGCTGGTGCTGGTATTGGAAATGTACTTGGTGCTGGCGTTACGCTACTATAAACAACATACCCGCATCTTGTCTCAATATGTGAGCACGCATATCATATCTTCTTGTGTTTACTGTGTACTACGTCAATACTTCGTAACATTGTGCTGATTTTAAATGGATATATCGACCTTGCTCATTTGTGCTTTGTATATAATGCATTCCCACTATGCGTGAAATCTGCAAATTTTGATAGAAAGGCCGATAACTTGCCCAGCATTTACACATCACTGACATGCTACTGTGCGGAGACAGGAAGAGATAGAAAAAATTAAAAAAATTAAAATAGAAATAACAGAACAAACAGAGTTTTTTGGCTCTCATACAGCAAGCGCGCTGATGAAGTCTCGCATTGGGTGCATTCAAGGTGCAAATAAACTTTGTAGAGCTGACCGGTACTCTCCAAATAAATGAATCAAAGTTTCATCGCAAGTTCTGTTGTGTGAGGCGGGCCAAAATGCCCAAAACAGAGTAGATTCATAATCATTATTTTTTTTGTTATCGAAAGCATGGATTGTTCGTAGGGCGCACGCTAACGGGTATGTGCTCGACATTAAAATAAACGTGCACAAATGGGTTGCCCGTGCAATTACATTAGAATAGAAACTTCGCAGTGTTTACTTGTAACAAGCTGCAGTTCGCGATGTTCCCTTCACTCTAAACACGATGCATTTTTCCCCAGAACCGTGGCTTTCCTCAGTCTTCGACAGATGATGACAAAAGTGCAGTCTAACGCCATCTTGGCCTCAGCTTGCTTCTCCGGGCAAAAGCCGAGATCTTTCTTTTGTCCTTTCTCTAAGAACAAGTGCTATTGAACGTATGAAATAAGATGCATGCACTGTTGTCAACAAATATGGCTGGTAACGAAAGATTAGTTCTGTGATATTAGAAGATTAGTGACGTTTTATTTAAGACGGCATGCAGCTTCCGCTGCATACCTCTGGTTAATGAACAATTGCACTGGTAAATCCACGTCATCTGCACCATGGTCTGCATCGTCAGGATAATGAAACTGCCTCTAAACTAAAAACCTCTGATGTCACATTTGTTTATTCGTTTACATGAACGCAACCATTTTGCTATTTGTCTCATAATTTCAGGCCACCTTTCCTGCGATGCTAAATTCCAACAAAGGAATTCTAGATCAACACCGTGTAAAGCATCAAGCTCTTCATACGTGACTTTATAGCATGGTCAAGCCAGAGTATATCAGAACAGATTTACCTTCACCGGGTCAAACGCTTGGCTGCCTGCTTCCATTCCATCAGTCTTAAGTATCTTGCATATTCTCTTAGATTGGGTTCCTAGAGGACGTCCATAAGCGTGAGTGCTGCGAGTGAATATGCCGCGTATGGCACTTTCGAAAGCTGTATGTAAATCCTGCTTGCGGAGGGTCATTTAGGAGGCATTACTGTAATTTATAATCCTTGATTTTCAATCCCTGTACAATGCGTGATTTCTCCTATGTTTTGCAGCTTTTTTTCCTACACGAATTTCACGCAGCATGTTGCGAACACAGATAAATGACAAGCCGCAACGGTGTGAAGCACTAGAAGACGGCATTGACTTGTTTGCAATAAATTTGGTTTTTTGCCGCGTTTGCACGGCATGCTTGTCGCACTGAATGTATTTAAACGCTATAGCATTGAAGAGCTCGTTTCACAGGATTCCAGCATAGGTGGTTGTGAGTGAAAAATCACCATCATTGCGTCACCAAAAAATCAAGAAAGATGCAAATAAAATATATACTGAATTCCGAGTCCGAGTGAAAATCAAACCCGGGTCGTTGGCGTGGCAAGTGAGTGTTCTACTACACAGCCACGCTTCTGCTTGTGAATACAGTGAAAATAAGTTCATCTGCTTGGAAATGAAGTCACTAACTTTTATGCCTTAGTAACACACCCGTCCTGTGCATGTACATGTTTCACGATACAACGTATAATACTACTGTATTAATGCGTGGGACAAGCGTATACCTTGCCATCGGGCATCAGAACATGAAATTATCATGGCGTCATAGTTCGAAACGAGTCACCCTCTATAAAAAGCCAACATACGCTACCGAACCCTTCAGGCCACGTAGTGTGTTTATAAAAAGTTGGAAAAGATTTCGTATAATAGGTGGTTCAAGTACACACTAGGAACGAAAAACGCTATGTTGGGTATCCGCAGACGACGACGATGAAGAAGTGATCGTGGGCTGCTGTTTCCCTAGCGGGTGCCATGAAGTGCGTGTACCACTGGTATCATCATGTACTGTTCTGTGTCCTATTGTAGACATTAAATACATTTTTTTGTAATTTTGCTGTTGCATCAAACGCCGTCTTTTCACGACAAATGGTGTTTAAACCCTGGAAGCAACGAGTGGAACCAGCAACCTTACGAGCAAGTAAGCAGTGATCATTACAATACAAGAACCGCCTGACAGCTAAACGCACTGCTAGACAAATGCAGTTAACGAGAGTCACGGTTGAGGTGACAACGCTCTCGGGGAGTGACAGCAACGACCGAATGGTATTCATCAAAGTCAGAGACAAGCTCGTCAGAAGCAATGACGTGCTTTGGAAGATCAAATCTGCAATCGAGAACGTGATTCCAGTGGGCGAACTTGAAAGAGAGAGAACGAGTCTGCGGGGCACAATGGCGACCAGGTACTTAAGACTTTCACGTGACTGTGGTGTCGCATTGAAGAGCTGAGCTTATGGAACGCGCGGTGGACCTCTACTACTTGGACGACGATCAACATGTCTCCTGCCCCAAGGACAGCTGCGTCCCAGAGGTTTGGACCTCGTCTCCCAAAGCTGACTATCGAGCCATTTCGTGGGGGAGTATGTAAGTGGATTTCTTTCTGGAAGCAATTCAACGGAGCTGCCACACCGACACAACTCTGAGCAAGATGGAAAAACTTTGTTACCTCCGCAACTAACTGGTATATAAAGCCGCAGTGGTGATTGCCGGGTCACTAAAGATGTAAGCCTGTTATGCGAGTGCCGCCTGTTGCTGAAGCAGAGGCTCTGGAACAAGAGCAGTATTGCACAGCAGCACTTCTAAGCATTCATGAACTGCAGCCAGTAAATTCTTCATCAGATACGAAGGTGTTGAGCAAGTTTTACGGTGCAGTCCAACTGAATGTACGCTGCCTTAACATTTTAAACTACGCCATGAGCAATTTTTCAGCAGTGCACTAGGACATTATGCTTCAATCCTTGCCACGAGAAATCGCCGTCGTGTTCCACTGCTATAGAAGTCTCTGTGGCAGAAAAAATCACAAGAATCAGGGACATATGTTTCATATGATCTGGGACATATGATCAGGGACATATGGGGAGACAACCACAAAGTATTGTAAAAAACTAGGAGCATTTCTAATCCCTTTCTTTACACAACACACTAGTGTTGTAGGTGTGTGGTGGTTGGGTATGTGGGTGTCTGGTTGCATGCGTGTGTGAAAATGTCGTGTGTTTGCGCTCTAATTATTTTTTTGAAAATGTACAAACGCAGTTTACTAAGGCACTCCTCACGGGTTCTTTGTCAAGTATGGACGCTGGTTATAAATGCCGAAAAATGTCTGCATGTATTCTACTAAACCGTTCATACGGCCGAGGCATCAATAATCCTAATTATAACTACATCAGATGTTATGCACTAACATTGAGATGAAAAATCAAACGACTATCAAGATTCGCGCTTCTAATTGCCGCGTTGCACATGACTGTGAGATTACATGGGCGCTGGCTTGGAGCAGCAACATGGAGCCAGGTGGTGATGATGGCCAGACAATTAAAGGATGTTCCCACCGCATTTGACTGCCACAACAAGTATTCTTCATTCACTCTGTAAAGGACAATGCATAATAAATAAAAATTTGTGGACATGCCATAGAAAACCATGTTGGAACTAAGGAAGTTAAGCTTTGGCAGTTTTCAACAACAGATGAAAATGACCACATCAAACCGCACGTTCGCGCCAATACGCGGCCACATTTCCGTTGATACAATGGGCTACTCTTGTTTCACAATTGTGAGCCACATTAGCTCTCACCTAGGTATCATTTTCATTTGATTATTTTTTGCTATAATGACGTCTGTTTGTCATTGTGTTTGCTTTACTAATTTCCGCAAACATTAGGGTACTTGCTTCACTGAAACTTCGGCAAAAAATGCATGCGATCAAGATTTACTCGTAACAAACAGAACAATTGGAAGTGGTCTTTCCGTTTACTCAGAAAAGTCATTTTGGTAGACACTTACGTGGTACTTGCGACGACTGCGCGCATCATTCATAATGAACCATATACAACATTCTCAACTGGCGTTACAAAGATTTTAACGAAATCTTCTTGCTGACCTAGTGATTTAACACATTCATTCAGAAATATTTTTGCTTTGGCTAGCATACGAAACTGATTTCGCCACCTGCTCCAGAGCAGTCCGAAGAATACGTCGGTAATAAACATAAGTAGAATCATATGCTTTGATACCGGGCCTGAATGAAGAGCAAGATCTTATTTACACCATAGTTTATTTGGCTCTATCTTTAAGTGGCAGCATCGTTTCATGTAGAAATGACTACAGATTACTGTACTGTAAAATCCGAGTACAATGCACCCCTTCTAAAGATCATTAGCATTGTGTAAACAAATATACGATATATGGCAAATTACCGAAAAGTATATACAATATGTATTAAATTAGCAAACGCTTTCAAGAACGCATTAGGCACAGCTTTGGTAAACAAGAAGGCGTCCTGCGGGACAACATTCGAAATGAACGAAATGCCGGCGTTCAACAAACCCAACTGCGTTGATGCAATGTAACGTACTGCGTGCAACTGTCGATGAGCCTCAACGGATCTATAACCTCTAATCGTCGTGTGATAAATTTCGCTAGTGATTTGACCTTACATAGGAGCTTAGACTGGTCACCATGAAAATCATTGCACAGTGGTGGTGATTACTGGGCACTGCCTCTGACTCATTAGCCCTTATGCATCGAGGCTGTCAATGATCGGGCGTGGGGAGGCTCGTTGCGCACAGCATCCATACCGATACTGCCTATATACAGTCGCCCGCTATGCGGAAATTATTTCCCGCTGAGATGAAAGCCGTGGAGCGCCATTTGTTTAGACTAATGCTACAGAGATTTTCTTTTTGTCTTAGTTTTTAGGGAGTTATAGGAATACAGCACGCAGACAGTTCATGATTCACTCAAAGGACAGCGCCCAGTTTCACATCGCGAGCATTCTGCCTCAACAAACAACAAAAGCATATCCACGGAGTGCATAAAGAAGAGTGGGGCGAAGCACCCGTAAGTCCGTCCGTGCTTCCATCTATCCGTGCGTCCATGCGTCCGTCCCTGCATCAGTCTGTGCGTCTATCCGTCCGTTTATTCATTCGTGTGCCTGTCCGTGAGTCTGTCTGTCTGTCCGTGCGCCTGTCCATCCATCCGTCTATCCGTCCATCCATCTAGTGAACACTCCAAGTACCGCCATCTCGTATCTCTTCATAATATATTCATCATACAGGCGTACCGCCATTCAGCGGACAATCCAAAGACTAAACGAAAGGTGTCATGGCCGGATTAGAGGAGTGGCACACGCGCACTGTCTTACGGCCTGCTCTTCGTGTCTAGTTCCCGCCTTTCACCACCGCTAGTTCATGGCGTTGCGGCCCAACCCTCGCTAAACCTTGCTAAAAGCAAGGTGGTTACGCCCAGCAAGTTCGACGTGTGAACCTTTTCTGGTCAGATAGTGCTCAAAGCGCGTCCTTCTCCAACACTTCTTTTTTTTTAATAGGCATCAAATTCAAGACAAATTTTATTGGAGATTAAGGCATCGAGACTCGTCTCTGTAAGTTGTTTCATCAGAAACAACCATCCTTCTATTGATGATTGGTATGCGTGAGTTTCCTTCTCAATTAAAAAGGGTGCACGCGTGCCACTTCTTTTGTCCGGCCGTGGAGGTGGCTACCTACTACTGCTACGACGATGACTACTACTACTGCTACATACATCGCGGACGCACGACCCACGGAATAAGAAGCTTTGCCCTCAAAATGGAGGCAGTGAAAGAAGCTCCGGTACGTCCCATAATGTAAATGGAGTGATTGCATAAATGAGTTTTTTTTTTTGTAAAAAAGGCTCAATGTTGAAGAACTCGCAATATTCTGCAAATAGTTTTGCCGGAAGCGAGAAATAGAGCTTAAAAGGGGAGTTCCAAGTAAGTACAATCGTGTAGTATACAAAACGGCAAAAAACTATCTCGACCAAAGCACTTTTACAAGATTTCGTTTTCAAACTGCTCCAATAATTAGAATGCCATGTTTATTTTTAGGAACTAATTTTTAAGTAGTGCTGCAGGTTGTTCATGAGCAGCTATATGCAGCCTCATGAGACGATTGCTTTTACGTTCATGTCGTTCCCAACTTTTTGGCCGCTAAGTACTCTATGAAACGGAAATAATTCTTTATGTGACTTTAGATTTTAAACAAGAGCCCCAACAGAAACTCAGTTACTGCCAAGCGTTGTCGTTTATCCAAATATATATATATATATATATATATATATATATATATATATTCCTGCTGCGAAGTCTATGCCAGCCAGGGGCCGAAAAAGAAGTACAGTGTTGTGCTACAAAACTTAAAGCGCAGTGCCAGCAGCCCGTGAGCTTGCGGCTGGCGGTAATGAATCTCTAACCGTTATGGCGGAAGCAGCAATCCTTGCAAAGTGGAGAACGCAGCGAGAAACTTAACAGCGGAAACGCTGAGTGGGGGAACCACAGAAAATTCAGCGTGATGTGTGAAACGTTATTCCGGCATGCTTATCGCCCACCTCAAATTGGTCACGAGCGCTTACGCTCAGTCATTTCAATAAACAACAATGTTACGTGTTTCTAGCATACTTCCGCATAGCTTCAAAGGGGCCGTGCAGTTACGGCAAACGTTTTTTTTTGTTGTCATACAGTTATTATGTCGGTCAAAGCGCCACCTAAGCCACGAAATTGTAGGCATGGTGCCTATGCAGGTGTTACCCCGTAGAGTCCTCATGTCAGGCAAAGAATCACGTTTGAATTCGTTTGATAACGTGGTAGTAAAGTAATATAACATGCAGGAGTCACACAGTGCGAATCCCAATTCGAGTCGGTAGCCGAATGCCTCTAACCCGTTACAAATAGCTCAATCGCAATTCTTGATTCTCATCAGCCGCAACAAAAGCTGACAGTGCCTTATGAATGTGTTATTATATGGCTTTCCATAGAATAACAAAAAACGACCTAGTCCACCTCCATGAAACAGTGCGTAGGGCGCTCGGTGAACGACCCGAAGGTCGAGTGTTCGATCTCGGCCATGGCGATCGCATTTTGACGAAATAAACGGTGGAGACCCGATACTGTGTGATATCAATGACATTGCGATTACAATGACCTCTTTTCACATAGATGGGATCTCAGCGGAAGACCATACAGCTCTATACTTCAGGGGAGGGTGTTTTCTGTGTCGACAGGTAAGTTCTTTAGCATTTGGTACACAACACAGTCAGAGCCTGGTGCAGATTCATTGCAGCCGTTCAGCTATGTTGACTGCATTGTTGAATTCGCCTATTTCTTGGCGCATTTTGTTTCTAGTTTTTGACTTTCTATAGCAGTCTGATAGTTTTGAACGTGTTAGAGTAGTGCTAAGAGCTGGACACTCGTTAAATATTTGCACCTTGAAGGTTTGCTTGATCTTCCAGGTTGTTGACATCAGTGTTTACTAAAGGGAGAGAGTGGGTGCTTTACCTTGCATCCTATTTATTTTGTGCCAGGCCTTAACCACATCTGCATGGGAGTTAATTACCGATAAAAACTTGTTCCAGCTCTTCCTTCTTGCCAGTGGGTGTTTTCGCCGATCTTCGGACCTAATTTGTTTAAAGAGAATTAGATTCTCGGCAGTGGGGCAGCCACGCAGCAGTCCCCACGCTTTGTTCGTTGCGTCAGTATGACGTCACCTAGAGTGAAAACTGATGTTGACGTCCTCACTTGACCTTAATTCATGGTGAATTGAGGTAGTCTGAAACCGCGTTAGGTGCAGAATTCTTTCGGGGAAGTCATCAGACCAATGTAATCGACATAAAATGAAAATAAAGAAAATATCTGTCGCATTGGAGTCATCCTTGGCAAGTGCACAAAGAATAGCAGACTTCTTTCTATTCTGCCATTGTGTGAGCAACAGGTACTTGGGGTTCGCTAGTGCTACCTATATTTTTCAATCGGCCCAAAACAACCTTGGCACATAATACATCTTTGTTTAAAAACATACTATCATTCGGTAGCATCAACAGACTAGTAGTAGTAGTAGTAGTAAACTTTTATTCAGCCAAATTTACAGTCCGAGCATTTCGACCGCAGATCTCCTTGCGTCAGACTTTCAAGGAGGTATATCTCCAGCTCCGGCTCGACAAGCGTCTTTACCCTCCCCTCATCCATCACTCACTGCACTCGAGGCTCGAACTCTACGTTACATCCAAATGAACTCACGTAGCTTCCAAACAATAGCCCCAGTTTCCTTACTCTTAGCAAACTTCCGCAGTATATTTCCAAAGCTTGACACCCTTAAAGCTATTATGCACACATGTTCAGCCGATATCATTATCGGCACAGAAACATGGCTTTCCGACGAAATATCAAATAAACATCTTACCCTTCCTTCAAACTTCGAAATTTTTCGCAAGGACAGGTGCGGCTCTCGCGGGGGCGGCGTAATGATCGCAGTTAAAGAAGAGTATCGCCCATCACAAATAGACATCGATTCACCATTAGAAATTATCTGGGTCAGCGTTCACATTGGCCATACACCTTGTGTCTTAGGCGCTTGTTACCGTCCCCCCAATGGTCCCGCAGATTTCGTCGACAGTTTAAACGATACAATTGGCACCATCATGCACGAATTTTCAAGTAGATTGTTAGTTATAGGTGGTGATTTTAACTACTCGGGTATCGACTGGCCAACAAACTCCGTCACTGCGCAAAATAATCGCCTCGAATGCCTTAGCTTCATTCAATGTATTGATTACCACCAACTTACGCAAATAGTATGCGAACCAACGCGGAGCGCACATTTGCTTGACCTCATTCTCGCAAATCAACCCGAAATTACTAACACGCACGTCATTGACGAAATAAGTGACCATAAGGCCATACACTGCACACTATCAGTGGCACGCGCTATCAAAACTAAAACAGAAAAACAAATCTTCAACTACGGACGTGCTGACTTACAGAAAATGAACGATATGCTGGAAACCTTAACTGTTAATCTTGAAACTGGGTTGCAGGATCGTACAATGAATGAAAACTGGTGTCTATTTCGTGACAAGCTCAAAGAAATTCAGGCATCTTGTATTCCAAAAACGGTAATAAGCTCTAGGACGAACGACCCATGGTTTACTCGTGACGTCAAACGGCTTTTAAACAGGAAAAAAAGGGCCTACAGAAAGTCAACTCGAACCAACGATCCTGATGACTGGCAAAACTACAAACAGATTTCTACTTTAACTGAACAAACAATACGTGAGGCAAAACATAAGTATTTTAATATTACGCTCCCAAGTATTATGAAAACCCACCCAAGCAAATTCTGGAGTATTATAAACCCCAAGAACAAAAACACGGTACCCGTCCTAACCAATGCAACCGGGGTTAAGTTATCCTTGCAAGAATGTGCCGAACATTTTAACAAAACCTTTGCCAAAGTTTTCACTACCGAGCTACCTTTAAATGACTCTTTTGACCCGTCGCAACCAAACATAGATTCCAGTTTTACGCCCATTGTAATTACAGCCCATGGCGTGGCATGCGCTATCGACCACCTAGCTTCCAAGACTAGCCCCGGGCCTGACGGTATAACAGCGAAGCTCTTGAAAATAACTTCTCCTTACTCAGCTTACCTGCTTTCGTTGTTATTTCAGCAATCCCTAGATTCAGGTTGCTTGCCGGACGATTGGAAATTTGCCCATACCCTACCATTTTTCAAATCTGGCGACCGGTCTGATCCCCTTAACTATAGGCCCATTTCACTCACTTCAATCAGCTGCAAGTTGCTGGAACATATTCTTTTCACACATGTTGTAACCCACCTTAATCAGAATAACTTCTTCATTAGCAATCAACACGGATTTAGGAAACATTTCTCATGTCAGACACAACTTTTTGAGCTGGTCACTGACCTCCACGTTTCGCAGCACAGGTTGCTTTGTACCGATGCCATTTTTGTCGATTTGTCGAAGGCGTTCGATCGGGTTCCACATCAGCGTCTAATGGCTAAAATTTGTAACCTTAATCTGGATGACAAAACAACCCACTGGATTCGTAGTTTTTTAACGGACCGTTTGCAATCTGTAAAATTAAATGGCCACGTTTCTAACCCAGTGGGTGTCTCATCAGGAGTCCCCCAGGGGTCAGTACTTGGCCCTTTACTGTTTCTGATTTATATAAACGACCTCGCATGTAACATTTCCTCGTAAATTCGTCTCTTTGCCGACGACTGTGTGATATATAGATAAATAGTAACTTCCGATGATGTTTCTACACTCCAGCATGATTTATTTACTCTAACTGAATGGTGCGAAAAATGGCTTATGAAAATAAACGTAGAAAAAACTAAGCATGTACAATTTTCTTCTACGACAAGATCCGAAACTTATAATTACCTAATAGATAATGCCAAAATAGAAACAGTTTCATCTTTCAAATATCTGGGAGTTACATTCACCTCCGATTTAAGATGGACCCCCCATATAGAAAAAATCACATCGAAGGCGTGTAAAAAGCTCGGTCTGCTCAAGCGTCACCTTTATTTAGCTAATTCAGACACACGACTTCACGCGTATAGTGCTCTTATCCGCTCTTCACTAGAATACGCGCAAATCATCTGGCATCCACATCAGATGTGTCTGACTAACATGCTTGAATCCGTACAGAACAAGGCTGCGCGCTTCAGTCTGTCATCGTACTCAAGATACCAGAGTGTATCTGCCTTGAAGGACGAACTTAATCTCCCCCCTCTCACCCAACGCAGGCAGTTGTCAAGATTAACTTTTTTTCACACCCTGTACCATCATCCAACACCATTCACTCGCAAATTTATACTCCCGGCACCCTATACGTCCGCACGCGCTGACCACGCTCACAAAGTTGGCCCAATTTTTGCCGGAACAAACAAATATCAGAACTCACCCCTTGTTCTGGCAATCAATGAATGGAATTCTTTACCTAGCAGCCTAGTGGACCAAACAGACACCTCTTCTTTTCAAACCGCACTCCTCGCTTTTCTAGCTATTTAAATACCCTGTAACTTGTCTTCATCATGTTCATCTTTTATAGGCTGTAAATTTGTGTTCCTGCCTTCCAAATACCAGATTTTCTGTCACTTTTACACTTTTTTAATATGTTTCACGCTGTACTTTGCAATTGTGTACTTTTGCTGCCTTTATGATATTGTAATGTCACTTTTGTTGTGTTGATTCTTTCTTTTTACAATATTATATGTTGTGTCGGCTTTCAACCCATTCCCCCCCTATGTAATGCCCATTTGGGCCCTTAGGGTACCTAAATAAATAAAACTGCCTGATAACCCCCTCTCGCCTTTTCCTTTAAAAATATAGGTCTAACCCCTGCTGTCCTAATTGTCCCTCCCCATACGCTGACCTGTCACACTGCCTGTTTTAGTGCCCAACTGCTCAGCAATCGAGCTATTACCCTCCCCCATCCTTTTCCATCACCTCCTGGCTCGACTGGATCGGCGCCGAAGGGGAAGAAGAACAGCGTCGACTGATCGCACAACAGACTATTATTGTACAACACTCAATTGTGTGTCGTAAGGTAATTTTTCCCAACACTTTTGAAGTACTGCATTCGTATGAACACTGCCTTCGACGCCTTTAATATTTTTGTAGCGGGCGTAGATTAGACGCACATGAACGTAATCTTTCAAGAATCATACCTTGCGTGCCGTGCCCAATGTGCTTTGTACGATTCGCGGGCTGGCACAGGGAGTGTTCGGTAAAATCATTAACTTGATTTCGTGGGAAACTGCCAGGAAAAACGCTTAACAGTCTGCTCCTCCCTTTATACCTTTTTTTCCTGTCATTATTTTATCATTCAACTCATGAAAGCAGATCTTTAAAGCAACAAAATGCTTTTGTGAAAGAAAACGCGTACAATTTTGCAACATTCGCATACGACACCGTTTGCGAATGTTGCGAAAAAAAGATGGGCAGAGGTTAAATATAACACAGCCCACATTTGCGGCTTTCAATATTTAGAGCAGAGTTAGCAGTTACTCTCCTCCGGAGGTGGAATCGGATTTCTACTAGATAACAATTAAAAGAGACTCGTTCCACACAAATTCAAATCTAAGTGTAGTCTGGTGAGTTTTTAACAAAGAATGGGGTTTCTCCGAGAGAGAAAAAAAGGGGGAGCAAACAGTAATTATTATGGCTACGAGTTGAAATTGAACCTGGATCTTCAGCACAGCAAGCGCTAGTCTTGCTACAAAGCGACGCGAATAGTTGAAGCTGTTTATGAAAAAAAGTGATAATCATCAGGTGTGGTTCATTGTATGAATCAATTTGATGCGAAACAGTGTGTGAATACCTGTCTATGATGGATTTCTGTACTTCGAGCAAAGCATTACTTAGCGATATTCATGTTTTTTTGTAAATGGAGTAGTTCTGTTCACATGATGACCTTCTAATTCAGCATTGAGATAAATGCAGCGCTCAGACAATCAAGACACAAAGCATATTGACATCGCTGTGCAGCCACTCTGGCAAAAAATCTCTTTAGTTGACTACTGAAGAGGTATTCAATCGAGGTTGTACCATAGGAACAATTCACTCTGACAGGGTGCTTTCAGCCTAGGAGACGTTAGTCACTGTTTATTCAAATATATCCCCCTGAGTGGACAAATATTTCGGAAAAATGAAATTAGAGTCTGAAAAAATTTTGGTTCAAGCACAAAAAAGACACAAGAGCTAATGTTTCAGAAAAGTCATGGCAATGAACTCGGTATAACATATCACACCAATCTTTCTCTTCATCCAAAAAAAGCTAGGCTTCCACGTTGGAAAAACTATTGCTAAGCCTACATAAAGTATAAATGACCAAGCACTTTGTGTAAATGTGACATATCATTTTCTTTGTTCATTATCATCAGAATCATAGTTTTCTGTGGTACATAACGGTAGCATTGTGGTTTAGGTGCTCAGCTGCATGACCCTGAAAGCAAGGGCTTCATTTCGGTTTCGGTAGTAGCGTTTCAAAGGTGGTGGAGTGCTACAGGCCCATCTACTCTTCGGTTCAACTACACGTCCAGAAACACCGGATAGTGCAATATTCCTGAGTCCTCCACTAACACGCACCTTATATTCACCTCATGCTTCTGGCGCAAGGCAACCCTGATAAGTTTTACCTTGTATTTATTCTAACCGGTGTAAAATGAACAACCAAGAAGGCCGTTGCTGGACAGTGTAATTCAGCCTGTGCAACCAATTTTCTTTGTCAACAGAAATAAGCTCTTGATTATATTTTATTGAAATGTTGCTTCGTTAACACTACGGGTTTTTGTTGTTCGCCGTCGTGCACATCTTGAGCTACTGAGGAATTGGCGTCACGTATACCTTAATGCTGAATTATTCACCTTGTCATTAACACTTCTCACTGAGCTATATCTTAACGGAAGCTGATTACCAAACTCTTGGTAACATATTCATCTATGTAGCATGAAAGCACTGATACTGATATTTTTTAGTCCCGTTCGTCACCTACACATACAAGGCTGCACCTAATGTCATTCCAGAAAGTACATTGTTCTTTGGCTCTGCAGCAGCAAGTCACCCGGAGCTATTCATAGGGTTCTTCCGTATACCGTGAGAACCCTGGCGGCTACTAACGTCGCGTCTGCGGTCACTCAACATGCCAATTAATTCAAGCAAGTGGTTGACGCCGACTCAGAAGCATCGTCCGATACAGCGTCATACTTCAGAAACCCTCCCTGACTCTTTCGCCATCGACTTCCTCACGCAGTTTTGGATCTCGCCTGTTTCTGTTTCAGGCTTTTAGTCTGAGCTTCTTATAAAGTACTACGGGCCCTATCAGGTGTTTCCTCAAACATCTCCTGGTAATTACATGGTAAAACGTGCTAAGCCACCTTCCAATTTCCGTCGTCGCAACTGAAAGACCGTTAACGTTGACTGGCTCAAGGCATATTATGACCTTGTGACTGCTCTCAAAGTCTCCAGAATGGCTACATTCCAGCACCAGATGTGGCTTCGAGTATATCACATGGGAAAGCCACTGTTTTGATACAATATTTCTTATGCCAAAGAACCTTAGCCATTTTGCTTAAGTCCGTTTATTGGCATGCCCTCAATGAATATTTTTGTTCTGTTATATTATTGTGAACCACTTTAGGATTTTTGCGACAGGCTCCAAAAAAAAATTACCTTTTGGTTTACCGCTGTCTGAGTAGACTGAATTTCCTCGATAAGCTTTTGCGCATATCAGGAAGTTCCGGAACTAGTTGTTCAAGCGGCTTTATACTATTTTAGAGTGCGCCGTAAACGCTTTACCACTGAACCGACGCCAGTATGATGGTGGAACACGGATATTTTCGTAGATTTTCTTTCACAGAACAGGGCATCTTTATTTCCCCTTTAAAAACAACTTTAGGCACTGAATGTGTATTTTGTAAAAGACTACACGTTTACAAATCCACTCATCTCACTTGAGGCGCAAGACGAATGATGGCGCATATCTGTCAAAGTGGGATTTCGCATGCGCCATTGCTGTCTCTTGCCATTACTCTGAAGAGAACGAAGACTGCGATGAGAACATATGCATCTGTATTATGGGTGTACAAAAGAATCTTTTTACTTGACATGTGTAATCTCTTTGACGAAACAAGTGAGTGAATGTACTACTGAATCAGCCTTGTGAATTGTCACTCACACCATCATTACTCTCATTCCTTCCAGTCACAGTAGCGCTTTCTAATGTAGAAAAGGGGAGCACATTATTATTCAATAAATATTTTCTCGAGGCGAGACACTTCGATTAAGAAATAAGCGGCGTCATAGCCATACATCTTTAAGCGTTTCTTTTTTCACTGAGATTGATGTTGTAAAACATGCCTTGAACGTTAGGTTATAAGATGGAGACACGAGCTTTATTTAGGTGAATATGAGCTTTTATGCGGAGCCCTTGTGCTGCGTCAACCCAGACTAGTACAGTGTTTCTACAGCAGAAAAGTAATTGAAAAATTTGCCTGTTGCGGGAGTTATAGAACAGTTGAAGCATCCCCGTAACTTGCATTCTTCTTCACCGTTGACGTTCTGTAAAGCACAGCTGTGATCAGCAGCACAAGCCCGAGAAAGTTCGAGCCAGAAACTACGTAACAATTAAAAATTAAAACACTAAGGCATACTGTAACCTAACACTCTTGCCCACGCTGCCCTCGGTATTGAAGGGGAAAGAAGTTTCAAAGTGCGGAATACTTTACGCTTAATACTCTCTTCACTCCCACGCACTATCGTTGCGGGCGTGCATTCAAAGGAATAGAAAAGTGAACGCCGCATTCAGCACGGTAGCTTTGATTCTTTAACGAAGTGTGGTAACTATATCAGCAATTCACTGAATTCTGCCAGCGATCGCGAGCTTGCTCTGAAACACATTCAGGAGTACAGAAAACTTGAAAGTGAGAAGGAAAACGAATGTTTACTAGTAAGCAGATGTTTTGTTCATAACAAAAACAAAGGAGTGCTCGAAACACCCCGTGCAACTTGGAGGAATATTTCTGTGAACTGCACCTTTCTGTAAACTGTCACATTACCAAGAGGTGGCAAGATGTTCAGCTGGTTCCTAAAGAGAGGCTTTTTTAATACTACTACAGTACTAGTAGTAGTCAGTTTATTTCATTTCTTGCAATGCAATAAAAATGATTCAGATGTAAAAAGAGTTTAATACATCTATAAAGGTTTCTGCAACTGTAGTTCATCACAGATATATTTATTTTGCAGATACAACAAGCAACAAAACTGGCATGTCATGTGCCACATGCGCGCAAACAAAAGAATACAGTAATGAGAAACAAGCAACACATAATACACCTAACATAGTGCATATACACAAGTGATATACACAAAAAAGGGGTAAACTAAAACAAGACAGGAACAAGACTAGACGCATTGTATACCACAATGAAACCACACGTTTTCCCAACAATTTTGGGAAAATGACGAAGCCCAATTAATTTCTACCTCCTCTTTTTAGACAATATGGATTAGTCATGATCAGTTATTTCTTTCTTGATTCAAGTTTATTCGAGTTGTTTTCGAAATGTCCTTACACTGACGTGAAACTGCAAGACGTTCTGGAACTCGTTAACTAATAGCGTTGACTGGCAGTGCAGTGTTTGTTTTCTATAATTTGTCCTGTTTTTTTTTGTAAACGCTGTAAGTTTTGTTTAGCAGGATAGCGATAGTAATTTTCTTTTTGTCTATGCCACTTGTTTTTGTGTAGCCTTTGAAATAGTTTAAACATTATATTTGGTTTGCAGTTAACATTTCATGTTTATGAAAGAACACTGAAGTGCGCAAGTAGTCTATTCTGCCCTAGTAATATTAATATAAGCAAAATGGTATCTTTTGTAGCATAAGAGGTATGTTATATTGTTTTGTTGTTGTACTTCATAATAGTATACCGTAACAAAGCCTCGAATAGAATAATGGCATGGCAGAAAATTTTCTTTTGTTAGTGAAGAATGAGGAAACCAGTTCTACACAGCCATTCTACCATTTGTGAAAGTCGCCTAATTATATGATTAACATGGATGTTTCACGTTATTTCTTGACAAAAACATACCCTAAAGAATTTAAATCTGCCCTGCTCTGCTTTAGCTAGTTTGAAAACGAAGTCATATACTCATTTACATTTTTCTGGTATTTCTGAGTGATTTGGTGTAAAATAAGCGTTCGTGTCGTCCGCGTAGATAATAAAGTGCCGTGAGGAGGGTATACATGCCGTATCCTTAACGTGAAGCAAAAATGACAGATGACCTAATAGAGAAAACTTGTTTGGAAAATCGCCCCGCCGCGGTGGTCTAGTGGCTAAGGTACTCGGCTGCTGACCCGCAGGTCGCGGGTTCAATTCCCGGCTGCGGCGGCTGCATTTCCGATGGAGGCGGAAATGTTGTAGGCCCGTGTACTCAGATTTGGGTGCACGTTAAAGAACCCCAGGTGGTCAAAATTTCCGGAGCCCTCCACTACAGCGTCTCTCATAATCAAATGGTGGTTTTGGGACGTTAAACCCCACAAATCAATCAATTGTTTGGAAAATAATTCATTGCTATTTAAATCTTGAGCAGTATAGACACATTGAACTACCACAGCATGGCATCATCATCTGCAGCAGCCTGTCTACGCCCACTGCAGGGCGAAGGCCTCTCCTATGCTTTTATACACCGTCCTTTCGAGGTTTATCGGTAGATTACCGTTCATGATTTGAGAATGCTTGTCGAATGTGATGCTAATGCCAAGTACGATAGTTTGGTTTTTTTGCGCTTATCGTGATACTCTCACACCATACGGACTTTTTGTAGGGGTTCTAACAAACTGTATCTTATTTTTCATGTTATTATAGGATCACGGTAGATTTTGTTGAGTTACAACTAATTCAGACTGAATAAAACGATGGAGGTGGACCCTCTGTTCACGAGAATTTATTTAAACAAAAAAGGCGAAGGAAGTTGCACGTAAAAGACACCTCTCCTGTAAAAATAGGCATGGCGTAAACTTTATCAGGGCTTTTTGTTATTTTTAAAAAGTTATAGAGGCAGCCTGGTTTTATTCTCAAATGTTAAACCAAAGACGCCGCGTTCGAAGCCAAGTACTTTACTGAAGTTTGTGCGAGTTTATGCGTGTGTGGGCGCATGTTTGTCAGTGTATATGTTTGAGCCTGTGAGCGTGTGTGTTTGTCTGCACATGTGTGTGAGCGCTTGTTGTGGGTATGCGTGTGTTAGCATGTGTGTGTATGTATGTGTGTTTGAGCGTGTGTGTGACAGTGTGTGTACGAGCGTGTGTGAGAACGTGGATGTTCGTGTGTGTCTGTGTGTGTGTGTTATCACAAAAGCAAAATACTATTCGGGTTTTTTTTTTAATTCCATGTTATCTTTTCACAGTTCTTTCAACAAATAAGGAGCGACAAAGCGCCTAAAGGCAGTGATGAAACAAACAATCGGATAATTGAGAAAATGTTCAGATAACGCAGGAACTCTTGACAAAAATGGCTACCCAGACCTCACACACAGCAATTTCTAACAGGCTTCACGTAAAATAGCCACTCTTATCTCTCCACATCTCGATAACTAGTGTTCCTACTAACTTTCAAAGTTTTACTCAGAGTCACCATCACGTTACTCATCATAATTTCGACATACTTTATTGCTACCGAACGCGTGTAACGCTCTTAAAAGCTGCGACACTGGTATTCGATCAAAAAGTGTAAACCTGTTATAAAGAACCTTTCCACTCGTTTATATCAAAAGCAATGCCGGCGCTTTTCGCCAGTTTAATAAATAACAGAGTCTTTTAATCGATATTGATTACACCCTTAGCAAACATCATTGCTTCGACCCGTTCTCTCGGTGCGGGTACTTCAATATCCCTGTTCCCGCACAAAAGCTTCAAGTTTATTAGAAATCCTATACCCTTTTGATCCTCCCGTTTTCCTGAAAAAAGAATTAGAAGTAAGCACGGACACAGATATTGGAGTCGATATTTGCAGAAAACTTATACCGGAGGTGACGTGCTATTGAAGCCAGTTACATAGCGGCGCCTTTCCAACATTGGTCTAAATGGGATAGTCTTTCAACAGCCTGTGTGCCGAGAGCCACTGGTTGGGCAAGGCCTGAGCTGCACTTTGATGTTTCTTCTTTCAAGAGTTCATCATAGCTTTCTAGGCCTTTCATCCGTGATAACGACACCTACTGGTATCCCTTCACACCTGACGTTCGTTGGCAGGTGTAGGGTTCATTTAGCGAAGGGCCCTTCGTAATAATCGTTGATAAGCAAGAGCTGCGGATCATTTAGCCGCCTGTAGTCTCCAATTACCAAGGAAGAGTTCTTTCCAAATCCGCCTATTGACATTTACTTTCCGCAACAACTCGGCACGTGCAGCCAGCACAGTTAAATAGACCTCCAGCCTGTATTTAGGATGTACACTGAAGTCTTCAGGGAACTCCAAGTACGCTACTAATTTTATTGTTTTCAATTATTTTTCCCCAGGCTTCCATTTTTGGTCTGAACTTTGATTCTACCTAAATGTATTTGGTCGAGTGCACATTGAACTTATTAAACAAAACAGCTAAGTGAAAAACACTTTCCCAATGTCCTCTCAGCAAAACATCGCCAGCTTAACCAACTACCTGAAACATGCATGATTTTTTTGTTCAACAGAAAGGTTATCTGATGCGGCGCACATATAACGTTGTAGAAGAACAGACCGAGTCGTTCATGACGTGCAGTGCGTGATTCTTCCTACGGAATGAATGAGCTAAATACTATACAAGTGGCTCGATTTCAGAAGAAGCTATTTAGTATAAGGCGTGATGCTTTCACGAACGCTAGCTGCTCGATAAAAAACTTGGAGAACGCTTGAGCTTTGCCTTCAAGAGTGGAACGCGCTTTGATTCTCTGTGCATGCCTCAACTGTGCAGAATATAAACGAGTTTCGGTGCGCGTAGCAGTAGCCGTTCAATGGTATCCCAGAATTCCTACTACAAGTACCATAATTTTAAGGCTTTGACATCTCACACAAGTGCCCGTCCATCCGTGCTCGGGAATGGTGTCAGGTGTGACCTCTCCCCCACACAATCTCTCAGCAACCACATGTTGGCACAACGACGCATATGAACAGTTGCACAACCACAGCTGTTTCAGTACCACAGCTGAGTCAGTATAATGTCCGCACGCTTTGAAATATACAAAGGGTCCTTAAACGTTTCTTTTAACAACCACCGAAGGGTAAACTATGCCTCCGTAAGGCAACATGCGAACCTATGCAACTGCTCACTTTGTTTGATGCTTTCACACTTGATGTTGATTTATTGTGTCTGAACGCCTTGTAATGTGTGGGCTTTTAATACACTCTACTGTTGCGCAACTCTACTGTTGCGCCTGGTGTTCTTGTATAGATTTACCTCACAACATATCATGCGGTAATATTTGAAGTGTGAAGTGTCTCTTTCTACTATATTACACGAATGTAGGACCTTTCTCGGGAAGCAGTTTCGAGCAATAACGTGGCTATATGGCAGAACTCCTGCTTGCCGCGTAGACGGTATGGGTTTGAATCTCACTTGAACCCTAGATATTTATCATTTCTTTTATTTGTCTTTTTCGCGATTCTTCGGGCACGCACAAGACAGGGATTTTGCACTCAGAACCAATGGCGCCGACACTGACGCGGCCTCCTTAAGTTATGCGAAACGAGACACTATCGGCTGAAAACATCTCAATCTCTCAGTGTTTATTTTTTTTTAATCTTTCAGAAAGTGCAGCCATTCTAATGTCCCGTAGAACGTCACGAGAAAGTGTGCCTTGGTAGTACATTATTTTTGAGTAATTAGTTTTCGGTGGTATTGAGTGTTTTACTATATTATATCAGAGTTTCCAGTATTTCTCAAACTACTGAGATATGTGTCTAGGAAGACGCAATATTTCACGTTATATAACCGATATTCATTATCAGCTCACCTCTAACATGCTTATACATGTGGGCTTTTTCAGTATGATATGGTTGATTCTGTAACTATTGCTACAATATCTTTTTTCTTTCGCAAACAGCATGAAATGGGTCGTGTAGTTTTATTTCAAAACGTTGTTTTGGGACGCAGGTGATGATGAAAGCTTGTTCAAGCATGGTGGCTTGCCCCACTTTGACGCAGCAATTATAATACCCCATTGCTTTTGAACGCCACAGCGTTAGAGAGCTAGTGTCGCAGAAATTCCGCGGTTGGCGTCGGCTACGTTGGTTGTGAGCGAAAAATCAAGAAATTAGCAAATAAAGTTAAGAATAAAATTTTCGGTCTCATTGATGGTGAAATCCAGGCCGTTCATGTGGTAAGCAGGTGTCCTACCACAAAGCCATAATGTTACTTGCAGCTGCTTAGGGAAAAATAACACTACATAATGCCATGTAGTTGGTGGAAAGAGTCTCCTAGCTGCATTTTATTTGGCAGGTGTCACGACGAAAACGAGCCCATTCGGCGATTCATAGGCGCATTTGGGAGGCTATCAAACTACGTTCAAGAACGCTAGCATAGTGCAGCCATCGCCACACCACTAAAAACACACAATACCTTTGAGGCAGCCACAAAATGGACATTTATATCCATTTAGCGGAAAAGATATCATGCCTTTTCAGAGGTGTTGGTCAAGGAAACAGCAAACCCTAGATAATGTGCTGCCCTCTGTGAGGCATTGTGAGACTCCTTATGGCCTCCGAAATGGCGAGCGCGTGGTGTGTATCTTGCAGGCCATGTGATTCTTGTTTCAGATAAAATACCTGTATGTACCATTCACGCGCGCATGCGCGTTTGTTTGTGTCTGTGTGCCACATGTAAGACATTGTGAAAAACGTGTCTCCACTGCAGCAGAGCGCCGTCCCAGCAGAGGGAAGTGGCCACTGCACAGCCACTGCAATACTATAGATACGTCGCGCTTGCATGCGCACGCTGTGTGCAAACGTGCGTGTGTGCGTACGTGTGTGTGTGTGCGTGCGTGTGCGTTTGCGCGCGCGCGCGCGCGCGTGTGTGTGTGTGTGTGTGTGTGTGTGTGTGTGTGTACAAAAATAATAAGTATGCACTTAGTGGTTGAAGGTCGCACTAGGGGTCGAATTTCACTATCGCGTTCCACTCTTAAAGGCGAAGCTTAAGGGTCCCCTGATTTTTGATCAAGTCATCTTGGTACAAACTATTTATTACTACAATTGAAGTAACAGACGCGCACACGCACTCACACACATGCTCACACATGCACGAGCAGACACGTGCGTGCTCAGACATACGAACACACGCGCACACGCGCCCACATACATACAAGCGTGGGAATTCGGTTCATCACAGGGCTCTCCCGTCCCCTTTTTAGAGGACAAAGAAGGGCGGCCTCCTCCACTTAGCGTTTGTGCACGCTTATGCACAAACACACGCTCACGTGCAGTTTCTTGCAGAATTGATGAGATGACGCATAAATGCGTATTGCGATGAACACTGGGCTCTCAGACTGGCACCAGTACAGTTTTGCAGATACAAAGGTTGTGGAGATAACGGCGGCCACGTAACCTGCCTTTAAATGATAGCTATTCCTCTACGAAGCTCACAGATGATGGAGAGCTAGAGAGGTGATTTGAAATCCGCGGGTTTTGCACCGTCTGACATGAAGGTTTTTGGTGAACTCTGTAGGTGGCGGCACGGAAAGCGCCATGCACAAGCGCGACGCGCAAACGCGTGCGAGCGAAGCGACGCCATAGCTAGCATTGGCCCTTTAGTGGCTCTTTTTTTTTTCGTATTAAGGTATTCCGTGACCTTTCCTGTTTGTCGTTCCGTCTTTCAATCCATATCCCCATCTCTTTCGAGATCACTTTCTCCCGAAGTGGCACTGCACTCGCAGACCTCTCCTCCCTCTTCTTCTCCACACCTCTCCTTCCGTCCCTCACTCTTTCCGAAAAAGGCGGGCTCGCGACACCCCACTCTGACGACGAGATGCGGAGCGCTTAGTCGGCGTGCGGCTGCATTCGCGGGACGTCGTTGGTGCGCAAACAAGGGAGCGTGGGAAGTCGGGGAAAATATCGTTCAGTCGCCGCCAGTTATTAAGGCTGGAGCAATAACAGGAGTGGTTGGGCTACGTGATCACTGTCTCTTCCAACTGGATTCGCTCTCGATAGCAAGCATATCGGATCGTCCATCTATCCCGAACAGCGTTACTCCGTCAGAAGGCATTCTGCAAGGACGCTCAGCAACAACATGAATTCAGGAAGCTTGCGACAGTTTGATTGGAATCACGTGCTGTAACAGTAACTAGCGGTGACAAGAAGTGGAACGTTTTCGCTCGTGAGTGCACGGTACAGTGGTGCAAAAGTTAGCGGTGGTGCATCTATCTCTGTAAGATTGAGTGATCGCAATTTATAGGTTTTGCCGAAAGCGTTGAGAAACAAAGTGTAATCCGATTTACTGAACACAGCATGACAGGAAGCCATAAGAGGCAAAGGTGACTAGGGACATTCGTATGTTACGCTTTATCTGTGTGCCAAGTTTTCCCTTCATTTAAAGCAACTTTGATTTTGGAGTTTCTAGCATCTTTAGAGCAAGCGGAACTGCTATATGTTTGAAGAACACCGTCAGTAATACTTGCAGGGTTTCTTTCTTAATATATAACTGCTTTAAAAAAAAAAGATGTCGCGCAGGTAGGGAAAATGAATTTGCAAAACATAAAAAAGGGAGACGAAAAGTCACAAATTCTTTGGTATTTCGAACAATTATAACATTTACGTGTACATTCCCCAATTTCGAAAATAAGAGAATAACTGAGGAAGTATTCTTTGGAGCAGACTACATTTTCTACATTAAGGACATGGTTGTTAGGATAGAGATCAACACTCGAATTCGTTAAGCTTTCAGCACACGGTAACCAAAAAAAATGATAAACGTATTTCTTTTCAATCCTACAGGAGGCAACTGTTGAAAATGTGAACGCGTACCTTCGGGAAGGATTTTAATCCAGAACGCTTGCCTTTGTGCAGTGGCACGTCCTTTGATCTCGCCGATATTTCTCTTCAATCTGGGAAGTTCAGGCACAGCATCTCGACTACGGTACAGCGAACGAAAATCAATTTAGCAGTGCTTTTCTCACACATGCTAAGCTCGCTCATGATATTCGAGTCACGTCTTTCATCGTTGTGTATCAACGTGCGCTAAGCTGTGGGTGGTGATGAAGACCTGCACGATACTTCTAAGGACCTGTCCTTCTCGCTGATACGCGGGACACGGCGGCGGACGCATGGCTCGGCTTCATCGACGTGACGTGGGATGGTTAGTGGCCCCGAGTGAGCGGCGGTGGCAGCGCCTGACATTTTTCATCGCGGCCTTAGCTACCATACTCACAAAAGGAAGCCACATGGGCGCTTCGCTACCTGATGTCATCCGAATCGGTGAGTTGGTTGCTTTGACAAAGCACGCTTTGCGTTCTTCATATTCTGGTAATGCATTTGTCATTTTCATCTTTTTGCTGGTAACAGGATGTAGGAAAAGTTGTTATCGGAGTCACTATCGACTCTCTGCTTATTAGAGGGACTAGGTGATTTGTCATAAATATACAACAGCATAAATGCATCGAACCGACGTCGAAGTTCAGTAAAGAACATCAAAGTAATGAAGTGGGGAAGGTGAAGGGGTGGGGGGGGGGGTTATGTGGAAAACTTTAAATGGTGCAATTGATGTGAAGTAGCGAAGAATAAATATACTGATTTATTACACTTGACCGCTACCTAGTATACAAAAAAGGTGACCATATAATGTTAGATAGCCTAAGATACGGTCGGTTCATAATAGTCATCAATAGAGGCAGTGACCTGATGCGGGACGAGAACAATGCTATCAATGCACTATTTAAGTGAGATGATGAGCGTTAACTTGTAATATTCGCTGCTGTAGAACCTGCAGAACTTATATTTTAAGCATGTGAACTATTCCTTGATGCGACAATCATTTAGACCGACTGAACGGCACAATTCTCAGTGGCTAAGGAATGCCAACAAGGTGCTTCGAAGCAAATGTCTTTTATGACTCTACCTAAATACCTTTTTTTTAATTATTGAAATGGTGCCATTATAGCGGTGTCAGCTACTCCTTCTCGCTTAAAAGACAGAATATGAGGTAAAAAAAATATGGCCATGAAATTCAATACATTAGAATACACGCTATGAAAGAACATGACAGTTCAAACACGTTATATGCACACAAGTGTTTTATCACAAGTTCAGAAAAAAAAGTCAGTTCACGTGTAAACGTTCAAACTAAAATGTTCCTGATTGCTTGATGTAAACTGGAAGCCACACTGAGACAAATGATAACACACAAAATCCAAAATGCCTTCCTTTCTGCGATGTGCAATGAGAGAACGGTGGCATAAAATTTGACTTCATGACGTGAAATGAACTTTCTGATGACCCCTTTATAATGCAGTTCAGTAAGAGTAGTGGCATGCAGCAGATGACGCAAAAAAAAGTGTTTTGTCCTGCTAAATATCAAAATACTCTCTTTGTACACCGGGCTTTAGTAACCACTTTGTGAAATAGGTTGTCTTATGCAAAATATGAAGGTTAAACATTGACTGTGAATCAGTGGCGCTGTGCGCCAGTATTTAACCATCTCAATTAAGCAGAAGAAAGAAAGGAAAACAGGGGGAAAAGAATGGCAGGGAGGTTAACCAGCCTATAGGCAGCCGGTTTGCTACCCTGCGCATGGGAGAGGGATGGGGGAGATGAAAAATAGAGAGCAGAGAGGGAAGAGAGAAACACAGCACATTCGGCAGCACACGCGCGCACACTCAGTCATAGTCCAGTCTTGTCTTTCGCGGCGTGTGACGTTGCTGTTACAGTCGCTTGTTCAAGTCCGTGTCGCGTAGGAATTTCAACAGAGCTTTCGTCGCCTTATGTTGCAATGTATTCTCTCGGGAACTTGACAGAATAGTGTCCACAGACATTTGGCTGTTGTCGATGCGCGCAAAAGCGGACTCCAGTGACTGTCTCTGGATTTCATACAACGGACAGTCACACAGGATGTGGTGCAGCGTCTCTTCGCAATGACTGGCGTCGCAGAGAGCGTTTTCGGCCATTCCTATGACAGAGGAATAAGACTTTGTAAATGCCACTCCTAGCCATAAGCGATTAAGAAGGGTGGCTTCTCTTCGGTTGAGTCCAGTGGGCATGCGAAGAGTCATCAAAGAGGACAGGTGGTGTTGACGATTCGTATCGATGCTTGGTGGTCACCATAGTGAAAACGTGATTTCACGCGCAAGTCGCCGAAGATTACTGGCAGCATCGGTCCGCGAAAGCGGTATGGCTTCTTCTCGTGTTCCTTCAAGGGCTGCCCGCGCGGCAGTATCGGCATGTTCGTTCCCTATGATGCCGCAGTGACTTGGCAGCCATTGAAGCGCCACATGATGCCCTTTCTCATGTGAAGTGTTTAGAAGGCATCGAATTTCGAAAACAAGCTGTTCGTATGGCCCGCGACGCAGTGCTGAGAGCACAGATTGTAGGGCAGCCCTTGAGTTGCTGAAAATCGACTATTGTTGCAGTGGTTCCCGATTGACCACACAAAGTGCAGCGCGCAAAGCAGCTTGTTGCGCTGCTGTAGATGCCGTGGAGTGGTCAGTCCTAAAGCTGATGGCAACACCTCTTGCTGGTACAACTACTGCATCTGACGAACACTGGCGGTTCGTGGAACCATCGGTGTACATGTATGCTGTCTGGATATTTCTCGTGCAAAAGAAGAAGAGACAGTTGTTTCAGCACAGGTGGCGACAGCTCACATTTCCTCGAGATCCCTGGTACACTAAGATACACTGTGGGTCGAATAAGACACCAAGGCGGTATGGAGGGTTTAGACGCAGGAGTGAAGCCCGAGGAAAGTTTATCGTTGTATTTCACAATCATTTTGGCGAACGATGCTTGGCGCCTCTCTGAAGGCAACATTGGAAGGTGATGACAGGGAGCACGTGCGAAGTGTCTGATGTGGGTTCTCAGGACTTCTACAACAATGTGAGTTTGTATCGGATAGTCACCAGCAATTGCAATTGTTGCTTCCGTTCACGTACATCTGGGCAGACCGAGCCACACTCTCAGCCCTTGGGCTTGTACTGCCTGTAGAACACGAACATTGGTCTTGCAGGTATTGCTAAGCACGGGCAAGCTATATCTGAGGAAACCGAGAAACAGGGCTCTGTAGAGCTCCATCATTGCGTCTACTGACATCCCCCACGTTTTTCCTGCCAGGAACTTGAACAGTTGGGAAATAGCGGTCAGGCGCTTCTTCATATAGGTCACATGCGGACTCCAACAGAGGTCCCTATCAATAATGATGCCCAAAAACCGGTGGGTTTTGGCGTAAGAAATCGGTCGCCCGCAGATTGAGATGACATAAGGGGTCATTGCTTTGCGAGTTAAGCAGACACACACAATTAATAAAGGGCTCTACACAATTAAGAGGCAAGCTGTACATTATCACAAGGTTTGCTTGTGTATTTAGTAATAAAGCTCACCGCCAGAATGAAATTCGGCGTATCCCACATAACTGAAAATCTACGTTATCCTAAGCATGCTGAGGGGAAGTGACGGTGCTGGAAATTTTCCATTGTGCGACACGTCATGAAATGACACTATATATATGTACATATGTTGCAAGCACAGGTATATGTTGAAGAGTTGCAGATGTTCATGTGACCAGTTTGCACTTGCGCAACGATGCCCACTAGAACATTAGCAACACCAGAAGCTGACATGAAGCGTCTACCTTCCCGAGGATGCTATAGCCTTGGACGCAGCTACATAAATGAACTTCAGCGCATGACAACTAACCACAATTCACGTTACCCCGACGTAACAGCTGTATTAAAGGAGTACATAAGTGATGTTTACAAAATTGGGTAGGCAGTACTGAAATCACTATTGACGTTTCATGAAGATCAGAGTCTATTTCAAAAGTATTTCCGAGACCTGGCACAGCTCTGTGGTAAATGCCTCATTACCACGCAGGATGCTTGGGTTTGATTGCAGCTGGTACCCTGAGATTTATTCTTTGCATTCGTCGGGTCCGCTCTACCAATGTCGGGTATTTCTGAACGCTTGCAGCTTAACATTGCCCTTGTGTGTTCTCTTCGTTCCTGGGTAGGTACTAAGCATGAATCACCTATGGCACATACCCGCGTACCAGCGACACATACCTGCCCGTGGGTATGTGCCACTGTCTGGCGGGAAGTGTTTAACGACGCGCCAAGTTAAGGGGGTGACCACGAAAGCTCCCAAATGTAAGCGCATAAATAGATAGATAGATAGATAGATAGATAGATAGATAGATAGATAGATAGATAGATAGATAGATAGATAGATAGATAGATAGATAGATAGATAGATAGATAGATTCACTAAAAATGCTTCGAATTTGAAAAATTGCTAAAGGCAGCCTCTTACTGAACAAGGTCTAGGTGTCATATGTTGACTTACCAGGGCTGCGAAATGTGCGAATGGTGGCTATATATCTGGATTTTTTCCTTCCATATAAGGGCTTACTGATTCCGTATAAGAAATCAGCATTATTCGTGATAACGATTAGCAGCAGCCGCGGGTTTTGTGTGTCTGTGTGCAAGAGCCAAAGCCTTATTGTGCGGAACTTGTTACTTACAGAAGCGCAGGCATCCACTTCTTCAACTTCATTGTGATCAATAAAGAGCTCTGCGTGCTTAAAGAACCATTTGTAACGATATCATGCGAAACCATGGCCGCATTTCCGGTGAGATGCACAGGAATTCCTGTTTTGATGAAATGTTTCCTGTTGCCGCTACTTGTTTCATAAATTTATCGAGCTCCGCGCTCGACACTTGTGACAGGCATTGTTCGGTGCATGTGGGGATGAGAGAAAATATATTTTGTGTGTCATTCCCTACCAGAAATATGTGGCAGTAGAATAACAAAATATATATCTAAAGAGACGCCTAATGCACCGTATGTAAAGAAGTGGCTGCCGGAAATGCCACTTTTTCGAGAGCGTCCTCGCGATTCTAGCTCTTTGCAACAGTTCACAAGCAGAAAAGTACGCCACCAGCAATTTTTTGCCAAAACCAAGTCGTTTTAGCTTAATGTTCCTCACTGTGACGGGCTTCCTTATGTCCTCAAAACAGAGTTTTTCGTATGTGAAGACCTATACGTTGATCTATTGTTTTATGTTTCATTGCAAATATTTTCGCCTGTAATCTGCAGTTCGCATACGCATTGCAAGCGATGTAGCATTCAAGACGGTGCTGACCGATCACTCTCTACCTCCCAGACCTATCCTTCCGATATAAACTCGCGCGCATAAAGAAGTATAGAATAAACAAACAGAAAAAGAAAACAAGTAAATTGATTTATTAACTTGGTGCAGCTAATGGGGGTTTTTAATGGCCCCTGAGTCCGCGATCACCGTATAATGATGATGATCTCCATCGCCATGGCTCGTACCCACTCAGAGGGATCGCAGTAAAGGCACCGTTGTCTTCATTCTCTACCCGCGCTTCCCTTGTTTTTCCTGGTAGTGATACTTCTTATCAATATATATATATATATATATATATATATATATATATATATATATATATATAACCATTTTCTTCATACTTTTCTAAGCGCAAACCAAACCACTTGATAATGTGTAAGTAAGGGCGGTATGCAAGCTGCTGTGAAATCTTCAGGAGGATGAAAATATTATCACCACTTATTATTTTGTTTATCAAACTAATGTCATATAATCTACATTGTCATTGGATCAAAGACCATAGGTTATGTTCTCTCCAAGTCAAGAGAATATCGGCTCGCTCTTCTTCATAAACAGCAATTCATAGTTAATTTTCATCATTATTGTTTGTTGTGCGGAGTTGCTTCTCCCCACGGAAAATACGTTTGCCCTAACGAAGGCAAGAACTACTGCTGAAATGCGGAGCCAATGACATCATCATCATTCGCCGCATTATTGCACCCTGTGGCTCTAGAAGTACATTTTTCGTCTTCGTCATTGCGAGGCCGTTAATGAAGGTCTTGTTACGGCCACACACGCTGTTTAGACCTGTGCTCTAGACAAAAATATTTATAATTGCCACAACTAAAGTCACCAGAGAGCCTGATTTCTATTGTGAAATGTTTTATTTTTACAGTTAAGGTAGAAGACAGTATGTAATAATTTATGGTACTTCACAAATCACCATGAACACATGCAGATTTTCCAGCGCTTTCAGAGTTACCCAAGACACCATACAGTGAATAACGCTCAATTCAACATGTCGAATTTTATGGCGCCACCTTTTCTTGCATGAGCACGAATTGTATATTTATCACTGCATTTGTACGTAGCTTTGGTAAGTATACCATCGCATCGTTGTTATCAATTAGGAAAGAGTACACTTATGTACCAACGGCAGCGCTCAGTACGTCATTGCTAAACGAACTCTCTAGAGGACAATATATGCTGCCTTCCCAATTATTTTATTCTAGACTAATATGTTCTAATTCAAGGCAGAAAAGCTTAGCCTTTAGCCTCTAATGACCTGACTCAACAACTCAAGCACGTATATTTTTTTACTACTGCTATCTCTTCTAAGCGGTTTAATACTCTTAGCCTTTGAGTTTCGGCAAGTTTGAGGAATTCTCCCCCTCCTTTTTGCGCAAACAAACAAACTTCGTTTTCTTCTGATGTAAACTGTTTCGACGCGGCTAATGAACACCACACGCAGGGAGGCTCTTTGCAACCGCCTTTAATTAAAACCAGAGTCTGATAGCGCCACAGTGTACGTCACCCTGCCGAAAACAAGTCTCCGGCATCCTGCTCTCGCCAAGTCATTTGCGGCACTTACTGTAGCGGGAGAGAATGCGACACGGGCACCGAAAGAGCCCACGGTAATCGCTGTGGTTGCTCAGTAGAAACAAGACGCGCCAGTCCGTGGCTCAATGCGACCACGCGCACGCTGTCGAAAGTCCCTGTCTCCCCGATTGAAGAAAAGCACAGCCTTCTCACAGTGAGCTCATTTGAGAACAAAACTGCATGAAATACGCAAGAACGTTGGCTCGCATGACGAATTTAGGCCTGTTTTCACGCTGAAACGATCCCCTACTCAGGGCTCATTGTTAACATGAAATCGCACCCGGATGATAGAGCCGTTTATGAAAGCAAAGCAGAGATCAAGTATTGAAACCGCGTTATAGACGATGAGGTGCATTCGTAGAATGCCACGAAACCATGGTTGTAGCATACGAAGCAAGCAGGAACTCCATTACACATTCGTACTTGAAATGTGGCGCAACATTAAAGATGAGGTAAAAAAAAAGTTGTCGTTGCGGCAGGAAGACGGCGAGTTGAAGCAGTTCATTTGTGTTCATTGTCGAAAATTTTTGTTAAGTGCCCCAATGTGCGGACGAAAATTTTCAAAAATTAAGGCTCAATACGGTTTAAACTATGTTAATCTATTACGAAGTGCACATAAATTTCTTACCTTCAATTTTTTTTCTTACAAGTGATTCCTATAACGTTCTTATTTACATTAAATTGGTCCATAGGATCAGATGATACCAGATTTTGTGCGGCGAATAACCTTCGCAGCGTGGTCTGGAAGCTAAGATTTTTCTGCTGTAAAACAATAGAGGCAATTTTTCTTGTTCCACTGTAAAGACAAAAGTTTGATACTTCATAGTGTGGAATTACAAAGTCATGCTTCTCACTACGGAGAAAATGCAGCTCGTAGTTAATGTAGAACTAGTAAGTCAGGGGAGAAACGATGCAACACTATGGTAATTAACAAATTGTTGGCCTCGTTGGCACTTGCTTCATGACATAATTTTGCCGCAAATATCACAAACACAGAGCTTGGACTTAACACCACACTAGCTAATATTGCATGTTGGTGCCTTGAGTGGGGAATGGAAATTAACGTGTCGAGAACAGCTTCCCTTAGCATAACTCGCAGAAAAACAATCCAGCATTTTAGTTACAATTCGGATGACACAAACATTACAAAAAATGACGCTGTTAAATACCTCGGCGTCACGTTTACAACTAAACTGATGTGAGATGTACATATAAGCAGCACATACACAAAAGCCCATCGCCAGCTAGGGTTTCTGCGTCGAAAACTTGCATTGGCGGCTTCTAATGTAAAATTGACAGCATATAAATCTCTCATAAGGCCGATCCTCGAGTACGCAAGCATTGTTTTGAACCCCCACCAAAAATATCTTTTGAACAAATTAGAAATCGTCCAACGCAGGACCTTCGCTTTATCTTTTTAAATATTCGAGGCATGACAGCGTCACTGAGCTGCGCAGCCGGGCGTGCTTACCGATCCTTGCAGCCCGTCGCCGTGTCTCTTCCTTAACGTTTCTTTTTCTTTTGTATCACAGCGGTTTAAACATAGATAAAGACAACTATATAAAGCCGCCTAGCCATCACTTTCTTCGTATCAACCATAATAAGTGCATCAGACCATTCTTGTCACACTGTGACACTTTTAAATATTCACTCTTCCCATCTGCAGTTGAAGAGTAGAACAAACTGCTACGTGAATGCGTTATTCTTTCGTCTGCAGATGCACTTGTTCGGAATGAAGAAAGCCAGTTTTATGAAGAGTAAAAGCAACTTTTGTTTTTTGATGTTTGTGAGCGCTTTCGAACACACTTATCACTGTACCACCTACTGATACCTCGATGATGTTTTGTGACCTGCCCATGATTTTCTGCAATGGCATTCATCGTTCGAATTTTCTTTTCACCAGCATCTTGTGATTCTGTTTTCTTCGGCTATGTGCGATATTTCCTGGTTTGTACGCAACTGTGTATATTTGGCCGCCTCAGAAAGGCTTACAGTATTAAATAAAAAAATAAATAAAAAAGGAACACAAAACGTGTGTAAATGATTCTTAAAAGAGAGAAAAGAAGATAAAAGTGAGCCCCGTAACTGTCTGCATTATGTGCGAAACCTCAACAGTTGCTCACAGGAAAGGCGGTAAGGAGGAATCTAAAGGATAGGATCAAAATGTATAGAGATTGAGATAGGAGGAACGAGAGAGCGTCGTGCTGGGAGAGCGACACTCAGAAGCAAGGAGAAAATAAAAAAGATTAACACAGTCACAAGAGTCCGAGGACGGGGCACCACTCAGCGAGAGCTCTTGTCGGCGTCAAGAGATGGCGTAGGGCTAGCCAGTCGGTCATAGCTGCGCTCTGCCCGACTGGCTCACCCTACGCCACCGGTCGCACAACCGGTCAGCGCGAAATCCAGCGAGCGATTCCCCAAAACTGGCACTTGTCATGGTGTGTTCTGATTTTGTGATGTTTCTGGACAAAGTATGTCATTAACCACGTTACTACTTGAAACATGACAATCATTTAGACAGCATGCATTGAATTTTATGGGCTAAGCTCCTCTAGCTTGACTAGAGAACAGTGGGCCACAAATATTGCTTTTCCGATAGTTTTGATTGTCATACACAAGAATAACTCACCACCACCTCTCGAGTTAGGAGTCGTAGACGCTGCCGTTCTCGTCTAGGAATCCTACACTTCCTTTCTTGAGGCACGCAAGAACACAGTTCCGAAATAAAGTAAGACTGAGGCGCCAACCACATTCGAAGAGGTCGTCATGAGCTATTTAAAAAACCACTTTCAACCTCAAGCGATACAATCTAAACTCGCAACCGTGAAAACTAAGGCTCACTGTAGGCTTCTCACACATTGAATCAACCTTGAAGTGCAATAGCTGCACAAAGATGCACATTCAGTACTCCAGCCGCTATAAACAGCGCGGTCATACGCATGGTGCTGCAGAGGACACCAGACGGCGGCGTGCCCCACTAATTGGAGTGGGGCACGCCGCGACTGAGTGGGGCGGCGTGCCCCACTCACTCTGCCACAGCCCCCCTGGAAAAGCACGTGACGGCCGCCGCTCTTATTGCGAGGGCCTCTCATTCGTTTTCCTTTCTCTATGCAGCGCGGCCCAAACTCGCACTCCCTGGCTCCAAACACTCCACTGCACACTCGGCGTACGCGTTAGCTATTCATCACCCCAGAGGCGAACGAGCACACCGGGTTCGCAAGGCAGCAGCAACGCCTGCTCGCCGCCAAGACGCTGCGGGGAGATCCCGGAAGGTCCAAGCCAACAGGATGCATCCGCGAGTCCACCTGGCTCTGAGACTGAGAGCCAGTGAAGCAGAGGCGCCACATAAGCTACGGCAAGCGGACCTCAACTGAGAGCTCGCGAGGCCGATGACAGAGAAAAGCAGCGACAAGAGAACATGGAAGCGGAAAAGGAGCGGGATACAGCAGCCAAGTGCCTGAAGGGGTCGTTACCAGTCTGGAGCCGCCGACGCGTGCTTCAAGCGCGACTTCCGAGACCACTCACTCTGCCACATTTGCAAGATATGCGACCACTTGTGGCTCGATAATAAACACACCATACTCCTCTTACAAGTGCGCTAACTCTTCAGTATATATACTCATCGACGTTTAAATAATAAAAATTGTATACATACAGTCACCCTATTACAACGTGCCACGTCTTTAAATGATGTGTAGGGCGAATGTTTCCCGATCTTATCGATAACCGTTGGAGCTTCGCCCCACTCATCAGTATGCACTTCGTACAGATGACATGGATTTTTTTGCGCATAAATGTGATGCAAATTGAAGGACGAATATGTCTCTGACGACAGCGATGTTTTCGGTATAGGCCGGTGAAGTGGCACAATCAGAAAAGAACTATATTTTTAGCCACCAAGATTCTGTATAGAAAGCAGGCTATTATCTCGCCGGAACGCTACGTCGACAAAGAAAGCTTAAAATGGAGAACGTCTTCAAGTGCATGAAGAAAACGTTGCACAGGGTACGAATTCTCTCTGTCCCACGTGAGAGGCCACACGCCACCACGATTTTTTAGCGGCGCCACTCGGTGAGCCAGCCCTCATATATCACGCTCCCTGTCATTGCACCATCTTGTCGTGCCTCGCGTTTTTCACGTTGTTGTCAACTTTCAACTTTCAAACAACGATCGAATGAAAACATCACGGTATATGCCTCCACTCTGCAAGAAAAAAAATAGTATTCCTAACTTTTACTTCAGTACACTCCCTGCGTGCCGCCGTCTCTTACGTCACGCGAGTGAGCACGTACATCTTCATTTATGATTTTTGAAATACATTTGTGCGTTCCACGCGGTGTAATTCAGTGAACCTTCCAAATTTCTCTCAAACTGAGTTATTTACTTATTGAAATAAGAGAGCGTCGTTCAGTGCACTGCGACTGCATCATTATACTTCATTTGTTCATGCAGAGAATGCTCGTTGTTCAAATGAGCTGAACGGATAACAACATGAACACAACTTTCATAAAAACTGCTAATGATTCCACCAAAAAATATAATACGCTTCAGCGAAAATTGCCTATAAAAATTGCGCACGTTTGAGCGCAGATCCCAGCACACAGTCCGTTTAAAGGATATAGTGTTAATGGATATAGTAACCTATTTCAATAGCTGAAAAGGGTACAACCATAGAAAGCTATTTAGTTCATTTCCCGTTTTCGAGTGCAGGCTATACAGCATATACACACTCAGTACGTGTGTGTGCGTGTGCGTGTGTGTGTGTGTGTGTGTGTGTGTGTGTGTGTGTGTGTGTTTACTCTAGCTGCAAAAATGTCTCCATGCAGAGTTGGTATCGGGCTCGCATACATTTTGATACCAGTTAGGCAACTGCCGCAGGCCAAATTTTGCGCAGAGAAACAGAACGACGAACGACGAAAACGGAGAACATAGCAAGTGCGCTAACTTTCCACACAACTGTTTATTTCGCCCGAATCACGAATATATGCTCACACGTTGCCCCCAAATGTAATGCGCAGAGAAGCACCATCTTTCGTCATTCTTATTTAAAAAAACACATGCGCAAGCAAGTGCACAAAAGGTGCGCTCATCAAGGTCATCGTTCCATTGTTGATCCTGGACGAAACAGGACAGCTGTGGTGCCGTAGGTACACAAAATCTCTCATAACACAAAACAAGTCGTGTCACGTGCAATTGTGTAGGTAGTCTTCTCCGCCCATTAGAGCCTAATTAAATTTGGAGACTCAGTAGTGAAGTCCTTCAGAAAAGGCCTGCTTGCAAGATAAGGCATGGAGCCTAGTTCCTGAACTGTAGACAGGTGTATCAGCTTCAAATTTCTAGAGAAAAACAATACGTCGCACAGGTGTAGCGCGGTCGACAGGTAATGAGAGCGCTGTAACATTGCACGCAACAATAACGATTCGTGACTCGCGGTGCTCTGCAAACTTTTTTTGGTGAGCCCGGGTTTTGTGAGAATTGACCAACCATAAAGAAACGCCATGTCTGAGTGGAAGGCGCAGCATAGTCACAGCGAAAGCTAAAAGAATGGCTTTTAAGAGCCTTTTGAAAACACTCATTGGGTAACTGCTGCACGCACAATTGCTTGATAGCCATCAGGGCTATAATAAGAAACTTCTGGGCAGTAGGGTGGTATTTGTTTTGCTATTTTTCGTCATTCTTTTGTGAAGCGCGGTATCCGCTAAACACTTGCAAAGAATTTTGTGCGAACCGCCCATGCAGTAGCTGACGACGATTAGGAATTACTGGTTATGCGCCACAGTTATTATGGGAACGAGAACAAGCTTTTGTAATGGGTTGGAGCATTAGACCATCAACTCGTTCCGCTGGTCGCGTTGTGCGACTACTGGTTGTTCTCTGGCTGTTTTAAAACGCTTTATAAGTCGTATTAACGCGATCGCTTTTCCGACATAAAGCCTGCCTAAGGCAAATTTACCAACAAGTCACAAGCACGAGCGTAGCTCAGGGTTATTCTGCTTCTGGTCACCGACACGTGCGGACGCAGGATGGCAGGCTCGTCAAGCGCTGTGACAGTGGCCGACGCTGGCCGTGGTTTCTCGTGCACATCACTTCCTAAGGACTACCGTTTAATTCTCCCACCACTGCCCTCAGGAGAAGGACTCAGACGCACGTCGGTTCTGCACTGCGACATCGCAGCACGTCCGTACGGGATTTATGACTGCCGAAAGCCGCTCAAGGAACTAGGCATCATTCAAGAGGTCAGCAGCATAGGAGCGTATCACATGTCGCATGTCTGGTTTCTTAACATGAAGACAGATGAGGCTAAGAAGACACTTCTGGACGCTGGCCTACTCTCCGTGAAAGACCGGCCCTGCGTCGTCTTCGACCCAACGAGGCAAGAGCTGCATCTCAAGTTGCATTGGGTAGCCTTTGACGTCAACGCAGAGACTATACGGCGTGTTTTCCGGGAGTACGGTGAAGTGAAAGAAGTCATCAGTGACAAGTGGAGAGACGAAGACTTCGAAAGAATTGAGTCAACCATAAGATTCGTTCGGCTATTACTTAAGGAAGGCGTTACTACGGATCAAATACAGCACTAGATGCGTCTCGGGAGCGGCGCGGCAGTGGTGGTCGTGCCAGGAAGAGCGCTGCTGTGCCTGCATTGCCGGAGCACTGGACACATTCGTCGCAACTGCAGGGTGCCCGGGTGCGCTGGTTGTCGCGCTTTTGGGCATGAGCAGGCGGACTGTACTCGTTCTTACGCCAGTGCAGCAAGTCGAGCAACAAATGCCGACCACATTGAATTGTTGATGAATGAAGAAGAAGCAAAGAGGACCGCGGCGTCGGAGTCAGCGGTGGAGGCGTCTCATGCAGTGGCGACCAGCTAGAGAGAGACAGCTAAGCAGGATACAGATGACAATACGGTTATGCACACTCCAACGCAACGGTGCTTGACTCGGACGGAAACCTAACACAAGCCTGAACCAGTCATCGGCCCCGACGCTTCTTCGGACATGGATATAGTCGAAACTACGCCAGTAATGCGACGCCTGAATGAGGAAGACGCGGCGTCGCAGCAGCGTCCGACCCAGGAAGATCAAGGGCAGTGGCGAGTGGCTGGCTCCAAAAAGTCTCGGGGTGCTGGCCGCCTGCGTTCGTCGTCGCTTTCACGCGGCGGCGATAGGACGACGCCTTGAGCGTTGGCCGGACAGTGGGCTGGGTGATCGTCGTTCGCTCGGCTTTTTCTCATCACGATTGCGAAGATTAGATTGGAGATGCTGAATGTACGCGGGCTTTCTGCCAAACGGCGGCAAAACCAGCTTTACCGCCTGATTATAGAACAAGATCTAGACATCGTCGCTGTACAGGAAACTAAAGTAGAGAGTGAAGCGCACGCTGAGCGAATGGTACTGCCTTTCACGAGACTGTTCGACGTGTGCGTTTGTCACGTGGTGGGTACATCTGCAAGGTGCCTCTTGTTAGTTCAGCAGAGCCTTAATGTGAAATTGCAGTCTGTAACTACCTGCTAGGGGGGTCGTTTTATTATATGTGATTTATCCTTACCAAGAGAAAAATGGAGAGTAATCTGTGTGCACAACCACTGTGATTCAAGATAGAAAGGAGTTTTTTTTCGAAAACCTGATGTGTATTTGAAATGTGAATGTAAGCTAATTTTGGCCGGGCATTTCAACTGCATTTGTTCGAGTATATATAAATCAAGTTTCAGGCCATACAGAGATTCAAGAAATGTCGTTCTAATTGATATGGTGGTGAAGACTTAGCTAGAGGACGTGGGTGAATGTCTTTGCAGTAGAATAAGAATTACGTTTACCCACTTTCAGCGTTCAAGTCCTTCTAGACTTGACAGAGTATATGTGTCTTCTGTAATCATTCCTTCGTGCCATAATTACAGGGTTACACCTGCTACGTTTAGTGATTATTGTTAGGTTTCATTCTCAGTCGGTAAACATAAAAGGAATAACAAACATTTCTCTTGGGACCTCTGGAAATTTAATGTAAAGCTATTGAAGGATGAAGAGTTTATTGGCATTTTTCTAGATGGCATAGAGGACTTAGCAATTAGAACAGTTGAATCTTGGGGACATAAGTGGGAACTATTTAAACAGACCATTAAACTGAAAGCTCTTGAGGGAGCCAGTACCCCGAGAAATGCTGAAAAAGAACTTGAAGTGCGCTTGCGTGAAAACTTGCGACAGTTAGTAGCGGAAGAATGTACTCAGGCCAGAACATTTTCAGAGGAGATAAACAGAACTAAACAAAAGCTAGAGTTGATAGACCAAGAACGTTATTGTGGAGCATTGATTCTAGCTCGAGCAGAAAACTTGGTAGCGGGAGAGATGCCAACGAAACGAGCTGGAGCTTAGAAGAGATATACCTGTAAAAGTGAAATAAGAGAACTATAATATAAAGGAATAATGTACGATATGAAAGAAGCAATAGCCGGTGCGTTTTTTGAATATTACAGAAAGTTATTAACACCTACCAATGTACACGCAGATCGTTTTAAAAGTGATTTCATTTCATTAATGCCAAGGCTTGAAGATGGAAGAAAGGATATTTTAGAATTGCCTATAACAGAGTGAGAAGTTGAAAAAGCAATTGATAAGTTAAACAATGGTAAGTCTCCAGGACCAGATGGCCTGAGTGCTGCATTGTACAAGGAATTCAAACATGTAGTCTCACCTACTTTGAGGGAGGTATTTAACGCGGCTTTTAAGTGTAAACAACTTCCACCATCGTTTTTGTCAGACCACACGGTCTTAATACCTAAAACAGAAGATCCCGCGAAATTAAGAAGTGTTACTGCATATAGACCAATAAGCCTAACTATTGTTGACTATAAAATATTGATAAAAATATTGGCCAGAAGACTCCAGAAAGTTATGACAAAACTAGTTGGATCTCACCAAACTTGTGGTAGAAAGGGAAGAAAAATAATGACCTACATAAACATAGCACGATCAATCCTAGAAAATTGTGACGCTATGCATCCTAATGTTGCCATGCTTCAAATTGACCTTCAATTTGATCGCGTGCCACACAACTTGCTCCTTTCATTACTTGAGCACATTAACGTAGGGAGTTCGATTAGTGACGGAGTGCGCACGGCTTGCACTGAATGCATGACCAGATTGGTAATAATTAAAACTGCGGGTGAGCGTATACCTGTGCTGTGGTCAGTGAGACAGGGGTGCCTACTAGCGCCCCTAATTTTTGCCATCTTTATTGAACCTTTCTGTTTAAGTGTAATTAATAACACTGCAATAAGCAAGTTTAAATTGTATAAAGATGAGGTTAGCCTCGTTGCATACGCAGACGACATTGTAATTTTCTGTACAAACTTTGAGAGTATAATGCATGCTGTAAATGCCGTGAAGACTTTTTGCCAGGTGAGTAGTAGTGCCGTGAAATGGGATAAGTGCCTTGGCTTCTGGCATAGGGAGTGGGACGTCACACCAAGAATATTTCTAAACATTAAATGGCAGGAAACACCACTGAAGTATTTAGAAGTGCTGCTGGAGTTCTATCACGACAGTGAACCGTATTGGAAAAAAGAAACACAGGCATTGTGCAATGATGTGGAAAAATGGAAAGGCTGGGGTATTTCAATATTCGCACGGGCCACAACGTGCAACTTGTTTCTGGTGAGCAAGCTGTGGTACGTAATGCGGGTTTTGCACTGCAGTAGAATAAGTGTACAGAAAATACTCAGAGCATTTGCAGTTTTCATTTGGAGCTCTGCCTGGGAAAGATCAAGCCGCACAAACTTCTTCAGAAAAGTTAGAGAACGGATTAGTTCATTAGTACATAAGACAATTTGTCAATCGTTTTCTTTTTCTGCGTAATGTAGATGACCCCTTTTTGAAAACTTTTATACGACTAAGGTTATCTAGAGTGCTGTCGGAATTTCTCGTATCGTCATCAAATACGCAAGGACCAATACAAGGGTATTTAAAGAAGTTGTTTCGTCTTTCAACTTTTTTGTCAGTGAGATTTTAGTTAGAGTATCTGGCTGAAGTACCACGTAAAAAATGTATAAAGACCTTGTCGATGTTTTACTGCCTCTATCAATGTACCGTCAGCTATATTGTGCAGGCCCAGGACAGGATGTTTTGAAACGTGTAAAAAATTTGTGAAACCTTACTAGTTAAAACTTGGTTTCAGGATAAGGGAATATTCGTGCCATGGAGCACAAATTGTTACTTGTGTAATAAACCGGAAACAATTGAACACGTGTTTATAGATTGCTAGAGTGGGGTATTTTTCTGGGAATTATTGCAAAGAACCTTGAAAAAACGATTACCGTTCAGTCCACACGACATCCGTTTTCTTTCGATTAAAATTGAGACAGGTGTACCTTATGATCTAATCATGCTTCTGGGCCTCCACACTATATGGAAAACCCGATGTGCCTTTGAAAACGCGGATGCAGAAGTGCTATCTGTGCGCCAATACTTTTGCGAATATGTGTGCCATTTTTTTGAAGTGCTGAAGGGCCAAGAGGATGTACCAGACTGGATGGGGCTCATTGAGCGATTGTTACGAATGCCCAAGTATTGATCAATAGTCAGCTAAGAGCTGACGGTACCTCAATGAATTCTGTGGGTGTATTTTGTGACGCACTTCCATTTTGACAAATATGTCAATATGTCAAATGTGAACAGTCTTGATATGCAAGGCAATAAAGAAAAAAAACCCAGCGTAACTCAGTAAAGAATAATGGGCTGGCACGCTGAGGACCCGGGTTCGAGCACCACAGTGTCCTTTGTGCTACGTTTTTTTGTTATTGACACCGGTGGTGGCGGTGGCAACCACGGTGGTGGCGGACGACTGCGCATGACCCGAGTTGTGATCTCATAACAGCTTTTGCTGTTCAACTAACCAGACTAATACAAGAAGCCGGCAAAATAGCCAAGCTTGGTAGCAATTGGGCAAGCCCGCAATCATTGTCCTTGTCGGATGGAGAATTGTATTTGTGAGCGTGCGCCCGCTGTCCGCCTCGCTGAAACCATGAGGGCGCTGCTCTGGTGCTAACCCAAAGATCACAGTACCCCAGCGGTGGTGGTCACATTCAACGGAAGTAAAATCGTAGAGGCCTGCGTTTTGTGTAGTGTCAGTCCACGTTAAAGAACACGAGATAGTCAAAATATCGAGAACCGTTCAGCACGACATCTTTTATATTCATATCGTGGTTTCCGCTTCCCTTCCTTTTTCACTCAGTCCGTTTTATTTACTTTTCTGTCTACCCTTCTCCAGTGCAGCATAGCACACCAGATATTTGTTTTCCAATTAACCTGCCTGCCCCTCTACATACTATATATATATATATATATATATATATATATATATAACATATATCTCAAACTACAGATTGCTATATTTTACCAGCCATAGTTCAAAAATTTACGTCCCCACATATCATAATCCGAAAAAATTCCTTTCTCTGTGCATCTCTTGTAAAAATGAGAATGGCAAAGAATGTGCTTGACTACGCATGACAAGTGGGCGTAGCGTGTGAGCATCCCTACGTTATGTAGGGCGCTTCGGTTGGAATAAAATGGGGTCATTTGTCTTCATTCCTTGTTGTTCTTCTGTTTCTCTGCGTTAAATGTTGCCTAACGTATCACCTACAAGGCCGGATTTCTTTCATTGTCATCCGCAGGGGTTGATTGTATTGTGTACTGTAGAACCTGACATGACTGGAGCGCTTTCAGCACCTGCAAAGGCGGCACTCAGCCAAACCGATAAGAGTAAAAAAATATTTCACACACACTACGTTTCAGGAAATAAACCGAGAGAGTAATAAAGCAGTCCTACAATTGAATAAGATGAAGGCAAAAATAGGGCTGAATTTAGTAGGGAAAAACATATGTGCACAACTAAAAACAACTCATAGGAGTGTAAACTTATGTATGCGTATCTAGGACAAGTATACAACACGAGAGCCTAATCAAGAAAAAAAATAGCTATTAAGGAATAAAAATAGGCTAGTGCATTCGGCAGCTGCTCCCAAAGAATGTGAAGGAGTCAGCCAATGTCATTAAGGTAAAATTCATGCAATCACTGCGTGCCGTCATCTCCCAAATTTGGGCCTGTAACACTGAAGCAAAAAGAAAGCAAAGACAAGAAGTTCAGTACGAGGCAGCGAGCGATAGACCAAGAAAATAATAGCAGTACATCAAGCCAGCAGTGGTGGCTAAGTGGGTCAGAAAAAAATTTGAGATTGGAGGTAGCGTAGTTACATCAAGGTGAAAAATTCATCTGGGGTGTTCACGAAATACGTAGCTTGTGGACAGTACGATATATGGTAACCAGAGGAATGTAGCACCAACAGTGTGGTTACCACTGAACGGTAAGCGCAGCCGAGAAAGGGAGAGAGTTCAATAGTGTGACAAAACTAAGACTTTCTTAGGTATAAAATAAAAACTACTCGCCCTGAATAGGGCAAATTCGAAGTCATTGTGTGGGTTTTCATATCCTGCAGTAGACTCAAACAAGCTTAGAATGATAATTATAATATCAAGAGACGACGTCTTGCACGACAGTATCAAGGTCATATTTTAGTGCAGCCGCAGGAGGCCCAACTGAGACAGGCCACCTGACAAACAATGATGATAATTACAATTGTTTGTATGTACCAATTAAAATGATGCTCTGAGTGTCAGCACCCACACTGCTTTCCCCCGTTCGTGAAAGTGGCCAGTAAATTAGCAATTAGCAGTTAGCAATGGCCTTGGTTTCTTGGTTTGATCCTCACTCGAATTCGGAAGTGTCTTTCTTTTTTTCAAGTTATTGGCACCTTTCTAGATTCTTCAGTCATGGACAGGATTATGATTTTTTCACTCCCAACCAACGACGTCTAATGCCAACGCAAAATGAGCTTTTTAACGCTCTCGCAATGAGATAAAAGAAGATGACAGCCGGCCCAACAAAGGCTAAGTGGCAAAGGAATTTCTTCAGCCTACTAGAAAGGTATAATCATCAACAACGAGTATGTGCTACAGAAAATAACCCATTCTCAATATTCACGACTGCTCCACTGAAAATGGAGCAGACAGCAGTTAGCCCTAGGCTAGGGAATGAGGAACGGCAAGGGTGGCTGCGAGAGAACCCAAAGGGATGGAAGGTATGATCTCAACGACGACCTGCCCGTAGATCTATGAGAGGTGCGAATGCTTGGCTTCGGAGTGAGGTGTCCGTGACTGTGTGTGGCTTACCTCGGACCTATGCTCGAGAATCAATGTAGAAACAACCAGCATTTTTCAGCCAAAGTTTTGCAAAGAGCTAGATCCAACCTAAAAAAATCTTTCTGCACCCGGTTAAGACCTCTAAACAACCTAGAAGCTTGACTTCGGTCAAGTGGGGAAAAGAGGGGAGGCTGGAAGCGGTTGTTCTATCAATATTACCCTATTGAAATGCAGAGCTCTCACAACCTTTAAAAAATGCACCCCGCTTAAAAAAAGTCTAGCTACGAGCCTGCCTAGAAGGAACAAAATCAGTTTTTCTAACAGCCCAGTTTCACTGGTTCAAGGCTCGTGCATTTTTATTATGCTTCTCCTACAGAACCGTCTATATTAGATTGTATTGCACTGTATATTTATTGCTATAGTCGTGCGTTTCAACTATTGTGGTCTGTCAAACATACAAATGTTCGCGCAGGAAATGAGCCACCATGTAGAGGAAAAGTAATTGCTCTCTTAATAAAGGCACCGGGACTTGACACAGCCTCTGTATTTTCAGTCTCTGCTGGGGAGCCTCAAACTACAATCTTGGCAGTGTCATTAGTAGAAGCTAACAAAGCATACCGAATGGGCTGTGTGCCGAAGGAAAGCACGGTCGTTAATCGTGAAAGTCTCAGAAGAGGAAATAGGCAGGGCGGCGTGGAATAGACGCCCAAGGTTAGGCATAGGTGTAATCCAGTGACCTGCACACTTTATCGCGCGAACATTTGTACGTTGTGCAAAGGAAGAACCGGCCTCTTCTTCTAACTCCTGCGTTGTAACCAGCATGTACGTGTTTATTAGATTGTGAGAGCGGGAGTGACTCGTAATCGAAAGTAGTGTTTTTTTTCTTTAATGGCCATCTGTCTCGATATAAAGAGTGCCTGGCAAAAATTGATGGCTTTCGAAGCGAACAGAGCCATAAGGACATCAAAAGCCTAGGGGTAATTATCAGATGAAACTAACTCTCTCATCAAACTCTCTCATCAGTGCCATCAGCTCGTTTCCGTGTGCCCTGCAGCAAGGAAAGCCTGTGTGTCCTATGACTTCTAATTACTATAGTCCCGTGCTAGCTAAATCAATGTTGTATCGGCAATGTTATCCTACTTCTCCACACCACCACAATATCTGCTATGTCTACCTGATTTCCCCTTTTTGCGCACAAATTTTGTCATTCTTATAACGTTCCAAAGAAAGCGGTTAGCGGTCTTCTATCCATTTTTTTACATTCCCCTATTCTGCCTCTACCTGTTCTTCCACTAAGCCTCTTCTTTATAGCCTCATCCAGCCAACTCTCTTGGATCACTACAACCTCCCAGCCTGCTCTTTCCATCTCCCCGGAGATGGTATAGAAGTATATATTGTTCCGGGAGGGCACACAAAGAAACGAGGCAATAGTTGAAATATATTTTACGACATCAAGCATAAGCCGTGATGGCAAGCGAGAACGTGCCCCACATCCCAGAATCACGTCGTATTTTTCGCTGTCTCTCTTGCTCGATTGATTGATATGTGGGGTTTAACGTGCCAAAGCCACCATATGATTATGAGAGACGCCGTAGTGGTAGGCTCCGGAAATTTCGACCACCTGGGGTTCTTTAACGTGCACCCAAATATAAGCACACGGGCCTACAACATTTCCGCTTCCATCGGAAATGCAGGCGCCGCAGCCGAGATTTGAACCCGCGACCTGCAGGTTAGCAGCCGAGTACCTTAGCCACTAGACCACCGCGGCGGGGCTGTCTATCTTGCTTCTTCAGCGTGGTGTAGTACTGTAACATGACCCCAGGGTGCAGAAACACCATTTTTGTGCTTTGTATGGTGTTGCGGAGCAAAAGAGCCTCGGGTGGGAGGCATGAACAATGTCTGTAGACAGTGGAGCGGAGGAAGATGACGACTTCAGTGGGGCTATCTCGTAGGTAATAATGGTCACCTGGTGCAAGACGGGGGAGGGGCCTGGGTACCGGGAAAGCTGTTTCTCAGAGAGACCAACATTTCGAGTCGGGGTCCACAACAACACAAGAGAACCCGGGGAAAAGGAAACGCTGCGATGATGTGCGTCATAACGTTCATTTCGCTGCTCTTGTGATGCTAAGAGCTGTGGTGATAGTGTCTCAGGCGTATCCAGTCGGCGAATCGACAGCTGTCGGAAAGATGGTGTCAAATGGTAGAGTTGGGTCACAGCCGAATAAGAGATAGAATGGTGAAAACCCACGGGTATCGTAGTGTGAGGAGTTGTATGCAAGTGTAGCAACAGATAATGCAACGTCCCAGACTATATGTGGTCAGAGGAGAACGAACATGGAAAGCATATCAGTTAAAGTCCGGTTGAATCGTTCGGTAAGCCCATTAGTTTGTGACTGGTAGGTCGTCGTAAATTTATGTTTGGTTTTGCAAGAGTGAAGCAGGTTGTCAATAACCCGGAAGAAAAAATAGCGTCCACGATCTGTGGGGAGTTCGCATGGAGCACTATGATGATGGATGACATTTTAGAGAAGGAAATCGGCAACACGTGTGACATAGCTGGTTGGCAAAGCCCGTGTTATGGCGTACCAGTTGTATGATTCATTGCGACAGCTATCCATTCGTTTCCGGAGGTAGACTCAGGGGAAGGGCCTAGGAGGTGAAGGCCAACTCGAAAGAAGGGGTCAATAGGAAGATCAGGTGGCTGGAGGAGTCAGGCAGGACTCATAGGCGGTTTTTTTTGACGTCGGCCCTGATCGCATGCAACGACGTAGCCACAGACGGAGCGGTAAAGCCTGGACCAGTAAAATGTGCCTTCCTGAAGAAGGCACCTTGTACCGCTACAGCTGACACTGTAGCGGTACAAGGTGCCTTCTTAAGCAAAAACGGTAAAAATGGATGGTGCGTCAGGGAGTTCCGCTTCTCAATAATGTCACGCAAGAAGAGATCTCAGCGCTGTTCATCATGGATGTTGCTCAAAGCAGTGAGAGATAGGGCACACATGGCGGCGCTTCATCGAAAGTCTCAGGGGGGTCCAGTGGATGGCGGGACAAGCAGTCAGCGCCATGGTGTAAACGGCCAGATTTATGAGACACACAGTAGTCATACTCTTGGAGCCGTAGTGCCCAGCGACCAAGACGCCCAGTGGGATCCCTGAACGACGAAATCCAGCAGAGCGTTTGATGATCAGTTTTGACGGTGGAACGGCGACCATGTTAGTAGGGCTGAAATTTGCCAACCACCCAAACTAGAGCAAGGCATTCCCTTTCGGTGATCGAGTGGTTCCGCTCGGCCGCAGAGAGCAGACGGCTGGCTTATGCGACAATGCGGGCGCAGCCGCTTTGATGCTAGATCAAAACAGTAGCGATTCCGTGACTGCTGGCTTCCGTTTGGACTTCTGTTGGGGCGGACATGTCGAAATGGGCCAGAATAGATTGTGTTGTGAGCAACGCGATGAGGTTAGTGAACGCCAAAGCCTGCGCAGCGCCCCAAAAGAAAAAAACATTCTTCTTCAGCAAGTCCGTAAGAGGTCATGCTACGTCCGCAAAATTGTTTACAAAACGTCGGAAGTAGCAACATATGCCTAAAAAGCTGCGTACTTCTTTAGTGCTGGTCGAGACGGGGAAGTTTTGCACAGCTCAAAGTTTATGAGGATCAGGGCGTATGCCAGAGGAGTCGACAAGATGGCCCAACATGATTAGTTGCTGGCTTGGGAAGTGGCACTTCGATGAGTTCAGTTGCTGTCCTGCGTTATGAATAACAGAAAGGATGGAGGAAAGGCGGTCTAGGTGTGTTTCAAAGGTCGAGAAAAATACAATGACGTCATTGAGATAACAGGCAAATTGACCGCTTGAACCCGCGCAAGAGAGTGTTTATCATTCGCTCGAAGGTAGCTGGTGCATCGCATAATCCTAACGGCATAACCTTAATTTGGTAAAGACGATCAGGGGTCACAAATACACTCTTCTCGTGGTCCATGCCGTCGACAGCAATTTCAGAGTACCCTGATAGAAGGTCGATGAAGGCAAAATACTTAGCGCCATGAAGGCAATCCAGGGAGTTGTCAATGCGCGGTAGCGGGTAGAAGTCCTTTTTAGTGATCTCGTTTAGATGTCGATAGTCGACACAGAATCACCAAGACGGGTGAAGTAGTGGGCGATGGGACGACTTTTAGCCTCTTAAAAGCGTCGGCACTTTTTAACGACGTCTTGGACTACCGAACAGCCTTTAAATACAAGGAGGCTAAAGGCATCACCAGCGATGCCTTTGAGTACGTGCACAACCTTGTCGGCTTCGGTCATAGTGGTACCAACCTTAAAGCAGAGAGCCGAAACGTCTTGAGTATAGGCAAGGTAAGACTCCGTGGATGTTTGGACACGGGTACTAAGTTCTTTTTTAGCGGCCTGCTTGCACCCGGCAAATTGGCCGAACAACTCGCGCAACTTCGTCTTACAAACGTCCCAGCTGGTGAGCTCTTCCACGCTGTTGAACCACACCTTGGCCGTACCTCTCAAGTAAAAACTAAGGTTTGCCAGCATCATGGTTGGGTTCCAAAAAGGATTTTCACTAACAAGCTCGTAGAGTTGAAGCCAATCATTGACGTCTTCACCATCATTGTCCGAAAAGTTGCCAAGATTGTGGGGTGAAGTGGTCCACAATGACCACAGGTGTGCAGGGCGCCGTTGATGCATTGGACATGGCTGTTGGCGCATCATTCCTATCGGTAGATATGTTACAAGCGGCAACTTGGCGTCCGCTGCGAAGCTCCGTCATGCTTTGCTACCCAGCACTTCCGCCAAAATGTTACGGGAGGGCACACAGAGAAACGAGGTTATAGTTGAAATATATTTGCATGACGCCAAGTGTAAGCCGAAATGGCTAGCGAGAGCGTGCCCCTCATTCCAGAATCACGTCGTCTTGCTCGCTGTCAGTCTTGTCTTGCTTCTTCAGTGACATGTAGTCTTTTAACAATATGTTTGATAGAGATGCCTTTTCGAACTTGCCCCGAGGTCCCTGGTAATATATCTCGTTGAGTACACCTTGTCTCTTCATGGTCGTGATGCGGAAGTAGGGACCAGTAACATGAGACTTAAGGTCGAGTCCTTTTCCCACGAGAACCATGCTTCCAGTCTGCACTTTGGGGTTCTTTGACCGATGACGCTTATCAAAATTTCTATTCGTTGTTTCGCTATATCATTAGTTTCACTCTCCCACCATATTTTGTTTCTTGGGTATAATATTGTGAACTAAACCCTGCTTTATATCAGGGGCAGCCAACTTGATTTTCCGAAAGCCAGGAATTCGACTTCAGGGTGATGTTGGGCTGCAAAGTGTAATTTCATCCGTTTTTCTTTTCTGCTCATTGTCGAAGCTTAGGACTTTGGAAAGCCGGTCTGTTCTCGGCAAGAATTAATTTACCATCTTTGAGATAATCAGGGTTAACAGTGGAACTGCCTCAGACTAGCTGGACGACGTTTCAATAAGGGGACTTCTCTTCTTCGTTGTTTCCATCTGTCGGCTCCCATATAACGTCTTTGAAGATTTCCCGCTCAAGGAATGAAATTACTGCATTCGTATCTTACCTGCCTGCCTTAGCAGCAACATGGCGCGTGCATTCATTGACGACAACCAGAAATGCTTGCGTTTTCAGCATGCCTTTACTTTCTTCATTTCGGCAAAGTGAAGGGGCAGTACCTCAAAAGGTACCTCAGAGTACTTCGGCGTTATAATTTAATTTCCTAGTGGCCGAAACTTTGCTTTGAAGATCTGGCATTCGTGGCATGTTTTAATGTAATACCCGCCATCTTGTTCATCCACGTGAAATTGCAGTTAGCTTCCTGTACAGTCTTCGAAATTCATCGTGCGCTCACGATTTTGGACTAATATAGTAGAGCCTCAGAATGGTTCCCACTTCGGTCTCAACTACATGTACTTTTTCGTTTCTAAATATATATATATATATATATATATATATATATATATATATATATATATATATATATATAGTATATAAATATATATAAGTTTACGTGCTCCACTGCAGTGTCTTAGGGAATGTGCAAAACGAACGTTGCATCCTCATCTGGGTGGTTTTGTCCCGGACGAGGAGCTACATCGAACGTGTACTGTTGAATATCGCTTATCTAGCATGCAGTTCTCCCCTTTGGCTGCGCGAGAAGCTGCCGATAGGTGAAGGCCGGGCTGTCAGTGAACAGTTTAAAAAAATATCTCTTTTTTAAGCATGCTCTAAAATAACTTAAGGCCTTCACAACTGCCAGTGCTTCTTTTGCTGTGATTTAATAATTATTTTGGGTTTCGGTAAACGTATAATAAAAATATGTGATCATTTGTAGTTGTCGAGTCACATCCTCCTTGTCATTTCTTTGGTAAAAAAACAGCCCCAGTTCCGTGGTGGAAAGCATCGCTTTAGAGTTTGAATAGGGTAAAATCTGGAAACGTCAATACAGGGTCACACGAAATGGTGGTAATTATCTCTATAAAGATAATTTTACATTCATCTTTCCGCAAGAACAGAACATCTTTTTATGTCAAGGTTACGAGGCAATTGGTCTTCATGGCCTAGTCTTTAAAAAATGCTCGCAAGTGCCATGCGAGTCCTATAAACACATGAAGTGAACGGACGTCGTAGGGCTTCGCAACAGACCTGATTTGCTTCACGCTTTCTTCTTTGGTACTCTTCGTTCATTCATCTACTCTCCGTTTGGCACCTGCCAGGAAATACCACCGTGTGACTAAAGAACTCACTTTTCTTCGCATTGATTTTTAGTCTTGCATGACTGAGTGCTAGCCACACAGCTGAAAAGTGAGGTATATGGTCGTCTCTTGTCCTTGAATACACTGGTATTATCAACATACACATTGCAAAACTTTTCATTAAAGTCTTCAAGTAGAGTGCTCATCATTTTCTAACACAATGCACTACAGTTCTTCCACCCGAACGGAGATCGGTTGTGTTCTCACACGTCAAATAGTGTAACAAACACCATGAACTTTTTCGTGTATTCCATCAAGCGTACTTGCCGGTATCCTTTACACACATCTATCCTAGAGAATTAGTCGCATTCACCGGTTTCAACCATGATCTCGTCTATTTTTCGCATCTAAAACAGGAGCTGGTCGGTCTGCCGGTTGATGAGTCTGCAATCCGTGCATAAGTGAAGTGATTCATCTCATTTAGACACGATCGTAATCGTTGAAGCAAACGACAATGTGGATGGTCTAATGATGCCCGCGTCCAGCAAACCCTGAAGTTCTTGCCTTAACCAGGATCTCATTTCATGGCTCAAAGTATGTTTTTTTACTACGTTTTTGACACGCAGTACGTTACTGTCACACAGTCTTTCAATTTGCTGAAGTAATGTGGTTTTCGCCACAGCGCGTAGTTCCTTCAAAATGCGTTTTTATCTTTCGAGAAGCAAGCGGCGGGTCTCAAAAACAACACAAAAATTTGGGAGGCATTTTATTATGGTCCAATTTGGTTTTATTGCCGAATATAATGCCGCGAAATGTTACCACTGGTCAAAAACGTATTTCCCAGGCTCGTTGACCAAGCTATTAGCGCCAGTTTATAGACCAGACGCCACTGAGGGTACATAGAAGCAGCGCTCGTTAATGGTGGTACAAAGTTCTCAGACGTAGTACGAAGTCTGGAGACTACGAAATTCCACTAGGCGCCTTACAAAGGGCTGGCGGTGTGTCCTACTTAGGCGTGCTAGCAGATGCCTATCAATTTAGCGCGCTAAGTGAACGAACGCGCCGCCGGTTCTCTGAGTAGGCCTCTCTCGCTTAGGAATGTTTGAAAGGGGAGCGATGTGGCGAAGCGGAATGATTTCTTTTCTTAGATTTCGCACTAAATAAAAATTAAAATGTGCTAAACAAAAGTTTGAGAACCAAAGAATTCACTTGCTTTATTATCTCTCCTACGTTTCTTACTACGAACAACTTCACATGCAGGTTGTAAAGCAAGAGTAATGAAAGCAAGAAGTTCCTGTCGCTCATTTTTATTCTTCTCTGCCGCCAGAGTAGTTACATGGCTGAGAAAATAAATAAAAGAGAAGTGATAGATGTCCATGTTTCGCTTTTTTATCGGTATTTTGATGTATTTAGTGCAAAGGGAACGGTAGAAAAGGGCGCCTGTATCAGAATTTGTCAACTTTAACCGTGCTGGGGTATAGTTAAGTATTGCATGTTTCAGTATGACTACCTGCCAGAATTCAATCAACCAAAGGAACAAGCAGGATTTCGAACAGGCTACTCAACAATTGACCACATTCATACTATCAATCAGGTTATAGAGAAATGCTCAGAGTATAACCAGCCCCTATACATAGCCTTCATAGATTACGAGAAGGCGTTTGATTCAGTAGAAATATCAGCCGTCATGCAAACACTGCGGAATCAGGGTGTAGATGAAGTATATATAAATATTCTGGAAGAAATCTACAGGGGATCAACTGCTACCATAGTGCTTCATAAAGAAAGCAACAGAATACCAATCAAGAAGGGTGTAAGGCAGGGGGACACAATTTCCCCAAAGCTATTTACCGCGTGCTTACAGGAGGTTTTCAGAAGCCTAGAATGGGAACAGTTAGGGATAAGAGTCAATGGAGAATACCTTAGTAACCTGCGCTTCGCCGATGACATTGCATTACTGAGTAACTCGGGGGACGAATTACAACTCATGATTACGGAGTTAGACAAGGAGAGCAGAAAGGTGGGTCTTAAAATTAATCTGCAGAAAACGAAAGTAATGTACAACAACCTCGGCAAGGAGCAGCGCTTCGAGATAGGTAATAGTGCACTTGAAGTTGTAAAAGACTATGTCTACTTAGGGCAGGTAATAACCGCAGAGCCGAACCACGAGATTGAAGTAACTAGAAGAATAAGAATGGGGTGGAGCACATTCGGCAAGCACTCTCAAATTATGACAGGTAGATTGCCACTATCCCTCAAGAGGAAGGTATATAACAGCTGTATCTTGCCGGTACTTAGCTACGGAGCAGAAACTTGGAGACTTACAAAGAGGGTTCAGCTTAAATTGAGGACGACGCAGCGAGCAATGGAGAGAAAAATGGTAGGTGTAACCTTAAGAGACAAGAAGAGAGCAGAGTGGATTAGGGAACAAACGGGGGTTAAGGATATCATAGCTGAAATCAAGAAGAAGAAATGGACATGGGCAGGGCATGTAGCGCGTAGACAGGATAACCGCTGGTCATTAAGGGTAACTGACTGGATTCCCAGAGAAGGGAAGCGGGTTAGGGGGAGACAGAAGGTTAGGTGGGCAGATGAGATTAAGAAGTTTGCGGGTATAAATTGGCAGCAGCAAGCACAGGACCGGGTTAACTGGCGGAACATGGGAGAGGCCTTTGTCCTGCAGTGGACGTAGTCAGGCTGATGATGATGATGATGATGACCTGCCACGTGCACGGAAAAACTTTGTTTCTGTGTGTCGCAGGTCGCTGGCCTTCAATACGAGTTAAATATTGAGTGAGATAGGTTATTTCACTCTGAACATGAAGTACTACCAAAAGGGAAAGTTAGGTTGGTTGGTCAGATTTCATTTTCAAACCGCAAAAGATATGAGAACCGAACTCTCTGTTTTGTTGAGTACTTGATGTTCACAACTAAACTAATCTCTCTCATCCTTTATTTACCTCTTATTGTAGGCTAGTGATCTGTGACCACACAGAAGTAAAGTTTTTCCGTGAGTTTTTCCGCGTCACACACACACACACACACACACACACACACACACACACACACATATATATATATATATATATATATATATATATATATATATATATATATATATATATATATATATATATATATATATATATATATATATATATATATATATATATATAAGGCAAACAAGTCTATACTTAAGGGCTTGTTTTTCGTGTTTTACACAATAATAATGACATCTAACAGACAATAATGCCAAGGAAGATATAGGGGAAGTTATTAGGCCAATCGTAATGTGAATGAGAAGATAGAAAAGTGGGTGAAAAGATAACTTGCTGTGGGCAGGATCCGAACCCGCGACCTTCGAATAACGCGTTCGATGCTCTACCACTGAGCTGCCACGACAGCTATTTCCCCAGCCAACTTATTGGGTATCTATGTCAATTTAAACGTGGGAGTGTCAGTCAGCGCCACTAGTATATATATATATATATATATATATATATATATATATATATATATATATATAGATATATATATGTATATATATATATATTTACGTGATCGACTGCCACTAAAACGTACCACACGACACCCGCTTGAAGAGCATGCGAAACAGTGTGTGCCGTGTTCAAGTCACTGGTGAAGACACCTGCGACTACCATGTATATATGTGTGTGTATATATGTGTGTATATATATGTATATATACATAGACACCATGTATATATGTGTGTGTGTGTGTGTGACGCATGAACAAGGTGATTCCAGGAGAAGTCGACGAAGAGGAAGTGCGCGTGCATTAGAATAAACGCATGGCATCTGGACCTCGACATGTCTCCATTTTGTAGCGTCACACAAGTCGGCAGGATCGGCCTCATCAACGTGTCATGGCTACGCCTAAACCTCCGCTCAACATACAGAAGTTCAAAGGAACACCAGAAGACGTCCCCATCGACAAGTGGCTTCTTCTTTTCGACATGAAGGCAGCCGAGGCGTCATGGACTCACCGCGATCGGGTCAGTCACTTCAGCGAATACATTGAAGGGGAAGCGTTCAAACGGTAACTGACAGAGATTTTCGGCAACGGGGAGACAACTTGGGACGATATCAAGCGTGACATGCAAGCCCGCTTTGCTACGCCTGATGGAGATGCCTTCCGTTTCTTCATTCACTACCGACTGAAAGGAGGGCAGACCATCAAGGACTACGACGACGAGAAAAAGCGACTGGATTCCTTAGCTGACCTGAAAGAGTGCCACATCATTTCTGGACTGACTGATGGCATTCCTCCTGATGTGGAACTGGCACTCGCCGGACTGTCTTTAAACTCGTCATTAGAGTGGCTCACCGCTGCTCAACGGGTCGAGACATCTTTAAAACGGGTGAGAGGAGTTTCCTTTATTCGTAACGCTGGTATCGCATCAAGAGCTCCACGTCTTTTCAGCAGACCGCAGCAGCCAACAATAACTCCTCAACCGCGTGCCCCGCAAAACGAATGTAGATACTGCTCAGCTGCTGGTTTCCACGACAGTTTCACTGGCACAACGAATGTCCGCGCTGCGGCAACGTGTCCGCTATTGATACTGAACGGGAAACGAGGAGGGTGACCCAGAGTTTCATTATTACACTTCAGTGCTCTCATCAACGGAAATCCAGTAAATTCGATTCTAGATGCAGGAGCAACAATTACTTGTATCAGCTAGGATGTGTACAAACAGCTAAAACTTCAGTTGATGAGAGACTCCAGCATCATGGTCCAGCAAGCTGCATCAAGCATTCGAACTTTGGGTCACGTAAACATTCAGTTACAAACCGGGAACGTCATAAAGAAAGTTTATGCACATGTGCTGCGAAGCATGAGAACGAAATTAATTCTTGGCCTAGACAGTGCTTCGTACTTGAATCTTTCGGTAAATCTGGAATGCAAGTCAGTGACACAAGCACGTGAGAATATGAACCTTCCGCATCACAATGAAAAGAAAACCATTCAAGCCCCGCTGATGCGAACCCTGACTTCAGAAAACTTATCAGAGCATGAGTCTGCGGTGCTCGACTCTCATTTAAGCAAGTATGACGAGATTTTTTTGGAATCTCAGACAGATATTGCTTGCATCACTACTGAGAAAAGTAGGATCGCACTTACCAATGCTGTCCCTATTCGTCGAGCCCCATACCAATGTTCACAGGCAGACAAAGTAGAGATCAACAAACAAGTTGACGCTCTTCTCAAGCAAGGTGTTGTGAGGCCTTCATTATCACCCAACGCCGCACCTGTCATTTTAGCAGAAAAGAAAAGTGAAGGACACACTCGTCTATGTATTGACTATTGCAATTTCAATGTCATAACGGTACCCGACTTTCAACCGATTCCGCGTATAGATGATATTCTTGACCACTTGGGAAAAGCGGAGTTTTTCCCTACGTTGGACGTAACGTCGGGATACTGGCATGTCCAAATGCATCCTAACGATGTTCAGAAAACTGCATTTGTCACGCCTGATGGTCATTTTGAGTGGTTGGTAATGCCGTTTGGGTTGAAGAACGTTCCAGCTACATTTGAAAGAGCCATGAAATCAATAATAGCGAAACATCAGCTCACCAATGTTATTAATTACTTTGACGACGTGGTCGTATACTCAGAGACATTTAATGATCATATACGACACCTTGAGGCGCTATTGAAAGCTCTCAAAACTGAGAACGTAAACCTCAAACGAAAAAAGTGCCAATTTCCACGCTGCAGCATTGAATACCTGGGCCACAAAATTTTACAAGGAACAGTGACACCTAAGCAAAGTAATGTGGCTGCCATACTCAAATTCCCGACACCAAAACGAGAAAAAGATCTCCAGCGTTTTCTGGGCACTGTAAACACCTACCGTCAGTACATCCCCCACTTCAGCGATATCACTCTTCCACTCACAAAACTACTCCACAAAGGCAGCAAGTGGGTGTGGACCAAAGCATGCGAGCAAGCCTTTCGTGAACTGAAGGAGCGGATAATTGAAGAACCGGTGCTTTGCATATACGACCCTTCGAGACCATGAACTGTGTACTGTGACGCATCTGGCGAAAGAATTGGCGCAGTGCTGAAACAACCTGATGACAAAGACAAAGAACATTCTGTTGCTTACTATTCCCGCAAACTACTTAAGCACGAGGTGAACTATGATATTACAGAGAGAGAATGTCTTGCCATTGTAGATGCCATTGATAAATGGCATTGCTACCTTCATGTAAAGTCATTCACTGTTGTAACAGATCATTCTGCACTTCAGTGGCTGAAGAATGTTAAAAATTCTCAAAGTCGTCTCTTCCGGTGGTCTTTGAAACTGTCAATGTATGATGTGAACATCAAACATCAAAAGGGTGCAAGTATTGTCGAAGGAAATGTGCTCTCCAGAGCCCCAATAGTTTATCTTCTATCACACGACGAACTTCAGCGATGCAACAATGAGCGTCCAAAAGGAACGCACTCATTGGAAAATAACATCATCATTGTTAAAAGAAAAGGACTACGGAAAATATACGTGCACCATGAACTACGCCCAACCATTCTGAAGAATGCACATCAACATTTTGGGCATTTCGGAGTAAAGAAGACGCTATCTTTCCTGTCTCCGCAATATTATTGGCCGCATAAGGTAACCGATGTTTCCACTTACATTCGGCATTGTGATACATGCCAGAGATGCAAGAAGACGAAAACAAAAACGTTTGGGACGCTTGAATCACTGCCTCCATCTGAAGAGCCCTTCGACCTTTTTGCAGTCGACACCATTGGAGGATTCTCTGGATATGGCTCGTCAAAAAGGTTTATACACTTGGTTATTGATCATGCGACTCGTTACGTATGGGCGTTTGCTCATAAAAGTGAGAACAGCGACGCCTACATTTCATGCTTAAAAACAATTTTTTCTTCTGGAAAACCATAGAAGCTCCTTTCAGATCGTGGAACAGGATTTACCGCAGAAAAATTCAAGCAGTTTTTAAAACATAATCGTATACACCAACTATTCTCCTCATCTCATCATCCACAATGCAACGGCATGAACGAGCGGACAAATCAGACTGTCGTAACGAGACCTAAATGTAAGATCAATGACGAACCGCAGAAGTCTTGGACTAAGCTGCTTCCGGAGGTAATTGACGAATACAACAGAACACCCCACGAAGTGACCGGCTACGCACCTTCCTTCCTGATGTATGGAATACCATTTTATCCTACTGTACTGAAACAACGAAAAGAAACTGTCGAAGACGCGCGAAAAACTGCAGTTACCGATTCTATCGCCTACCACAATAAGAACAAAGTCATTTATGATAGAAATTTTCTTACGATTGAGTTCCAAGTCGGTGACTTTGTCCTTTACGGGACACCATGGCATCCCAACAACGGCGAACTGAGTTCCGTCATGGAGGGACCCTACAAGATTCTACGCAAGGTCTCAACAGTGAACTATGAGATCAACCGCTCCGTGCCACCCTTACGTAGAAACTCTGACATTGTGCATGTTAGCAAACTGCGGCGTTATTTTTAACCATCTGAACTGAGACTTTCTCGAGGGGAGGGGGAAGTATGACGCATTAACAAGGTGATTCTAGGAGAAGCCGACAAAGAGGAAGTGCGCGTGCATTAGAATAAACGAATGTCATCTGGACCACGATGTGTCTCCAATTTGTAGCGTCACACACTCACACACATACACACACTATATATATATATATATATATATATATATATATATATATATATATATATATATATATATATATATATATATATATTTACCTTCGATATGAAGATCCAGTCAGGACCAGGACTAAGAGATGATGCCTTGTTTACCAATTACACAGTTTCAAGTTGCTCCTCAATCGAAATTGGTTCGTCCGCTTAAGTAATTTCATCGTCGCTGAAACCTGTCGTGCTGCACAAAGCAAAATTGTCCGTGGTACTACTGTACTTATCTGAGAGCGGAGCGCCAGCGCCACGACGAACTTACTGCTTTTACAGGTTAGAGCAACTGATCTGACGGAATGAAGTTGGGTCGGTGGGGCCTTTGAGCTAGAAAAATACTCTGTGCTCTTTGCAGTGGTTTTCTGTGGTTAAGTTTTCTACAGAAAACCCGCCATTGCTTTCTGTCTAGCTAGTAATTTTTTCGCATATGCCTCGCATCGCTAGTGTTATCTGCAAACAATATCCTACAAGCATGTAATTCCGATCTGTGGCGCATCGCCCGAACACTGTCATACTGCGCACCGACCGAGTCGGTTCGTGTTGTTATTCAGAGAATGGCTGCTGTAGAGGCACCAGAGTGCGCCTTGCTTCATATGCTGAGCAACTTCGCAAATTAGAATAAATGGCAGCTGTCAGGAGCATATCGAAGGCGCGCAAACGTCGTGCAACATTTGTCAAGACTCATAAGCCTATTCAAGAAAAAGAGAGCAAGTGGACGATACCTAAGTTTTGCCTTGCGTCTATAAAAAAAAACATGGTTGGTGCGTAGCATGCATTTGAACAATAATTTTTATCGAGCCCGTACTAAGCTTAGAACTGCTGCAGAAAAACAAATAAAATAAAAAAACACTTCTGAGCAGCATCACATATGTAAAAATATCTGCTTTAAGTGCTCACCGTCTTCCCTTATTATTATTTCTATTGTTGCTTGGTCTGAGACTTAGCTCAACGTAAGTATATACGAGTAAGTATTGACCGCATGTAGCTTTCATGCAAACACGAAGTTCACTTCCTTTGGAAATGCCGGGTAATCAATCTTCACCAACAACGTCACTGCCACGAAAATGAGAGGAGCTGCACGTCGAGAGTCTTATTTCCATAATATAAAAACGTGCCAGAAAATCAGCAGCATTACTAAATAGAAACAGTTTAAAAATTGCATCAAGCTTCAGGAAAAGTATATCATGCTGATGTGTTTCCAATACAGAATAAAGATGCTTACGGAACTGGCGCATGCAACCTGATACATTAGGTGATGCGTTCTTTACAGCATATATTAGAAGATGTGACTTCACTTCTTATTGGCAAGGAGATGGAGGGTATGTCTGGGTTTATCACTGTCAACTTCCAGTGGTTTAGTGTATGCGGAGGCTCGAGAGCCACCTTTCGCAGTACTCCGAACGAAAGAAACATCTCAAGATTTATTCAGAAGTTTCACGCAACATGAAAGTCATTTTTTATCTGGTGCACTAACAAAGGACGGCAACGAGACTACAGGACACTATATCATCATTTCAAGCAGTAGTACCAGAATTTAAACAATGGAAACCTTCAAAACCATCTTGGACGTTGCCACTTCTCAACGTTATCCGTGAAATAGACGGCATAAAGAAGAAAGCAGTTATGGCACCTCTAGTAGCGGCACAGTTGGTACTTCATCAGCTTCATGTAATGCATAATGAAAAAACGAAGATATATACAGACGGATCATGCACAGAAGAAGCGTCAGCCCGTGCGGTCTTTATACCCGCAATTCAGAAAAAGAAGATGTACGAATTATCGCACAAATCTTCATCGACGACAGCAGAATTGGTGGCTATCTTTGAAGCAGTTAGGCTTACCTGCGAGAATCCTGAGCCACGAAAATGGGTGATATGCACTGATAGCAAACCTGCTCTTCAGCTAATCAGAAATGTGAGATCACCTTACAAAAATGGTGAAATAGCGCAATGTATCGCAGAAACTGTGCAATATGCCTCATCGCAGGGTCACAATATTGTATTCCAATGGATACCCAGCCACATTGGAGTAAAGGGAAATGAAGATGCTGTTAGTCTCGGGAAGAAATCATTGAAGGAAGGACGGGATTGCGCAATCCCTATGTCTGGGGCTGATATTCGACATTTTATATCGCAAGGAGCTAACCATTGTTCGATGGAGAAGTGGTTTGAAAGCCCTAAATCAAAGTAAACGGTACTTTATGAACTTGATCCACACAGAAAATTTTCCATAGCAACAGACCTCCCATGACACCTATGGACATTGATCCACCGACTTAGATTGGAAGTAGCATACACAAACAGCTTCCTGCACAAGATACATCGATCCAACTCACCAGAATGCCATTGTGGTCATGCAGAAGAAAATGTTCGTCATATTCTTTTGCAGTGCGTTAAATACGCGAATGAAAGAGAAATATTAAAGAACAAATTAGCAAGTTTGGACAGACAGCCCCTCACAATAAAGAAACTACTTGGACCATGGCCCGAAATGCATCTCCAGAAAAAGGCAATAATCTTCCTGACAGACTTTTTAGTGGAGACCGGACTGGACAAGCGCCTATGACTGATAGCCAGAGATGGGTATTATTTAAAATGTGGTCATGTATACACTGACATTAGATTAGTAAGGTGTGCGTGTAAGTAGTTTATGACTGTGTGAACTGCGCGAAGAAAACTGTGTATTGGCATAATATTTGAGCTGGTTTCAGTGTGCTATTATGTATTTCTTTTCTGTATTGTTAATTTTTGGGTACCGTTGTGTGTTATTATTTTATTTTTCGCTGTAGAACTTTGTGATATGGAGTAGCCGAGGCAAGAGGCACCTCAACCTCTCCACAGCAAAACAGCTAAAAGAGAACAGAACATAGCAGAACAGAACAGAGGATGTGAAAGTGTGCAAGTGTTTGTATGGAGACAACTCATATTATGCCGAGGGAGTTTGTGTCTTTGAAAATTGTTTTCCAGTAGTGCGGTTATGGTCTCTGTGTGCCGTGATTTTCATAGGATGAAAATAATTGACATTTCAAAGTCTATTACCATTGAAAAATGCCACATACTTGCACTTGAAAACAAAGGGGCTGTGATGAAAAAAGAGCAATCATGGTAAAGGCCCAAGGCAAGTAACTTTCATGTACAGCAATAGTTCTTCCTCAGAAGCATACATCAAAATCATAGTAAATATCAACAAAAAAATCACACCTACTTGCTGTGCAACTTTAAGGATCCCTCAGTAAGTACTGCAAAATTCATAGTCTGGTATGCTACAGCGTACGCACAAAAAAAAGTATTCGCGTGCGTGATCTCTTACTGGTATAAACCTGAAAGCGCATGCTTTCTCAATTCGAACAATATTTAACTTTTTCGAGGCTTTTAGCATGCAACAACAGAGACAAGCGCAAAACGATCTTACATATGTTCCCGTGTACACCTACCATTTCAGCCGTAAGATCATAAAGATTTTCTACTATATTTATGCACTCAATAGCTCAAATAGTAATGCCACTGAAGTTCTACGGCATTATTTGTAATGCGCACATTTCGATACGATACACTCTAGTTTCAACCGATCTGCGTTCCTGCAATTACGTATTCTAATCATGCCACCTACACAACAAGTATACAGTTGTGTAGGCATCAACAAGTATACCGAAAGTGCATGAAGAGCTTACAGAATAGAAAGTTTATTCCGGAGTGTGAAAAAGGTGCTGTGGTGCATTGTTCGGGTGCTATCTGGTTCTGAACCAGTGTTGTTACGCAGACACGGTACTGGGTCTTACACAGTCGATGAAACGCTTCAGCGTTTTCGCGATGTCTACAACAGCTGCTGCAGTACTCCATCACGAACTAAAAATACAGGCTGGCTGTTAAGCCGAAGCGACTAGAGTTTCTCCGCTTGTTCTTTTTGATGGCGTTACTGCGCTGGGAAAACAAGATTTGGAGAGGCTTAATCACGGCGTAGGCGCGCTGAATGTGGAATTCTAAGAGCATGAGACACCTGCGAAAATATAGAACTTGCTAAACTTTCGAAATATTTCAGGTGTTTTACGGCCGCCACTTGCACTTAGAAATAAATTCATTTCAAGGTGATGATTTACCCACCGTATGGCCTTAGCGAACGTTTTGGAACAGCGTTTTGAAAACATCGCATTCAAGAGAAACGAGAACTACGAAATACAATATCTGTTTGCCACATTTCGCGTCACTGAGGAGGACTGAGAGCGACATCCTATACAGGATACTTGCATTCCGAAAAAAGAAACACTAAAAAATATACGGGATGCATTCAACTTTTCTAGCATCTTTAAACATTGCAAAGCGTCTTAAGTTCAGCACCGGGTATAAGGGGTGTGGTGTCGAGCCAAAAACAAGGTGCAGCGGAAAAGTCTTGGCACCGCTTCAATTTAACTGCACTTTATTTAGCTGCCTTGTAGAGTAAACATTTATGTCGCGCTCACGGTTTTCCATGCGTAGCGATGCTTTGTTTGAGTGTTCAGAAACTATGACGTCTGAATTTTCTTCTCGTAGGAGATGTCAAATGCACATGCGTAAATGACAGATTGTGATTGATGTTTTCTGAGAACAGTTCTGCTGAAGACAAGTGTTTTGTCATGCATTTATTGGCCTTTAGGGTTACGGTGCACAACGAAGATTACCAGTGCAACGAAGTGCAAAGACTGACCAGTAAACTACTGCTTTCTTGTTCTCTCTTCTCCAATAAAAAAAAAACTTCACAACAAACAGTCCTTGCGAGATACGTCGTCTTGCATATCATCTAATTCAGTCTGCAGTACACACAAAACATGGTAACCTCAGAGTGCAGTTGATTGAGTTCACGACTGACATTTCAATAAATGAAAAGAGCAGATATTTCAAGCAACATTAACAATATCACCATTACATCACACAATAGATTGTTTCAGAAAATCACCAACTAACAAACGAATGCCTCTTCACTGGGACTTCTACAGACTATTCAAGATTTTCTAATGGAACACTAGGACAGCAATGAAACATGACCCTTGAAATACGTACAAGTTTGAGTTGTTTTGGGTCTGTCCTTGCGCAAAACAGTCCACTGCTCAGCGACTAAGCGCTTCATGGGAGCGAAATTGAATTAAAAAAATAAACGCTTAATATCTCGAAAGTCTTCCGAGCTCGTGAGTTCTGGGTCACCCTAGCTGGGAGGGTCCCTCATTGCAGGAATTCTATGGATGTGTTCACTTTTCTGGTGGCGAGTGGTATTTCAATGCCTGTAGAACACTCCACCGGACATCTTGACCTCCCACGTTTTGAAGAGGAGGCACTGTGAGTGGGCGTTACGGGATAGCGATTGCCATCATCGTGGCGTCGTGAGCCCTCGTGTGCCAGCGCGTATTGCACGTCGTACGTCGAGCTGTTGTATGCGTGAAGAGTCGGATAGGTTCAATGGGGCAAGATACCGTGCGTGTAAGTGTTACATTCAAGTCTCCGAAATGCTGAGGTTTCATCTTTAATCATCTTGGTGTGAGGTAGCCGGAACACCCTGCTTGCTAGGTGATGCGTATAAGTGCAAATGAAAGGTATTACATAGTAGATGGTTGATGTTTCCTGCAGCACCACAGATTTCACACGCCGCACAGTCTGTCTTCATCGCGCATAAATACATACATACATACATACATACATACATACATACATACATACATACATACATACATACATACATACATACATACATACATACATACATACATACATACACACACACACATACATACATACATACATACATACATACATACATACATACATACATACATACATACATACATACATACATACATACATACATACATACTGTGTATTCTCTCGGAATGTCAGAATTCGTCAGAACAAGTATATTTGCTTCGGATTGAAACACAACACGGAGTATATCTATGGTGTCCCTCTGCACAACCTTTTTATCAGGATAGCACAAAGAGTTGCAACAACATCCCACACGTACAAAGACGCTATCTTGAAATGGTTTGAAGCTTACTCTAATAACCCACATGGCTATGCGCAGACGTCTGAGGTGTTTCCTGATTTAAGAACAGCAAATTCTACTGTTTTCAGCAAAGAAGTGAAGTTTAACGCTGCTTTGCTCTTCCCGAGGTAGAAAACCCTAAAGCATGGATAATAACAGCTCTCTTTTTGCTTTTTCGTACGCTTATAAGGTTGAAGGGTTTGTGCCTGGGACACTGGAACACCCACAAATCTTTTACTCTGCCCATAAATGGAACGTTGTCAACACAGGGCATTATTATTCAGTTGTGAAAAGCAAACACGCAACTGCTTGCTTATAAGAACAAATTGGCGTTGATCTTAAGCTGGCATCGCTGATACATCGCTTAAGCCTGCTTAATGAGGGATTTCGGTGATAATTGGGAGAGCAGAACCATTCATTTGCATATACTCGTAAACCTGCGCGTTTAGTGCAGACCTGGCCATTTTTCATGCCAATGCCAAGGTTTTGTACTTTCTTCGCTTTATTTCTTGTGCCTTAAAGACACCGTAGCTTAATCAGAAGCGCCAGACCTAGACAAAGGACAGAAGGTGGGGGAGATGATCAACAATACCGCCACTTTATTTCATGCCGGCAGCCATGGACAACGAGTGCAAAATTATTATCACGGTCTCTATTATATTTTCATTTTTTTTGCCTCAGAGTGGCTAGTAGAGCACCAATGTAATATGAATGCAGTCTTCACGTTTTGAATCCTCATTTCGTTGCTGCCGCTCGCGAGAATATATACTTCTTTTGCTTTTAGTTGCGTGTAGTTTACCTTGAACTAGGTTATATTGATGTCTTTATTTTTCTTGCAGTTTTTCTATATTTTCTCTGAACTTTTCTCTAAATCTTTTTTTTTATTTGAGTAACATTTGTATTTTACTTTAACACTTTTGAAGGTGCTTGATGAATGTTTACTCCATCACGCATTTTCGTGCAACAAACTCCACATTTTTATATCTTTGCTAACTAATAAAACACGCTGCAGAAAACTTGAAACTTAGTTTTCTAATTCGAAAGTTTGTATATACTGAAATTGTGAATGTATAAAGGCAGGGCTAATGAAGCTGCAAGATCATGGCATAAACGAGACCCATAACGATAATATGTAGTATAATCACGTCCAAGAACCATGATCTCATTATGAAAGATGCCATAGTGAAGGGATATGAAAATTTTTACCATCTGGTATTCTTTAACGTGCACTACACCGCAGAGTACGTGGGCCTCTACCATTTCACCTCCATAATGCGACCCTTGCGGCCGGCATAGAACTCACGGCGTTCCGGTCAGGCACTGAAGGCTGACTATTCACTATGAAAAACATTGCTACAAAATTTTTTATTGGGGGATATTTCACGATTGCACAACCACTGATACTGGTGCTTGTACGTAGCATTACGTCTTTAACCAAATGAAAGAGAGTAGCTTGGCTACTTTTTAATATTTGTTTTGACTATTGTCTATTTGTCTTGACCGTATTGACTAGCCTTTCCTGAATAAAATATTAGCCATAGGGAAGATTTACGCTCAAGTTTTCGCTAACACTGAAGTGTTTATCATGCCGTAATGCCAGAAAAACAAAATATAGATAAGAAATGTTGTTTTTAGGTGGCTGAACACTTTTTCTGTAATGTCTAACAGAGTGGGTGTTCGAGCTAGTCAGTACTCGATAATCAACTACTTGCAGCGAACATTCTTTAAAACCCACAAAACAGACTCGTACAGGCGCCCCTCCATGTCTGTTTCGTAAATTACCTAAGAAGTTTGGTGGGAGAAGCACACTAATTCGTCCATGTAGAGGGCCACATTCAAAGAAAAGACAGTCACCTATTAGAGACGAAATGTAGAGAAATGTCGAACAAAAACGGAAAGGTTTATAAAAAGATTTCACATACTTCAGTCGGGAAGAATAATACTGACGAAATCCCAACGAATTGACGAAGAGAAAGATTGTTGTTGGAATTAAAGATGCCTCCCGGTGTTTTTTTTTTCACTACTTTCTGTGCTTTATTTCATGTTTTTTTTTCACCGATGAATACTTCAGCGGCGTTCTCCAATAGTTGTTTTTCTGTTCAAAGTTTTAACTTTTGCACAGGCTATCCTTGCTGAAAACGAATGAATCTCTAAATACTTACCAAGCCATGTCATTTTAAGGGCTATCGTGAACACTAATTTTTTGAACTAATTTTATTCGATGAATGCTGCTTTAAGGAGAAAAACAGAAAAAAAAAACTTCCTTTATTCGCCTACAGAGCAACAAAATCGATCATGTCGCGTTTATAGCTTGAAGCTGGTAGAAACAAGAACATACTTCAAATGAGATACGACTAACGTTGATATATTAGAGGTACTAATGATAAATCCACGCACATAAACGTTTTCGACACACGGTGCTTTCAGAAAAACGATTCGATGTTGAAACATAAGCATGTACAATTGACTGTATGCTTTCTATAAACGTGTAGGCAGCTTGTGGTGATATGCTGTATTTTAGAAGAAGTGTGTTAGAAATTTATCGAACGCTTCCTCAGTGATACACTGAAAGGAAAACTAAACTGAATAAAGTACCGTATTGTAAATCATAATACGCACGCCATAAAAAAAACAAATGGCAGTCCGAAATCTGAGCGGATGGGTTCACTTTTTTCTTCCAACTCCTTTCAAGCGAAGCACGTGAGGCACGATGATGGCTGTCATACTTCAACATTACCCTGTAGACTTCCCTAGAACGAGTTGAGACGGGGCGGCGTATTTGCTCTATCAAGCTGTTTGCAGCATCTGTTTTTGCTAGGCTGAGTGTCCGGAAGCTAAAGCGAAGACTGGGCAGTCATGAGGCGTCCTTTATTCACTCCTCGTTCCCAGTGCTGAAATATAACTGACGAACGGGAAAACAAACGGATATACTACCCACGCCTCGATGCTCTCTGAGGCACAGAGCGCGAAATGTAAACAAGCAAGCCGACGGAGAACGTCTTACATTGGCACGTCGAAAGAGGAAATCGTCACTACATTTGCCGGTTCCCTGCCGGGGGGAGTCTATTTTCAACATTTTTGGGTATATCCTGTTAATTCTTACTGTAGATGGTAGTGTTGGCATAAATTTTAATGGGGGCGAAATGTGGACCTGTATGCGGGGCCATTCTACCACTGCTTGACCAATGTGGGCATATCAGTAGGGACGAAACATTTGATTGATATGCGAAGTTGAACGTCTCAAAACCAGCATACGATTATGAGAGACGCCGTAGTGGAGGGCTCCGGAAATTTCGACCACCTGGGGTTCTTTAACGTGCACCGAAATCTGAGCACACGGGCCTACAACATTTCCGCCTCCATCGGAAATGCAGCCGCCGCAGCTGGGATTCGATCCCGCGACCTTCGGGTCAGCAGCCGCGTACCTTCGCCACTAGACCACCGCGGTGGGGCAGTAGGGACGAAGCATATTTCGAAAAGTCTGACCATGTGATTGCGTACACAGGGTAAACTGTACAGTGAGTAAAACAAGCGTAAAGTAGGCATAAAAATATCGCCCGTTAACAAGCCACTCAAAAAAAAACAACGCATAAATAAAGCCTACTGAAAACACTATCCTAGAAAACGCGCCAACTAATTCATGAATGACCTTTGATTTCAACTTCTGGCATAAATAAACAGGAAGAAAACTTTATGGGGTGAAAAAAAAGAAAGGTCATGCTTTAAGGCACCATAATTTCTAAACATCTGCATTGATGAAAATCTCAATGAAATAACATATTCTTGTGCATACTTTTAATGGAAATATTTCCATAAATCAGACCTTTTGAGACGTGAAAAAAGCAGCCATAACGTGTTGTGCTTAGTCACCTATACCATTTTGACTTGGAGCTTCGTATTTCGGTAGTCACATGAACTTTTTTAGTAAAGTGTTTGACGTTGAAGTTGTTAACGTGTCTATTGTTCTTGCTTTTTCATTGCGTTATTTTTTAATTTTGAGGCGTGAACAACAATGTCTTGCTATAGATATTTTGCTAAATTTGCAACGATGGTATACAACTTTCTGGTATGTTTATTCGGTGTCGTCTGTTTTAAAGGCTTCCATAGCCTCATTTTGAGCCGAAAATACGAAAAATACGTTGTTCTTTTCTGTCTCAAGTACGGTTGGGGCAATGTGGCCGAAACCCTCTGAAGCTTCTTGATTGAATTTCTATACCAGTGTGTACAATATTAGTAGCTATTTATCTAGTTTGGCACGTTTCTCACTTGAATGTAGGTTGATAGTTGAAAAATCTGTAAACAGGATTTGTGTGCTCGTGTGGACGTTTCGTCCAGTTGCCATGTTTTTTCAAGGATTGAAGAATATAGAGGAACACAAGCCGACTTGTCGAAACGACGGAACCAACACAAAACTCCCTGTTTACGCATTTGCTTTATTCCCTGCATTAGGACATTTACGAGAAATCAGCGTGGCCTGCCTCGAGCTTTATACAACGCAGTGAAATGCACGACGACTGTTGAGCTAATACACATAGCGGCTTTTTCGAGGTCGTTAGAAAATTACCACAGTATTGACACATACACATACGGCATACTTACTTCAATTCAAACGTATATAGAAGAAAACCAGAAAAGACATATCGTACAAACTCACCGGGAAGCACAAAACTTGCGCGCAAAAATATAACTGAAAGTTTAAATTATTTTAAAGAATAGATAGTTCATCTTTCAGCAGATAGGAGTCTACAACTTTAGCAAAGCAATAGTTGAACTTCCCTTTCATGATTCATTTCGCTTCTGTTTTCATTATTGAAAAACCGCTCGAGGAGTTGCAGAAACTGGTATTTATTATGCGTAACGTATGTACCAGTTTAGCCTGACACCTCAAATAAGAAAAAAACTTGTCCTTCATTTCTATATATATATATTGGAAGAAACAACTAGCAATCTAAATGCGAAGCATTTTTCAGTGAACTTCAGCGAACACAAATGTCATGAAAGAACATGACTACGTTTAACGCTCATGAGGCGCTGGCGACCGTTTCACTGGCGTCACATATACCGAATTCGGTATTACCGTACTTGAATGGATGACGAAGGTATGTGACTGGTGCAAACATAAAAATCATGAGATGCGTGTCAAGTGGAAACGTGACTAGTGCTACAGTCAAGGCACCAATACGTTTCGACGGGACGCGGTGCGCTTGCTCACCTGCGTTCATTTCGTCGCGTCACGCCTAGGGAGCCTTCATGTGCGCGCGTCTCCGTGTTTTAAGGTGATGTCAGCCTTTGACCCACCACTCGCCACCACCCGCTAAAACACAATGTTGCCAGTCGGAGTTCCTGTGGCAACAGGCGCCATGCCATGTTGGTTCTTGCGGCCAGGCGTTCCGGCTCCGTCGCACTGCACCAGCTGCATGCTGGCGCGGGTGTGCAAGCTGTGGTATGAGCTGCGTTTGATTACCCCATAGACGTAGCTTCCGCTACGAGACCATCCTCGCGCTAAGCGCACCTACAAGAACTTTGAAGCGTAAATGCCAGAGGGCTGCGTGCCACAATGCAAAACCATCTGGAGACCTTCCCGCTTCCCAACTTGCTCTAGCCAACGGAAACGCTGGGCTACACAAGTGAAGTGAGACTGCGTGGAGGCGACCACTTCTCGCCGTGTTTGTGAGGTGAGTACCCGTTGTATTGCGAGTGGGTTGAGTATATCACCACACATTTCGTGAAATGGTTGACTTAGCCATGCAACGAAAAGCAGTTTGAGCAAAATAAGCACGACAATGTGCACATTATAATAATGAATTAGGCTTCGTTCGGCTACGCTGTGCGAGCGGAAGATGGTTGAGTATGCTTGTTTATCTTTGTAGTCGAAGCGCAGTTCCTCAATCGAATGATATGACTAGTCGAATGTGTGGTCCTGCATGCATTCACTATCTGCACTTTGTCGGTTTTCGAAGCCGTCACTGCATTCGTCGCGGAAAACGCCAGGCCCGTAAACCACCTACAGACGCTCCCGTTCGCGTCTTCCTTTGCTGGCAGGAAATGTGTATGGACTCCGTATACGTGGTCGGAGCCGTGTATGATTTTTCGTCTTATTGCTTTACTCTAGGCCCACTGCGAGGACACAAGCTTCCAGCAAAGGAGGCAGGATGTCATTTAACCATATGGTGTAGTAGCGCAAATTCACGGGGATGAAGAGGACAAGAAGACACGACACTCGCTAGTCGTGTTTTCTTGTCCTCTTCGTCCCCGTGAATTTGCGCTACTACACCATATGGTTAAATGATGTCTCACCAACTAGCCCAGCTCTCAACCCTACTGAGGCAGGATGGTTTGAAGACACAAGGCCAGATGCCGTTTGGATGCTGTTTGCAATAAAATCTAGCCTGGAAAAACTAAATTTGTTCCTCGTTGCTCCCCTTTCCTTTTCCTCTAGCCTAATATACAGGATTGTGGGCACAGGGGGAGGGCGGTATAATGTGATTGAGTGCCCTACTTTTTCGGGCAAGGCTTACTGCTTATAAGATTTTTAAGCAGTCATTGTACAGATTCGTTCGCAGGAATTAAAACTTGTTGAAGGAAATTATATTACTGAGAAACTCAAAGTTTAGGGTATGAGAAGCAGGCTAGCTGAGCTATTCGGTTTACAGAGAACATCGCGAGCTACCCGGTTGTTTGTTCTGCCTTCCCTGCCGTTACGAGTTCCATCATATAAACAGCACGGTTTCGAGCCTTGCACTAAGAGGCCTTTGAGGTATTTGCAGTGCTAAGGTGAATATGCTTCCTGAAGGGCACGCAGACATTGAAGTCCATTCATAGTGACATCGAGGTTCTCTCCCTCGCAAATATAGGCTCCCTAAATAACCTCCCTCCGCCAATGCAGTGGGTCTACCAAGTGGGAGAAACGAACTGTTTTAACAGTATTTATACAAACTCGGGTCACGAACATGTCTTTCCTGTTCTACCAAACCGCGGCTAACTTCAGAAAACAACCCTTCATCCTTCAGCACTTGCTATATAAAAAATACCCTCTTTTCGTTGAAACCCACGCCGCCGTCAATGTAAGTGAGCGACCACTCAGAACCAACATGGCGGCCCATCAAGTATGGGGGCTGTTTTAGCCAGTTGTAAGCAACCATAATTGGAGTTCTCACCACCCTAAAACACGGAGACGTGCGCACATGAAGGCTCCCTAGTCACGCTGGCATTGCCACGCCAGGCACTGGTCCTGCCATATACTCGGAGGCCCGCGCCGCGCTGCGTTGCTTTGATGCATGCGCGTTTCAGCACGTCCGGCGTCCTTCGTCACAAAAAGAGGGATAGGCAGGGTTGTCTAGGTAACGCATCGGCTTAAAATGCAGCATGTCGTGTTTCCCACTGGTTGCCGTGGAGCGGCGCCGAAGGACGCTGGTCGCGCCTGCCGTGAGACTCTAAGTGCTCACGTTTTGCTCACGTAGTGTCGATGTGCCCAGTGTGCGCGTGCGTCAAAACAACGTTGGAGTATATAGGGCGCTTTATGATGCTCTCATGGCTGTTTTGCTAGCTCCACGTATGCCAAAGTTGGTGTTACTTGATGTCAATGGGTGATGAAATATACGACTGGTGCAAGCGTGATAATCCTGACATGCGTGTCATGTAGGAACATGACAACATACCACGTTCTTAGCGTGCTCGCAGCCATTTTGCGTGCTCCACATATACTAAACTTGCTATAACATTACGTGAATAGGTGACGAAGGTAAATGACACATCCAAACATGATACTCATGACACGGAAGTCATATACGGCATCATTTACCTTCACCTCGTAACGTTGTGCTGATTTGAAGCGACATATGATCATTTCTCATTCGTGCCTCGCGTATCACGGATTCCCAGTGCACGTGGGGTCTGCCAATTTTTGTCATTGCAATAACTTTTCTGCTTTTAATAAAATGAGTAGGGCCCTGGAGAATGCATGACGCAAAAAAAACACCCCACAAATTGTCTCCTTTTTCTTTTGAGTTTTCCATTGCGCTGTTATTATATAAGAAGTGATGGCCTACTTTATTAAGCAGCTTACGCAGTCGAGTTTTTCTTCCATGCAAAATATGTGCTTCAGTTGTTCTTAAACCAACTATTTGAGGCCTACTTGCTTCTATTTTCTGGTCAAAAGAGCTTCAATGTTATTTGGTTCACATTCACCTCATTGGTCTTGTGGTTATGGTGTTCGAATGCTGAAGCGAAGGTTGCGAGATGGAAGGCCAGCAATGGCGACCACGCTTAGGTGAAAGCGGAGTGTTATCGGTCTTTGTATTTCAATATATATGCATGGTAAAACCTTCAAGATGGACAAAATTCATAGAATTCCTTCGCTACGGCGTTCCTGATAATAACAATGTAATCTTCGATTTTAAAGCCCCAACAATTATTATGATTGTTTTGTGCACAGGTGTCGTGTATGACCACGCCGGCTCATCTGAAGAAGAGAAACTCTTGTGGCAAATGCTCGACCGAGTCAACCTGAACGCCAGCGACGATGGAGAGAAGCCACCGTCAATGGCTGGTAACACAGGCACCCACAAGTTGGTCGACTCTTCTAGCAGAGCACCACACCTCAGCCTGGCCATTGAGAGACTTGATCCGGAAGACACCTTCCAATCGGCAAAGAAAGGTGAATTCCCGTAGCATCACTAAGTTTACCGCAATAGTAGGCTAAATAGCCTACCACTACATTTAACATACATTGGTGTCTAAACTTCAAAAGAGGCGTGTCGAATGAACCAAGAGCAATGACGGAAGTGAAAGCACAGCCGCATATACTTTGTCTACGTGCAGAGACATTTCACTAAGACGGAATAAATATTACCTTTGTAAGCAGAGTTCACGTCTGCACGTCGATATCTGCACGTCACGTGATGCATCGATTGTGCGCGTCCATTTATGCACTGTTAACTGCACTCTTAGGTATGTCTCATGCAAGGAGCTTTGTAAGGCTTACCATTTGATCATTTGCTATCACTGGCATACCTGTTGCTTTTTAGTTGAAATTTAGACAAAAGAAACGTATATAATTTATACAATAAATCTGCGAAGTTGAAAAAATTCTCGTGCAATTAACCTAAAAATTTTGCATAGATAAGCACTTTTGCGAGCTTATCAGCTGGGCTCGAAATGTCAATAAAAAGCCATATTTTTAGAACTGTGGCCACGGTTTTAGAGCGTAAAAGGAAGGCCTGATGCAAACATCACTTCATTTGTTCCTCTGAAATAATTAGGAAGAGATACTTTGAGTTTGATATCTCCGCCTACTTGCATTTAGCACTCGGAACTCCGTAACACACAATTAGTATTTTTTTATTTTTTTCAGTTGGCGTCATTAGCTGTGTGGCGGGCAAATATTCTTTTATTGCAATGATGAGCAAAGTTAGCCCGACTCAATCAGAAAAAAATGCGAAAAATTCAAGTGCACTTGAGCATCGTGGGACATAGGGCGATGCATAATGAATGAAATAAAGAAATGTTCAAATTTATGTTTACTTCATCGCTATATACGTCCATCGAATAGCGTAATATTTTGAGGGGTGTTGGTTGAAGTTGCATGATATAGGAATTTTCATTTTAAAAACGTTAAGTTAGATTTAGAGGGCATGGTTGAAGGGCTCCTTAACCATCGCGAGTTCAAGGGCGAAGCAGTTGTGCCTGTCTCGCCTTCACTTTCCTTTCTACAATCGCTACCTCTCCTCGCCACGTATTTATTATAAAACACGAAGAATTTATTTATTATAAACCCGAACCACACGCTGCTACCTGTGCTTGCACAGCCGCAAACGCAGAACACGAAGTGAAATCGGTTCATCGCGCGCTATAGTCAAGCAATACAAGAAAGAAATAGCACGTGACATCATTGTAAACCATTGTATGAAACAATTCACAGCAAGCACATCTCTTATATTGAACAATCGAGAGCTTATTTCACCCTAACATCACGTGATCAAACTGCAAAGGTCGCGAACCGTGCCGCGAAAAGGGCAACTATGGTAGATAATAAGATCATTTAACCATATGGTGTAGTAGCGCAAATTCACGGGGACGAAGAGGACAAGAAAACACGACACTCGCTACACTCGCAACTAATTTTTATTTCAGAAGCAGCACTTCATATATATCCCATAACCCTAGCGACACAGAAAGGAACTACGAACACTGAATGGTTAAATGATGTCTCACCAACTAGCCCAGCTCTCAACCCTACTAGATAATAAGACTATGGTTTGATATTTTGTTAGAGGCTGTTTAGAGGTCCTCTAAATATTCTCAGTACAAAAATAGGGGTATGTCTCACTGCATATTTGAAATGTTCTCTATATTGACGCATAAAGTTTTTCGTGTATTTATTATGGCTATATAAATGAAACAAGCGTAAGCGTTTACAGTGTAGTTCACAATCTTCCCTTGGGCATACTAACATTTGTAATCACCATCATCGTGTTCCCTCGCCATGTGTTCGGTTTTCGGCTCACGCACCTTTGCTGTAATTACAATAATCGTTTTGTCATACCTGACGTCTTCTCACAAGTGGTGGAGGTTCGGGGATGGTAAATAAGGGCTGTGAAATCGAAATAGCGAAAACTTCTCTGACATGAGGCGTTGCTTCAAGATCTAGAAAGCAGCTTCACAAATGAATTATTCCTACCATGTACGCAAATAATTTTCCATACTAATGAAAAGGAAGCTGCCGCGCTAGTCGAATCGATATAAACATGTGTATTGTATATAGCCATCCACTCTTTTCGGAAGCTTAAACGTAAAAAGACACTAAAGGCAACTATTAAGTCAACGTTTATTGTTGAAATGGTGGTCCTGAAACCTCGTAGTGTTACTTTTGTGCCAATTGATTGCTATGTGGGGTTTAACGTCCCAAAACCACCACATGATTATGAGAGACGCCGTAGTTGAGGGCTCCGGAAATTTCGACCACCTGGGGTTCTTTTACGTGCACCCAAATCTTACTTTTGTGCCAAGAAAAGGCATATTAAAATAAAATCTCATTTTGGAGTTCCGCATCGGGTTGGCGCACTTCAAATCACTCGCCTGAAGAAACGGAAGGCCGGACCTTCTCACTGTCACGAGGCCGTTTAACGGGCATGCACTCGTGTAGGTTCGTGTAAAAGCAAAAACCACCGACGACATAACCATCATCGGGAAATGAGCTGACGAGACCATTTGCTCCCACCCAAATCTCCAACAGTCAATATATTTACAAACCCCTAAATAACAAATAGCAGACAAAGAACAAAGCATACATAACTAGAAAGAGGTTGGCAAAAAGACCAAACGGCTAAAGACGTGAACAGTGCATTACATAAATGTTCAGTTCAAAATAAACTTTGTCACGACATAGCTGGAAGAGGTGCTTGCAGCGAAAGCTGTGCTACCAATGCATGGACGCACTCACGTAAACGACGACAGCGGGGATGCGGGGCTTGCAACTGATGCGACCGAGTAATGGTGAAGACGCACTTGTGCAGTAGGTAAAGAATGGTGATTAGCTTGAGACGCTCACGTGGTTGACTGGCACGGCAGGATGCGTCGGGCTGGTCGAAGTCAGTGACCTTTCGGCGTTCGGCAACCGCAGCTCGCACACGAAGCCGGAGACGTTTCTTGGCCAACGCCAGAAGACCAGAACAAGCCTGGCCCACGTCAGGTGACAAGAAGAAGCTTAGTGTCCAGGTGGGAGCCCGCTGGGACCTCGATGCAGGAGCTCTGCTGGCCGCCACTCCCGCGCCCTGGCCACCTTCTTCACTCGGTCCCGACTCAGCCACGCCTGCCTGGCTTTAGGACTGTGGAACCGTCGGTGACGAGAGAACGCAGGCTGGTGGCGACGCGTCAGCGAACCAGGGTCAACCTGGCCAAGCAGCTGGGCGCACAGCTCAGGCCCGTAGCCCGACGGCTGTTGCTCGCCTGTTGAAACCAAAGTCCGCAGGTCCTAGAAAGGAGTTCAGGACCGGCTGGCCACGGTCCTCTCAAGCGGGAACACGACGGCAGGAGGCCCCGGCCGGTCGAAGTCCTGCAGGCTCGGGTCTGACGCCCGACGGCCCATCTTCAGCGCCTGGTCCGGTGACGACCTTCCGCTTGCCCCGTCTTCTTCGAACTCCCCTTGATCTGCCCTGCTCAGGCTTCTGCTGCCGCTCTCGCCCACTTGTCTCGTCCCGATTGGAGATTCTGTACTTTCGTGGTACCCAGCCATTGGGCCTTGAAATCTCCGTGGAAGGACCTCATTGAAGCAAAATTTTCACGCCCACATGTGCCACAACCGAGCGTTATCTTCATCTTCTTCTGGCTGATGGAGTGGCGCACTTTTTAAACGCGCGCAATCACATCACAAAGCCCCCCTTTCGAAAAGTTTTTTCCCGTAATGAAAAAACTGCAGATAAGTGCACGTTTCACCACACACAACACATATGCTGTCCAACGTTCACTGCCATCTTGCAATCAATCCACTTATTATACCTTGTGCGTTTGGACCGAATTTCCTTAAAGCCCAGTGCAGAGTTCACAGCCAAGCTACGGCGTGTCCTGCCCAAAACTAAGAAAATCACACTCCTTGTGAAATAAAGTTTTAAACACAGCATATTTACAACCAATGTAAGTCCTTGTGCAAGTCGTCTAAATCTAGATGTAGCGACCGGTTATTTAAACTCGACTCTCAGATTATAGCATCCCACACCAGACGAATAGAATGATTGTTTCTTTCATATGAATGCAAAACGAAAACCTTGCACATTTCCGATCAGAGATCTGCCTGTACTTCTGCCTCAGAATTTTATCCACATGGACATCAGCCCTGCCAGCGGCATCTGTCACTACAGCTGGCGCCATGCAGACAGACGCTGCTACAGACCCCTCCGAGTTTTTTATTTGGCTTGCAAACAAGTCACATGCTCCTTCATATAACTTCTTTTAGTTTTGCAAACTCAATGATTTCGTCGTCGTTTCCTGCTCTTTGAACGGAACGCTACAATATTTACTTTGACATGACGTAATCATTACGCCATGCTGAGGCGAGATAACTATGTTCCTCAATCTTGCCTGTGCCACTGCTTACATCTGGAAGTGTTACGCAGGATGACTCTACGGCTACCGCCTCAGAGTTGTCTACAAGGCATACGCTTCTTGCTATGTCACTTGTCTTACTTCGTGCACTGGAAGAATCGGCATCTCGTCTAGAGACTGTTACTTGGTTTTCGGATGTGCACTCTTCGTGAACATCAACCGCCCTTTCGTCAGGGTTGTCTAGAGGACTCCATACCTCTTCTATTAATGTGCATTCCGTTGCACCGGTTCGCGTAGCCATTCGACTATACAATAAACTTGACTGTTCCTTCTCTGACACTTCCTGCGAAGCCATGTTGATCATGGTCACCAAACCTTTACTGGTCTCGCCCTCGCTCTTCCCTTCGACTCTGCCATCCACTATTAAGAAATCTGCACCTAAGGTTTCATCACAAGCGTTCTGAAGACTGCCGTCGAAAAGAGAGACAGAATTACGCATAAAAGTGCTTGCATTTGAGAACAAATAATTTATCTGCTGTTTGGAACTCAGACACAAATATTCCTCTCGCCAGTCTCTATCTTTTAGTGTGCTCACTTCGGCAAGTCTAAGACGCAGTTGCAGGTTTTGGTTCTGTAATTCAAGCTGCTCCTTCTTCGTGCGTGTCTCCAGTTCGAGCTGTTTTTCTTTCTCGCGCGTCTCGAACCCAAGCTGCTCCTTCTTGGCCTGCGTCTCCCGTTCCAACTGTTCCTTTCAAACTCAATCTCCGCCTCCCTCTCTTTGCGAATGCGCCTCTCGCGTTCCTCACACCAAGCCTCCATTTCATCGCCTTTTAGACCCATGCGTCTTGCTAACTCCTCTAGGTCTGCCCTACTCATGGTCGTGTTCTAGTCTGGAGAGGTAAGTGGTAAAAATGGTCTCGTCCTGTCGCGGACGCCAATTTGTGACAGGTTCAGTAAATAAAGCTAGTCGAGCTAGCTGTGAAACGTTATTCTCTCACGAGAAAAGGAAGTGAGCGTTTGATTTGCAAAAAAAAATTGTACTTTCACAAACACACAAAAAAAACACAAAAAGGAAAATACTAAGATCAGAAAAATGTTAACTAATTAGCACTGTCAGCTTCGTTAGCGAGCGGAAACCTCTAAGAGTCTAAACAGTCCTTTTCGTTAATGTCCTCGTGTTTGAGTCCGGACGCGAAAGAAGACGGATACGGCTCACCAGCGGTTCACGCCCTTCAATGGTCCATTGGGGAAGCTGCCGTGGTGAGAGTGCATAAGCTCGGGCCCGTAGCCCGACGGCTTGCTCCCGCTCTCGGTAGACGTCATCTGCTGCGCTGTCTTCCGCTCGAACATCAGACCAAGGTCTTGCCAAGGATTCGCCAATAGCCGCTGCGGTTGAATGGTCACCAGGGCCCCGTGGAAACAGTCGCCCGCTAGGTGGATGCCCTGACGCCCAGGAGGTACTCGCACCCGACGAGGTCGCACGCCGCACCCTAGCCTTCTTTTTCCAAGCACGAGCCCGAATCTCCTCTTCCTCGTTCTTCGATGCCCTGGCTCTGGATTTTTCTCCCATTTCCTTGAATTTTCTTCTTTTTCCAATCGCCAGTGTTCGCCGCACTGGCGCAATACGCCATCTTGCACACATTGTCAGTAGTTCATCTTACGCGCCAAATTTGAAAGTCACTTGACTCGCGCACTTCACTCACAACACTCACGTCACTGTTGCCGTGCACAACGTCGCTCGGCTTGACTGCGCTAGTAGCAGCACACCGAAAGCAGCGAGAGCCACAGCAGAAATATATGCCATTGATCAATTTGCCGCCGTTGACTTCGAGATTGCAGACGCCTTTTTTTAACTGCGCCCCGCTAGATGGCTCCACTTGTGTCGTGTAACCACGCGAAAATTCATTTTTGAACCACTCGCAGCATTCCCAATACTAACGTCCAGTAATTCTTCTTTTCATGAATCAAACAAAAATGAAGAAGCAGCGTTTTATTGGGTCTCTTGATGCACAAAAGGTTCTTTATTTAGATCAGTTAAATCAATTACTAGTGTATAATTGTATGCTGGCCGTCTGATGTGATCGGGCTCATCTTGAGGATGTCCTGCAGCGGCACTTGTGCTCTTGTGCATTTACCTAATTTCTTGGTAAATAGGGCACTGCTGTTGATAATGTTGTCGTTTTAGATGTTGTCATACATTGTGGTTTCACTGTGACATAAATTGTTATTTGACTTTATTGTCCCTTTAGGCAACACCGTAATATCAGGGCATATAGGTCGACCGTGACGCAATGGGTTCTTTGTTTACACTTCACAGGGCAGCAAAAGAACACTTCCCTGCGGTGCTGTTTTGTAAACGTTCAATACAGAACATGAGAGAGATCAAACAAAATGACGCAAGAGACCAAACAGCAACTAGGCGACCTGAGAGAATGCAGAAATGCTTTCAATGCATGAAGACATATACAAATTATACAGCTCAACATAAATATCGACAGGCATTTCTTTCAAAGTTTGAGATTACAGAGCGGGATGGCCTTAAGAATTTATTTGTTGTGATGCTTTGAGTGCACGTTGCTGTGAAAATTTGTTGAGCCGTTCGGTGTTTTTCGACATGGGTAGCACGAGATTGGAGTAAGCCAGACTCAAAGCAGGACTAAATTGATTATCTGCGTTGGAGCATTTACGTTCCCATAGAATTCACGTAATCCAAGAGACCGTTTCTTATCCGTACTAGTGATAGAACGGGGCCTCGACCCACTCTATGCACATTCTATGGCTATTTTCATGCCTTGACCGTCCGAATGGCCTCGATGAATTCCGTGTGTTTGCCTTTCATCCCTCTGTTTCATACCACACCCAACAGAACGCTTACAAAATATCACCCCTGCTTTATCGACACACTTCCCCCTTCATAGGGTTTACTGAGCACCGGGCTGATTCTGCGACTTCCTTTTTAGAGATTCAAGTGGGTCCCTCATGGAAACCTATTCTACGTTTGTAAACAGCTGTAAGCACCGTCGACATATTAGGGAGTTTTAGTGCTGTGTACCCAAGCGGCTTGCGTACCCAGGACGTTGGGGCGGCGGATTTGCGCATGCGCGAAACCCCGAACAGATGCGGCGCAAGATCGCTGGGGCGATGGGGCCATGCGTCCGCGTGGCCATAAACAACGCTGCCACCACTGGCCTCCTAGCGAAGATAAGCTGCTCCGGCGCACATGCTGGCGCATCATGTTACCTTCACGGCGAGCAAAGCCGAGGCTGGCCAGAGCCACCACTTTGACTTTTAAGTTTTAAGCGCAAATATTATAGTGGCTAGCCACTATACAAATTACATGGCACAAAGGCGCGAAATCTCAGACAGCGTTGATCGGCCGCCTTGTAAGGTCCACCTTGGCAAGAACTGATGGTATCCGCACTGCGGATACTTTAGCCGTCGAGTTAAAATAGGCCAAAATGGGAGCACTTATAGCGATTTTGGCCAGATTAGGTTTTGGCCAGATTACCAAAGCTAGAAGGGCCTGCAACATAGAAACTAAAATTATGCCAGCCCCTGACCAGCTGAATACGTGACGCCATCTAGTGCGGTCATAGTGAAACAGACAACCATAACATTGTTATTGCAGAAACATTGTGCATGGTACATCTGTTGCAAAAACTGCTCAGCGACAAAATTACAAGTGCATAACCTTTTTATTCATTTTCACCTCAAAAAGATTACGCGTGAGCTAACACGTTCCTGACTGTGATTGCACGAAATGTCACAAGATGTCGACACTGTCGTTACAGTAACCTTGTATTTTTCACTTCTTTGCGTATACCAGGATACTGTACACGAATTTTAAGTCATAAAAAGAATTAAATAATACTTACGCGACAAGACGCTATGGCACTGCGGCGCGTGTGACTTTCATGCAGCTTGCGTTTGCGTGCGCGCCTCTATAAGGCATTTCAGTTGGGTATGGGTTGGGTACGCAACGCCACGCGCCCTCAAGCCTGCAGCGCCCCAAGAGCTTGCTCTGCTTGGGTACCCAGCGCTAAAACTCTCTATTTAGGCATTTGTATTGACGCCTGAATCGTAGGCTCCGCCCAGCTCGATGCTCGCCATGATCACTAGACTACTGCATGGCACAGCAGCTGCAAAGCTGCCTCTGAACTCGGATACAGCTTAGAAGCTTGGCGACATTCTGAGGCGTTTGTAGCACGACGTTACAAGCTGCTCAGTGTGTCGCCGGCGCCAAGCGCTGTTTACAAACATTATTAGGTCTCTAGAAAGAAAACAGCGCAGTGAGGGACGTACACCTGAGACTGTACGAGAGCCTATGGGCTGTTTCCGGCAAGTGTTACATGAAAGAAAAAAGATTACACGATCTCCCGCTAAATAGAGCCATGTGTAGATACGAACCAGCGGAATCACACTGGCGGCGACGTTGACGCGGGCGCTCATAGCGGCGTCGCGCAGGAGAGCAACCTATGGAAGCGTAAAACACGCAATGATGGACCAGTGTTTCCAGCTGAAACATTCCAATCGCTGACAATGTGCTATAAGAGACAGAAGACTCGGATTGGTCACAGAGACCCGCTGTCCGCTATTTTCAACTCGCATGCTGCAAATTTTTATTCTTCAGCAAAGTACAGGAGAAATTTAATCACCATACATTAAGGGTCAAGATGAAGTGCCTATATATATACGGGCGTTGCGTGAACTGTTGTGGAGCCCGAACAGTCAGGTTTTTCAATCAAGAAACTCGCTAGCAGACGCTACTTGCGTCGGCATTGCACGGCGAGAGAGGAGAGAGCGTAGTGGAGATATAGAAGAGGAAGGAGGGGACGCACAGGCGCATGGACGTGTATATGCCGCGCCGACGCATGCCAAGAAGAGAAGACAAGGCAGTGAGCGTTGGTTAGCAGATGCTCCCGTGCATCGGCATTGTGAGGCGGAACATGGAGAGCAGAAAAAAGGAGGGACGCAAATGCGCAAGTGGGGTGGTCATGCAGCACACCGGATTGAGCTCGACCCTAAGCTACTTCCCATCTAAAGTATGTAGTGATGAAATGAAGAATATAGCACACTTCCACTATATCAGTGTTTATCGCCGGTGTGTTTTTGCATCGGTTTGCGGTAGTTCTGAACACCTCTGCATCAAGATCCTCGGAACAACGAAGGACACCGAAAGAGGTTGTCATGGGCCAACTTGTGAAAAAGTTTTGCTCTGGCACTTTGAGCAGAGAAGAACGAAAGATTGGTATACTGATTAAACAGGCTGCGCCACCTGAGAACGCTGTCTTTCAAAGAGTGCGCTAAGCGCAAGGGCGCCTGCGGGTCGGTATAGTGGATGTTAGCAGCGTAGCGTTTGTTCGTTCACTCGTTATATTTTGTTTTACCTTGAAGCTAACCGACCCTTAAAATAGTCTACACGAAAAGCGCAAGCATCTTTTTTTAATGCGGAGTGTTTTTTTTTACTGCCACGATGTCGCGCTTTGGCGAAGGCGGCGCCATCTGCAGCACCACTGCGCATGCTCGTGTCTCGGAGCACTTAAGGAGCTCCGAGAAGAGGAGCAACCTTGAAGTTCTGACCTAGTAGCCATTGTCCGCGTGGCGTTACACTTTGTCGCAATTATTTTGTCGCCTTTTTGCTGAAAAAAATACGAAAAAATGCTCAACCACTTCTCTGAAAACGAGGCCAACGATTGCTCTAAGGTGGCCACGTCGTGGTTCCTTAACGCATTGAAAAATATTGCAGTTCCCCGATTGGAAAAGTGCCGTACGGAAACGATGCATCGATGCACCACGTTGCATGACCTAGGAAGCTCCAGCCATAATGAACCAGTTCACGTTATCGCTTCTAGAGGTCGACAACACCCTGTGACTAAGAGCGATGATGATTGATTGATTGATATGCGGGGTTTAACGTCCCAAAGCCACCATATGAATATGGCAAACAGCATAGCGCATGGCTTCAGAAATGTCGACCACCTGGGGTTATTTAACACGCACCCAAATCTGAGCACACGGGTCTACAGCGATTTTGCCTCCATATAAATTGCAGCCGCCGCAGCCGGGATTCAATCCTGCAAACTGCAGGTAAGCAGCCTAGTTCCTTAGCCACTAGACCATCACGGTGGGGCCCGCAACCAAGAGCAATCCCAGAGAAAGCAGTGAAACACAAAACACAGGTTTGCGACCACGGTCCAGTGTATAGGGTGCTGGACATACATTGTGATGAATTGCGAGGTGGTGTGTTCAACTGACATTGGTGAAATTTTGTTTCAAATGCGAAGGATTTCTTGGCAAATTTCGGCGGGTTAGACCGTATCTATCTATCTATCTATCTATCTATCTATCTATCTATCTATCTATCTATCTATCTATCTATCTATCTATCTATCTATCTATCTATCTATCTATCTATCTATCTATCTATCTATCTATCTATCTATCTATCTATCTATCTATCTATCTATCTATCTATCTATCTATCTATCTATCTATCTATCTATCTATCTAAAGCCTACGACTTTTAGCATTTCTGGCCGTTTGGATGATGAGATGTTAACCGAAATCGGTATAACATAACATGACGATACAAAGTGCATAGGTGACTAGTCATGACATGGAAGTCAGGACATGTTTCTCAGGAATGTCACGATTCACATGTCACGGTCTTGCTGCTCCTGCGGTGCTTCCATTCGCAAGACATATTGCAAAGCTGGTGTAGCATGACATGACTGCATGGCGAACACAAGTGGCAGGCCTTCAACCTGAAATCATGACATGCGGGTTATGTAAGAACAAGACTACATGCCATGCTGATGATGGCCTCGTGGTCCTTTTGCTGGCTTCACATACACCAAATTCGGTATTGCGGGAAGTGAATGAATGGCGAAGGTATAAAACTGATGCAAGCAAGATAATCATGACATGTGTGTATAAAGTACATGACCAGATATCTGGTTCATGATGCATAAGTGGCCGTTTTCCTAGCTTCACATACAATAACTTTGGTATTACGTGAGGTGAATGAATGAAAGAAATATGACTGCTGCTAAAATGTTATACATGACAAGCATGTCATGTAAGAACATGACTACAGGCCACGCTCATGATGCACTCGCGGTAGTTTCGCTAACTTAACATGCACCAAATTTGATATTACGTCACGTAAATGGAAGATGAAGAAATATCACTGGCGCAAACATGATAATCCTGACATGCGTGTAATGTAAGAACATGACTACATGCCACGCTCATGATGCGCTGGTGGTCTCTTCCCTGGCTCCACATACGCTAAATTTGGTAATGCGGGAAGTGAATGGATGAGGAAGGTAGAAAAATGGTGCAAAGGTGGAAATCATGGCACGCGTGTCAATAAAAAGCATGACTACATACCACACTCATGATGTGCTCGTGGTCATTTGGCTACCTTCACATGTAGTAAATTTAGTATTACGTGACTTGAATAAACGATGAAAATAAATGACATGCGCAAACAAGATAACCATGACATGCGTATCATGTTTGGCTACATGTCGCGGGTTCAAATCCAGGCTGCGGCGGCTGCATTTCCGATGGAGGCGGAAATGTCGAGGCCCGTGTGCTCAGATTTGGGTGCACGTTAAAGAACCCCAGGTGGTCAAAATTTCCGGAGCCCTCCACTACGGCGTCTCTCATAATCATATGGTGGTTTTGGGACGTTAAACCCCACAAATCAATCAATCAATGTTTGGCTACATGATACACTCTTAGCACGCTCGCGGTCGTTTCGCTAGCTTCACATATGCCAAACTTGGCATTACATGACGTGAAATGGATGACGAAAAAAATGCCAGGTGCAAAGATGATAATCATGGCATGAAAGTCATGAATGGCATAATTTACGTCCGCTTCGTTACATCGTGCTGATTTTAAAGTGACATATCAACCTTTCCCATTTGTCCTTCGCATATCATCGATTCCCACTGTACGTGGGATCTGCCATATCTTTTCATAAGATAATGTGCCTATTTTCTGGCCTTGTTTCCATGACGGAAATATGTCACCGGGGTATTGGTACACCCTGGCAAACAGTTTTTTTGTGTAAAAAAGTGTGGATTGCTGCAACTTGTGAAAGTCAGCTTTAATAAATGTGTTTTTCTTGCGGTACCTGTCATAACTGAGCCACTATTGCTATAAAAGCAATCACTCTTTCTCTTGCGTCGCCATTTCTACGGTTTACAGCTGGTCCCAGTGCCGTGGTGTGCGCCTGATGAGGGCCAATTGAAGAGAATATAAAAAGGGGCAACGTCGATGGGAAGTAACTTGCACTTTAATGACCAATGCTCACATCAGCGCTGGCGAATGTGATACGTGTAAGCTAGGCCCAGTAATAGAGACCTGATCCACGAAAGGGCATCGGCACTTCAATTTCTCCCTGGTTTATCCTTGTAAGTTTTGCGATAAAAGAGGCCGTGTAATCGTAATGTTGGTTTTGCTGCCACTGCCAGTCTTTCGCAGTTACCTTCTCAAGATTTGCGACAGTGTTTACTGCGGCATCATAAAGCAGCTTTATTATGGCCACGCCATTCGTGACGATGCTGATATATTTTGTTTAGATGGCTATCGTTACTACAACTGCGCTTCTGCGAATTCCACCAGAGCAAACGAATTTATGAAAGAACAAGTGCAACGAGTCCCTTTGCTCTTGTTTTCTCGTACCGTCTATCGTGCTGATGAAATTTCCAAATCTTGCAGCAACTTGTCGAGGCAAAAATATTTTAAGCAAATATAAGTTGCACACCTTGCGGCCACTTGCGCCCCTTATAAAGTATATTTACACTTTGAAAGAATATTCTTGGTTTCTAGTTGAATTACATGAAAGACTGTCACAATGTGGTCAAAATTTCAGTGGGGAAAAACAGTTTTTTTCTGAAAATATTGTTCCCTCATAGTTCGCCACTTGAATTGGTGATTCCAGAAATACACACACACATACATACATTGTGGTGATTTGTTCTTTCTTGCGTTCGAATGAATCACGAACATTGTCATGTTCAAATTTTTGACACTGCAATACACAGCAAAATAGACGATAAATGTTACTGGTGGAGCAGCTTCCAAAGAAGACCATATAAGTGGCGGCTCATGAGCTTCTGATGTAGCTAGCATCATATGTTTGAAGAGCGAAGCCTTCCGATGCAACAAGAAATACTGTGGATGTGGCACTATATCTGGTAAAGAATTAACGTGCTTTCGTTGGGACTAGCGTGAAATTTGATGTAAAATAGTTTTGGCGGGCCCCCTAATGGCGAACAACTCACAATCAGACAATTTCTTCAAGACTGCGCTTTAAGTGAATGCAAGCTAAACTGGCTTTCCTTTGAAGCTTAATCACATTGAGCCGTCTAAATCTAGCTTAGTGTGGTTAGGGGAACGACCTCGTAAGACTACTCTCGTCAACGTCTCTATAGTCCAGTGTACGACATGTTAACCTGAGTTTAGGAATGTGTCATACGACAATTGCATGCTGCCAATATTGTATTATTTTGTTGTCTCGGGGCAGTGTGCAGACTCCTGGAGAAAGGTGTTGTCGCAGTGCTGGGACCACGGAAGCCAGAAGCGGCGTCGCTGGTCGGCAGCGCTTGCGCTGGACAGCGTGTGCCACACATCTTCTTGTCTCAGGAGTTTCAGCCCAATGCCGGCGTCAACGCGGTGTCGGTGTCTGTTAGCTTGGCACCTCCTCACAGCGAGTTAGACAAGGCACTCCAAGATTTGGTGAAAGCTCAACGTTGGAAGAGTTTCACGATTGTCTACGAAAAGCCAGAAGGTGAGTACCGAGTCGCATAGTTTTTAGGGGCGAAACGCCTTATAGCGGCACTCCATCGTTCCTCGTAGCCGTTGTAGTGTATAACAAGCATAACATTTTGATATCCAAGATGGTGCCGCTGAGAGATTTCTTGTGTGCGTTGTTGAACAATAAAAAATAGTGCTCAATGTACATGCCAATGGCTGCTAAGGGGGAATGAGAGACAGGAGCATTCGGCTTTTAGTTAACGCGCACGCTGCGATCCCCTTTAGCAGCCATTGGCATGTACATTGAGCGCTATCTGACAAGAAGGGTTTGCTACGTTATACTCGCTGGGTGTAACCTCCTTAGTTTTAGAAAGGTTTAGCGAGCGTTGAGCTGCAGTGCCATGAATAAAATGAACTAGTATATACCATGAACTCGATGTGGTTAAAGGTGGAAAGTAGACCGGAAGCGCAAGCCGTAAGAAAGTGTGCGTGTGCCACCTCTCGTTTAGTCCTTGGAATGTCCGCTGGATGGCGGTGCTTCTATATGTAGAATATATGATGAAAAGATGCGAGATGGTGGTACTTGAAGTGTCGAATAGATGGTCGAACGGACACACAGACAGATGCATAGATGGACGCATGAACGGATGCATGGACGAAGGCAGGGACGGACGCACGAACAGACGCACGCACAGACGGGCAGATGGACTCATAGGCGGTCACACAGACGGACGCATGGACGGACGGAAGCAAGAACGACTGGACGGATGAATGCTTCACCCCACTCTCCATCATTCACTCCGTCGATATGCTGCCATGTTTTCGTTTTCTTTTTATTGGTGAATACTCATGGGCAGCCTGCCCACGTGTTCCCGTGAAATCTCAGTTTTTCGCAACACTTCCACATCACCGTGAGCAAATATGCTGCCATATATGCATACCGGTACAATGCCCACAATAAAGGGCGTCATTATTTTAAATTAAAGAAGCACGCCCCGCCGCGGTGGTCTAGTGGCTAAGGTACTCGGCTGCTGACCCGCAGGGCGCGGGTTCAAATCCCGGCTGCGGCGGCTGCATTTCCGATGGAGGCGGAAATGTTGTAGGCCCGTGTGCTCAGATTTGGGTGCACGTTAAAGAACCTCAGGTGGTCTAAATTTCCGGAGCCCTCCACTACGGCGTCTCTCATAATCATATAGTGGTTTTGGGACGTTAATCCCCACATATCAATCAAATTAAAGAAGCTAATGTATGCTTGCAATCTGGGTACTCGATTTTTTTGGTTATAGTTCGCCTGTCTTTCATCGGGAAAACGCAGTTCTGTATTTCACTATATTTATCTGCTCGCTCATGCATTCGCCTCATATCGTCCTTATGTAACCAGATAAATGACTGTTAACATGTGCGACGAGACACTGCCGGTCACAAAAATAGGTATTACACTCCGTCTGAGCAACTGAATTGCTTATCTATGAAGGCTCACTTTCAGTCCCTGTTGCTAATGAATAGAATGAAGGGCTGAAACATGTCGCTTTCACACCGAGTTCCGAAAGAAGAAAAATGTTTCTTGCGCAGAGCGTTTCAGAAGTCAGGTACACTCTTAGTCGAATCCTGGTAAGATAATAATTGTTGTGGTTTAACATCCCAAAACCATCATATCTTTATGAGAGACACCGTATAGTGGAGAGCTCCGGAGTTTTAGACCACCAGGGGTTCCTAACATGTGCCAAAAACCAAGCACATGGGCCTAAAGCATTTTCGCCTCTATCGAAAATGCGGCGGCGGCTGGGATTCGATCCCGTGAAGATCAGCAGCCGATTCCCTTAGACCATGGATCACCGTAGCGGGTCGATATGGTGACTAGAATACACGCCAGCAAGCAATAAAGCCAGTCAAATTATGGCCATTTCAAGTCAGTTCGTTGTCCAGAGGAAGCGGCCCGATATTAAATGGCCTTCGATATAGACGTGAAGGCACTTGGTCGGGATTTTAAGTCAAATAACAAAGAAATAAAGGTTAAGGATATCATATATAGAACTGAGATCAAGAAGAAGAAATGAACATGAGCCGGGCGCGTAGCACGTAGCCAGGATCACCACTGGTAACTTGTTCAAATCCACGGTCGCCTAGTGCAGACTTCCCAGTGCAGACCATCCACCCGTTACAAACGTCTCGAGCGTGCATTTGCTCTGCTTTTGATACATGTGATTTCTTTTAAGAAGAAGAAGAAGAATAAGATTTATTTGATCTTGACAACTTCAAGAAAGGTACAGGAGCTAAAGGCGAACAACGCCTGACAGGGGCCCCGGTACCCGTAACATGTTACAACATCATATTACATGGCATAATAGTAGTTCATTGGCAGTAAACAAAAATATAAAAAAATCGTTACACATTTGATATACAATGCGTTAGGAATACAAAGTCTTTCGCATTCGTACGTCCACATAGTTACTGTGCTATTTTTTTTTTTTTTTTTTTTTTAATAGACAGAGGCATAAGATAACAAAAGGAGTATTGATATCAGCACACAATCAAGCTCAATCAAACGCATGGAATGCAATAGTATACATAGATACATACACATACATCCATATATATATACATATATATATATACATACATATATACATACACATATATATACACATACACACATATATACATACACACATATATATACATACACACACACATACACACACATATATACACACATATATACACCTACATACACATATATACACACATATATATACACACATATACATACACATATATACACATACACATATATACACACATACACACACATATACCCACACACACATGTGTTGCAATAGTCATTCTCTCAAAGCCTGTGCAAGTAACAGTTCCTTCACCTTATTTTTAAATGCATTTCTAGTCGTGAAGAATTCAATATGACCTTCTAGCTTATTCAGGATCATTAGTACTTGGTGGCTGGTTGTTTGTGTACCATAGTTAGTCCTGGTTTTTAATGTTCGTCTTCTCTTCAGTCTCATGTCGTATGGGACTTCATTACTGCTGCTGTCGTCTAGATATAGTGCATTGGAATGTATATACTGCAGTAGTTTGAAGTCATAAACTTTGTTTGCTTGAAGCATTTGATATTTTAAAAATAACGGTGACGTGCTTAATTGGTACCATGGCCCCTGATAACTTTCATAAATGCGCAGTATCATTTTTTGTAGACGAATAATCCTATTGTAGTTGGTTTTTGTAGTGGTACCCCAGACCAGTATTCCGTAGCATAGTCTAGAGTAGAACAATGAATTATATAGGTTTTGCTTCAACCAGATAGGTATCAAGGGTGCAATTTTATACAAGCAGCCAACAGCTCGGGAGAGTTCAACGACTAAATTATTAACATGAACGTTCCACGAAAGATGCTCTTGGAACCAGACACCAAGAAACTTTTGCTCTTTAACCCTGGTTAACTCATGCCCTTGGAAAGTTAGAACTATTTCCCGGCTAAGTTGTTTGTTCAGAGCACGAAATATGACATAGTTTGTCTTTGCTATATTAAGCTGCAGTCTATTTTGGCCTAGCCAAGTCGAGAGCAACGCAAGGTACTCGTTGGCCTTAGTTTCCAAATCAGTTAAGTCTGTGGATTTAAAAAAAACATTAGTGTCATCGGCATACATAATAATTTCAGGAGAGTTTGCTATAGTTACAATATCGTTAATATAAACAAGAAATAAAAATGGCCCCAGTATGGACCCCTGAGGAACTCCTTGTGTTAGCTTTAGTTTCGATGATTTTGCGTTTTGTATTTGCACAATTTGAGAACGGTGACTCAGATAGTTTTTAATGAGCTCTAATGCTACTCCCCGCACCCCATACCTAGATAGTTTGTCGTATAAAATATTATATTTTATGGAATCGAAAGCTTTCTTCAAATCTAGAAATAAACCAAGTGTGAAATTTTTGCTATCTATGTTCGTAAGTATACTATCTTTGATGTAGCACAATGCTTTTTCAGTTGATCTGTTTTTCCGAAAACCATATTGGCTATTAGAAAGAATTTTGTGTTTGTCAAAGAAAGAAACCAGTCTTTGGTTAATCACACTTTCAAATATTTTCGACATAATGGGGAGGACCGATATCGGTCGGTAATTTGATAAATTATTTCTAAGGCCACCTTTAAATATAGCTGTCACCCGTGCTACTTTGAGTTTTTGTGGAAAAACACCAGTTGACAACATGAGATTAACAATATGAGCAACTGCCTCCGAAATAAGGTGGGATACTTGTTTTAATTCTTTCGCACCAATCTCATCAATGCCTGGTGCGACATTACTTTTCAGTAGCCTTATTGATGCCTCCACTTCAGCAGGAGATGTTGGTTGTAAGAATATTGTGTGTTCTATCATAGGTGTATCCGGGATATTAGTATCACGGTCAATGTCATTTGGCTCTTCATAACAACCGGCATTTATGAAATGTGCATTTATTGAGTTAGCCAAATCTTCAGCATATATAGTTGTACCGTTTATAGTCATTTCTTTTATATCACTGCACTGTTCCATTCTATTAGTTAGAGCATTTACCATTTGCCATACCTTCTTTGGGTTATCGTAAATGCTCTCAAACTTTGCTTTGTAGTAATTTTTCTTGGCTTTTCTTAAATCAGCATTCAGAGTATTTCGAATTTTTTTGTATCTACAAAACACTTCAGGGTCCCGACAACTAATGAATTCGTGGTATAATTTATTCTTAGCCTTTATGCGTTGATATAGACCTTTGTTTATCCATGGTTTCCTATATTTTTTGTTTCGCTGCACCATGATTTTCTTGAGCGGAAATGCATTGTCAAAACATTTATGGATCATCTCGAAAAACATGTCATAGGCAGTGTTGGCGTCTGCCTGGTCTAATATAATGCTCCAGTCAAGTCCTTGGACTAAGTTTCTAAATACTTCGCGCGAGATGTCATTTAGGTTACGTCGAGAACACATTTGCTCTTGAGGCTTATTTTCATATAAGGTGGCCAGTAAAAATACCGGCAGGTGGTCACTAATATCGGAAGAGAAAACGCCCGTTTTTATGTAGTCTGTGCAAAGGTTTGTAATGCAGACGTCCAGTAACGTGGCACTGTGTGTTGTGATTCTAGTGGGTATATCTACGTAATTTTTACAGGCATACGTGTCCAACATGGTAGTGAATTCCCTAGAGTACGTGTGTGATGATTTCAGATCAATGTTTATGTCACCCATAATAACAAATGAACCCAAAGTGAAAGAATTATCACACAGTAGCGTCTCGAAGAAATGAAGAAAGTTTACTTCCTTTCCAAGAGGTGGCCTATACACAACCACTGCGAGCACCTTGCCAATGCGTAGAGCTAAGCACTCGACGTCATCATTTATGACGGAAAGGTGAGGCAACTTTTCACAAGTAAGCGTGTCTTTGAAGTATATAGCAACGCCCCCTCTCTTCTTAGCGCTGCGGCACAGGTGCTCAGAATGGTACCCAGATATATAGGGCACTTCATTTCCGTGAATCCAAGTTTCTGAGAACATTATCACGTCAAATGATACGGTACAAGAGTGAAGAAAATTGGTAATCGCGTCAACTTTGTTCTTAAGGCTTCTGCTATTGATATGTAGAAGCGAAAAACGTTTTGCAGGAAGTGAGAATTCAGAATTGAAGGCATCAGTCGTGTAATAGTTTGTACCATGTTCTAGCTCAGGCATGGTGAAATGAGGGCAAAGATGTTAAAAAAGATGTTGCGCTAGGAAGTATGTCACTAGGCATTCAAAGCAGTATCAGCGCATATCTGAATAAGATCGGCCTGTGTGGCGATACGAACTACAGATGAGCCTTCATCCTTTCTAGCCAAAATTTTTCCGCTGTTCGTCCAGACGAATTTCCAGTTGGCAGCTTTCTTTTTTTGAATTGCGGCTGAAAGCAGTGCTTTATTAGCCTGTGTGAGATTCTCGTTTACGTAGATAGGCGTCTTCGCCTCACTTCCAAGCACTGAACTGTCTATCTTTTGTTTTCTGCATTTTGACAGAAACGCATTTCGTTTGCTTCGTCGCACAAAACGAGCGATAATGCTTTGCGCATTCTGCTTTGAGCTACGTACCCAGTGACACGTGTCGAGATCAGCTGCTTCTACAGCCTCACCCACGCTTTTCCCAATTTTTTGTATTGTAAGTACTGGATCATCTTCAGCTGGCACTCCCTTTATTTCTACATTATTGAGGCGCTGGTATTGCTCTAATTCTTCACACTTCTGCGCAAGCCTTTCATTTTCTGCTTTGAGTGCTTTGTTCTCGTTTACAATGCCATGCATTTCCTGTCTGAGCTGTTTTATGTTTTCTGCTATTCCCTTTACGTCATTACAAATGTCCGTACAGAACGACACGCTGTCTTTTAGTTCCCTCATGTCCGATCGGTAGTCTCGCTTGAAAGTGTCGAACGCTCTAATTAATTCCCGAAGGTCTTTACCATCCAACATATCCTTATCAGCATCACCACCAGTGTCTTTTGCAGCCCCCTTTGGCATCACAAACACTTTGCGCTGAGTTCGGCAGCAGTGCTAAAAAACTAACACTAAAAAAAAAAAAAAAAAAAAAAAAAACTCCGTGACACAAAAGGTCTCACCTGTAAGACAAAGTGAATTTCCCTAACGTGTGCGTCCTTCGAAGCACCGCTGCCGAACTGAGCGATAGACGAGTTGCTGCAGGTATATATCACAGACGGTTCCCTGGTGGCGTTTATGTCCGTTGGGTCTGCGCAGATCCGTCACGCAGGTTCGCTAGTCGCTTGGGCTGGTACCGTCCTTGATGTCCGGCAATGGCCACACGAAGCCCACCTCCCGCTGCAAGATGCTGCGGAAACCACACCAGTCGTCTTGCGATATCTGTAAGACAAAGTGAATTTCCCTAACGTGTGCGTCCTTCGAAGCACCGCTGCCGAACTGAGCGATAGACGAGTTGCTGCAGGTATATATCACAGACGGTTCCCTGGTGGCGTTTATGTCCGTTGGGTCTGCGCAGATCCGTCACGCAGGTTCGCTAGTCGCTTGGGCTGGTACCGTCCTTGATGTCCGGCAATGGCCACACGAAGCCCACCTCCCGCTGCAAGATGCTGCGGAAACCACACCAGTCGTCTTGCGATATCTTTGAAACTGCAGCCACCAGCAGAAGGGACGACCGATATTCATAACACCACCACGAAGGCTGGAACTTGAAGCAGCATTTCTTTTGAACAGCCGCAGTGAATTGAAACTTGAAAGGTGCCGTCACACACCATGGTTCATTGTCGGAATAAGTATACAACGAACGGGATGCGTCTTCGCGATAACGTAGCCACGAGTACATAATATTCTAAGCACTGTAGTGCACGCCATCTAGTTGATGTTCTTCACCAAGTCCTAACGCGGGGTAAAACACCAATTTGTGATAACTAGCGTACACTGTTCACCATTCTTTTATAGAAGGCGATTTTATATTCAAATATTTGTTTCATACAAATGATTGTGTGGTGGAACAAAACATTTCCAGAACAGTTCTCTTCTGTATGAACTGCAAGCGCTCGTAAATGTGGGCTTATGGTCATGCAACTTGATATTATCGAGCACAAGTAAACACAGGATGAACACAAGCAAATCAATTATCGAAAGAGAGCGAAATGAAAAGAAAAATTGGTGTAAAGGCCGTGTGACCAAAGGAGGGCGCAACAAAGTAGGTATTTCACTTTAGTACTTCTACAAAGAACTTTGCTTAAGTTGTGGTTCCTTGAAAGGAATCATATCGCACAAAATATCTTCGACAATGTGCGCATGCGTGTCGAATAAGTGGCCGTATGAAGCATTAAGTACTGCCATCGCAGTAGTCATCACACGCGCATCAGGCCCCGCCCAGTGTTGCTATGTGCACGTGATATCCTTTTCTTTCTTTTTGTTTTTTGATCTTCCTTTCCTACAAAACACAGTGGAGAACGTGGAGGAAGGAAAGGTAGGAGAGGCCCTGCTATTATTCGTTGTGAAGCCGCGATGAAGCCGGAAGTCGGCCATATTGACTGAGCGAATTCTCCTCTCTTGCCTACATCCGAATGTAAAGCAGAAAGCCCTACTCTCTCTCCGGCTCGGAAAGCACGTGGGCTGTGCAGCGCGCGTGTCGTGACGATCCGAAACTAATGAAACGGGGCTCAGCATTAGCCACTGTGCCCAGGGGCTAATGCTGAGCCTCGTTGCATTAGTTTCCTAATCCAGGAAACTAATGCAAAGGGGCTCAGTCCGGCCCCTGTGTCCGTATTCTGCGTGAAACTCACTGGCGTCAGCATTTTGCGACCGTGGTGACTTTGAACACGGTGCAAGTGACAGTTGAACGTGGTTGCTGTTAGGTTGAGATTACATGCAATGCTGGGGGAGAATATACGAAGCGAAACAGAAAAGGTGTTTTAATAGGCACATGCAAGTTGTCACTGTACACACAACACGAGAGAGAGAGAGAGAGAAACGAGAAAAGAGGAAGGCAGGGAGGTTAACCAGATGCTAGTATCCGGTATGCTACCTTACACTGGGGTTGGGGATAGGGGGTTGAAAGAAAAAGGGAGAGTTAAAAAAATAAATAAGAGAAAAACACCGACACACACGCACACACAAAATCAGTCCACTCAGAGGCGTTCCGACAGGCCAGTAGTTCGTAAGAAGCCCAGTAGCGCTTGCACGGCTTTCTTCTGTGACGATGAGTCATGACGATGGCGCAGTATCCTTTCTTCTGACAGCGGCTGGTCATCTAACCTGTTTGGTTCATTAGAAAGGTGTTGTCTTTCCAGGTTGTATTTCAGGCAGTCACAGAGGATATGTCGAATTGTTTCTTCATCTCCGCAGTGTGCACAGTCGGCGGTGTCGTCCATACCTATGCGGAACGCGTACGCATGGGTAAACGCGACTCCCAACCATAGTCTGCACAGAGCAGTAGCGTCGCCTCGTCAAATTTTTGTTGGAAGCTACATGCTTAATGTTGGATCAAGGGATCGAATCTTGCATGCGTAAAGAGAGGCTCATTCCAAAGAGCCATGGAGCGTTGGCGAGCAAACATTCAGAGCTTCCTAGCAGCGTCCGTTCTTGAGAGAGGTATTGACTGGTCGTTGTCTTCTGTATGGGCTGAACGGGCTGCTTGATCAGCTCGTTCGTTACCGATAATTCCACAGTGGCTTGGCAACCACTGAAATATAACGTGGTGCCCTTTCTCTGTTATGTGGTGTAGCATTTCTGCTGTTTCAAATACCAACTGCTCGTGTGGACCACGGCGTAGATTTGACAGAAGTGACTGCAGTGCCGCCTTGCAGTCACAAAAAATCGCCCACCGTTGCGTGCTTTGGTCGTTAATGAAACGCAGCGCAGCGCGAAGCCCTGCAAGCTCTGCTGCCGTTGTTGTGGTTGCATGAGCTGTCCTGAATTTGATGGTTGTGGCGTGCGTTGAAATAACGACCGCCACAGTTGAGCTGTTTGGCAGGACGGAGCCATCGGTGTAGACGTGGGTGCAGTCTTGGTACTTCTCGTAAAGCAGAAGTAATGCGAGCTGCTTGAGGGCTGGTATTGGGAAATCACATTTTTTCTGAATGCCTGGTATTGTCAGGTAGATGACTGGCTGTTTGAGGCACCATGGAGGAATTGAAGGTCTCGCCACGGGCGTAAAACCAGTTGGTAGGGGGAGTCACCATGTGTAGTTATTGTTCGACAAAAGGAGGTATGAGGTCTATCCACTGGTAGAGAGGCTAGGTGGTGATGGGGATCCCGGCTCACATGCCTTATGTGTATCCTCAAAGCTTGAATTTCAATATGGGTCTGCACGAGGTGGTCTTTGGCTATAGCTATAGTCGCCATTGTTGAGGCACCCTGAGGCAGACCTAGACATATTCGAACCGCCTGTGCCTGAACGGTTTGTATCATGCGTCGACTTGTTTTGGTGGCGTTTGATAATGCAGGCAGACTGTATCGTAAAAAGCCAAGGAAAAGCACCCTGTACAGTCGTAACATAGCATTAGGCTGCATTCCCCAAGTCTTTCCAGCGAGAAACATGAAAAGATGGCATATGCCTGTCAATCGCTTTTTCAAATACGACACATGAGGGCTCCATGATAAGTCTCTGTCGACTATGACACCCAGAAATTTGTGAGATCGACGATATGGTATATTTTGACCGTTAATTGACACTCTGTAATTCCACATGGGTTTGCGCGTTAATGCCAGAAGAGCGCACTTTCCGAAGGAAATTTCCAGGCCTCGATTGCGTAGATACAAAGCAGTTGAAGTAGCAGCTCTCTGTATTCTCGCTCGTAACTGCAGGCGAGTTACCGCAGATGTCCATATGCAGATGTCATCAGCGTATGTTGATAGATAAATATTGTTTGGTAGGTGCGTATGGAGAGCAATTAGTGTTATATTGAATAGCACGGGGCTCAGTACACCACTCTGAGGGACGCCACGACAACTGAAATGTGTAGACGTGTTCCAAGTCTCTGTACTCACAAAATAGGATCGCATTTGGAGATAACTGCGTATCCACTTAAACATTCGGCCACCCACTCCAATCTCTTCTAGTGCGGCAAGGACGGATTCATGTGTCACGTTATCATAGGCTCCTTTGACGTCAAGGAAGAGAGAGGCGCAAAGACGCTTATGGCCTTTCTCGCGTTCAACGTACGTGACTAGGTCGATGACGTTATCGATCGATGATCGACCACGTCGAAAGCCAGCCATGGCATTTGGGTAGATCTGATGATACTCCAAGTACCACTCGAGTCGGCCGAGAATCATTCTCTCCATCACTTTACCCACGCAACTGGCCAATGCGATCGGGCGATAGGAGGAGAGTACCAATGGTGATTTGCCAGGTTTCAGTAATGGTACTAGACGACTAGTTTTCCAACTTAAGGGGACAGTGCCCTCTAGCCAACAATCATTATATAGCTGAAGTAGAGCTATTCTCGCACGCTCACCCAGATGACACAGGGCTCTGTAGGAGATTCCGTCAGGTCCTGGTGCAGAGGTACGTTTGCATGAAGCGAGTGCTGCTTTGAGCTCCTGAATGGTGAACGGGAAGTCCATAGAGGAATCACGTGGTGGCGGACAACTGCTCGAAAGTGGTGAGCTGCTGATGGCTGTAGTTTGCCCTGATAATCCGGCACAGAACTCTTCAGCAACGTCCACATCTGGTCGATTTTGGTGAAGGGCTAAGGCCTTGAATGGTGACTTCTGAATGGGCGATGACCGCAAACCTCTAACCGTCGTCCATATGTGCGATAAAGGCTTACGAGGGTCGAGTGACTCGCAGAAAGTAATCCAGCGTTCGAATGCTAGCTTGTCCAACCGACGTTTGATCTTCTTCTGCATACGTCTAGCAGTCCGTAAATCTTCTATGTCCTTCGTGCGCCGGTACCTTCTTTCAGCTCGTCGTCGCAAGGCTCGAAGCCGCTCTAGCTCTATGTCGATGTCCATGAATCTTGCACGGCATGGGGTCGTACACACAGTCTCTTTTACAGTGCTCTGGATGGCCTCTTGTAAATCGGATATGTGTTTTTGGCATTGGTCTTTCATACGAGACTGAAATTTTTTCCAGTCCACTCTTTTAACCATGTCGCGCACTTTAGGAGGCGACAATCCTCTGATCTTGACGTATGTTGGAATGTGATCACTCCCGTGCGTTTCTATATCCGTGAACCATTCAGTATGTTTAACTAGGCTTCGCGAAACAAAAGCCAAGTCAAGACAGCTACTGTATGTGGAGCCACGTAAAAATGTAGGGCTGCCGTCGTTCAGTAACCAAAGTTCGTTGTCGGAGGGAAAAGACACCAAGCTTCTGCCCTTCATGTTGGTATTCTGACTTCCCCATAATGTATGATGAGCGTTAAAATCTCCGATGATAACACACGGGTCAGGAGTCAACGCTATGATGTCTCGTAGTCTTTTTTGATCGAAACGGCTTGATGGTGATAGGTATGCGCCAACCACCGTGATGTTCAGCCTCCTCTTTTTCACTCTTAAGCATACGTATTGGTTTCCGTCATGAGGTGGTACAGGTTGAAAGATGTAAGTGAGGTCTCGGCGAATGTACACCAGAACCTTGCTGCTTTCAGTAACAGTAGACGACATAAAAGGTTCGTATCCCGAGAGTCGTATTGCACTCGATAAGTTCGGCTCACAGATGACGATTACGGGAAACATATTGACGTACACAAATTGACGAAAGTCACCAATGCGCGATCTCAGTCCCCTAACGTTCCACTGCAGTATTGCTGCTTTACGAACCTCCTCCCTGAAAGACAGTGGTGTGTTAGCCATGGTCTGCTCTAGGGCTGCTAGCACTGGACTAAGCGCGTCCAGTACTTGAAGGGCACTTTTGGCTGACGGTGTATTCATGTCGTTTAACAACACGCGAATGGTGTCCACTAATGATCTTAGCATCACCATCACGCGATGATCTGGCTTCTTGGCTGTTGCAGCATTTTGTGCTTGTTCTTGAGGCGGCTTCTGTTGAGGCTCAACAGGTCGTGTAGGCGGCTTCTGTTGAGGCTCAACAGATCGTCTAGGCTGAAGGAGGGGCCATTTTTTTGGAGAGAGAGATCTTCCGGCATGTTCTATTTCAGCGCAGATGTTTGCCGTGCTAGGAGCCGCGCCTGTCGATTTCACCTGAGTTTGACTTTGTCGTCAGATTTTGCACTGTCCTTCGTGAGGACCTTCGACGATGGCGGCGCCTTCACCTTACCTTTTGCGCAGCTTCTCTGTGAGTCGAGTTGTCTCGCACCATTTGCCTCAGAATATAAATCTCTTTCTTAATCTTAGGACAGTCCTTGGAGGAAGCACAGTGAGCGCCTTGGCAGTTGGGGCATTTCAACGTAGTTGCATTACAGTCGTCCTTTGAGTGGTGTGCAGCGCATCGGGGGCACACTGCGGAATTTCTGCAAACGCCCTGCACGTGGCCAATCTTCTGGCACTTGAAACACTGCATAGGCTTCGGAATAAATGGGCGAACCTGGTGACGGAAATGGCCAACCTTCACGTAAGAGGGAAGACCGTCACCCTTGAATGTTATTCGCACACAACGAGAGTTGCTTAGGCGACCAGCATGCACAATGACGTTGTTTTCGCTCACTGGTTTTATCAGTACAGGAAGGTCTTCATTGGTAATTTCAGTGTCTATGTCATAGATAACTCCTGTTACGGTGTCACCATTTGCTGGTATGATGGATCGGACTTTGATGTTTCCCAGCTCCGACACATGCTGTAGCGTGTTCAGTGCACTCGGGTTCCTCACGTCGATTGCCAAAATATTCTTCCTCGTGTTTATCCTGATGTCCTTAATCTCGTTTGGCACAATGTTTTCAAGGTACAAGGACAGTGCTTGCCTGTTGAGGAAGCGTAGATTGGCAGTAATAGTCTGCGGCACAAACAGAATGGAGTGAGGCCATCGCTGAGGCGCTGTCCTCACAGTGGCTGTACTTGATGCCGATGATGCGTTCATGATTCTTCGTTTGGCCTTGCGGTAGAGCACAGGTTCGAAGCCGTCTTCCGAGGACTCGTAGTCTGATGCATAGTACGGCTCGGTGTCCTCGCTCTCACTAGATGTATTACCACGCTTTCTTGAAGCAATGCCCGTGAATGAACTGGTACCGGGCGGGATCTCCGGGGATTGTACATCCATGACCGCGATGTAGGCGGCTGGAGACCCCGCTGTTGCGCTGTAGAACGCAGAAAATACAGCACCGACCGAAAGATGTGTTCCACAAGAGAATCACTTCGTCTTCCTCCTACACACAACACGAAACTACGTATGTGCACATGGTCCTCATTGTGTCTTGCTGGGCTCAACAGCATCGTCCACGTTCACAAACAGGAGCACTGCCGAACCGTCACTGACCTGCAAGGCGTTCGTCGTCATTCCGCGGACGAGGACACGGAAAACAGGAGCATTACTTACCGTTCAGGTTCCGAGAACTTCTGAGCATGCAATGTGCGCATCATCTTGCATTGTTTAGTCGCGGTGACAGCTTTGCTCGAGGCCTGAGAAACATCACGAAAGGAACGTGCTTCTGTTGCCGTCACCAAGCACCGTTCACATACTGCAGCGTGGTGAACACAGTCTAGCTGCCAACACAACCCACCTACATGACACCACCGAAGTGTGGTGAACAGTCTGGCTGCCAGCACAATACACGCACATGATACCGCTGAAGGATGGTGAATACAGTATAGCTGCCAACATAACACGCACACACATGAAACCGCCGAGCAATTCAGAAACGCTGGTCACAAGGCAACGGAACGAAATAACTACGCCATGCAAGCTACAAAGTATACGTGAGCGCATCACCGCTGGCGGTATCTAGCACTGTAGTTCAGCCGTGCCGGCGGCGGCCAATGCCAGGCCAGGCCCACACTGCGGCTCTCTCCTCTTTCTTTATTGTTTTTTTTTTCGCCGTTACGCCCGCTGTGCCCACCGCGCTTGCGTTGTAAAGCTTTCATTGCAGGCGACGTAGCTCCTCAGACGCCTGTAGGCAGGGCTACCGCTTAGCGTGGGAATTCGAGAAGCTTCACGGATATCTTTTTTAACGCGAAATTGTTTTATGCCAGAGTTCACCACGGCACCGCAGACGTAATTCCGTCACAGGTATGACACGGTAAAATATGAACGAGTACTAACATATGAAAAAAAAGAGTCACTGGGGAGCGTTGAACCAGTCACCTCAAGCTCTTAGCACGCCACGCTCAACACTAAGCCAGAGAGCAGCTTGTACAGGGTGAGCCATTTATATACACGATGTGCCGCTGGCGTTCCTTAGAGCTCAGCCACTCCAGCGTGTTTTCGTTATCACTACCGAGATGGAACGACGGCAGCGCGTGTCCTCAAGGTCTTCGTGCCGCACCACATTACGCGTCGCTGTTTATTTGCCTCCACATGGCGTGCGTGGTGGCTCCGAAAAATTGGGTGGCTCGCTCAAGCACGCACTTATTTTCGGCTCTTTACCTCTTGTGCTCTCATCGCAAGTTTGCTTTAAAGTTACGGTAGTTAAAAATCACACAAACATCACTTCACACGCTGCTGCAGCCACGTTTACGAAAAGAGCGTGCTGCTCACACACGAAGTAAAAATTGTGGGAGTTCACGCTCGTCCTGTGTATACGCGTGCGTTCAATTTGTGCCTATTTCTTTCTGTTTGAGCAGCGGAATTTAAGTGTCGAGCTATGATTGTCGTTGGTCCGCACTCGTCCTCTGTATACATTCTTAGACGTAATTAAACCAGAAGACATCTAGGACCACGGGATGGCTTTATGCTCTCCCATAGTAGAGTACCTCGTACGCCAAGTCGTCAACAACTTTTTGTAAACACACCTCTGTATGCTCATTTCAGCCGCCTTTTCTGCTTGAGGTCCAAACTGCATGTTTCGAGCAGCTTGACACTTCAATTTCTTGCTTCAGCATTCATTCAACACTAGAGCATTCATTCCAAATGCATTCCACTGTAGCATTCAATGCACTATGAACTCTGAACTACCTCTGCCAGGACAAGTTTCACTTTCGCGTTATACCGATTCTTGAAAAGAGGGATCACCCATCCTTTTTTTGTTTTTTTTTTACAGTGAAAGCTGTTATGAGATTACAATTCAGGTCACGTGCAGTTGTTGTCCGCCTCCGGTGTCCGTAACCACATCACGCAAAATTATAAAAAAGTAACCTTCCACCAATGACACAGTGGCTTCAACCCGGGTCCGCTGGGTGCCAGCCCAACATTCTACCACTGAGCTACAGCTTTTTTTTTCTTTTTTGCCTTCTTGACTACAGGTCAAGCTATTCTGACGATCACCATCACGCGCGTTTTATGTGTGATAACGCCTCAAACAAAGATAGTACATCTTCAAAACAGTCGGTAGTCTTATACACATCTCGCACTTTAATAACAGCTTCCACGAAACACATGACTCGCAAGCACCAGTGTAGCTCAGTGGTTTCTTGGTCAGTGGCCAGGAGACCACTGAGCTACACCGGTGCTTGCGAGTTATCAAGCTTGCCTTAGGCAGGCTTGATGTAGGGAAAGCAATCACGTTAATACGACTTATAAAGTGTTTTACAAAAGCGAAAGAGCAACCAGTCGTCGCAAACTGCAAATAGCGTAACGAGTGGGCTGCCCAATGCTCTAAATCATCACAAAAACTTGTCTTGTTCCCCTATTAACTGTGACGCAAACCCACTTCACCCATAATTACTCATCGCCATCAGCCACTTCATGGACAATTGGCACAAAATTATTTGCATGTGTTTAGCGGATACCACGCTTCTCAGAAGAATGACAAAAAATAGCATAGCAAATGCTGGCCTACTACACAAAGAATAATATTATTGCCCTAGTGGGTACCTAGCAGGTTTGCTTGCAGTAGTTACCCAATCAGTGTTATTCTAAAAGCTCTTAAAGGCCCCTCTTGTAGCTTTTGCTGTGACTATGTTTCACCTACAGCGCATGCCTGGGTTTTTTAGGCGCGAAGTAGGGAAGTTTATTGCAAACTGGTAACAACATTTCAGGTGATTACAACTGTCTGGTCTAACAAAATCACTTCAGTGGTGTGTACAAACAAGAGAACATAGACCGCATGTAACACACAGCACTTCCAATATTCTCACAGATCATGAATCACTCAAGAAAACAAATAGAAAAGAAATGCAGAAAACAGTACATTGGAACAGATTCACATATTACGTGCGACGAGAAGCAATTTTTTTTTCCCAAGTTAAAACGGCAGTAAAGGAAGTTCAATATTCCCGTTCCGAACTCTAAAAAAACGTGTATGCCACCTTCTGATAAATGCTTCTTCACCCTGAGTTTCAATCTGTTCGGTAAGGTACCGAATCATGATCATTCTAATCTTCTGTAATGCTGGGTATGCAGCTCGTTGGGGTCGTTGCCGTGCTTCGGCCATACAGCGGCGACGCCACAAGACGAACATTGTGACGCACAGTACGAGTTTTTTTTTGAAGTTTATTCAGACAGTCATGGTCTGGGATGATATTCAGACAGTCATGGACTGAGTCATGGTCTGGGAGTTGTTCAAATAAGCCCCTTCCGCGCTGTTGGCTCGAAGGAATTGACACTCCGAATTGACGACGCACGACATGCCACACGCATTTGGCCGCTACGCATTCAAACAACGTGTGGCGGATCGTTTCTCTTTTCCCGCAGTTGGGACAGTGGTCATTGGGAACGACGCCCCACTTTAACAGTCTCTGACGAGTGCGCAACGCGTCCCATCACCGCAGCCAATCCAATTCTCTTACTATTTCCGGTACGTGGTTGTTCCGCCATTCCTTCCACGTGCTGGGCTTCCATTTTTGTTTTTTCCTCGTCAGTTCTGGAGTGACTGATTAACACTCCGCTAATGCGTGCGGATGCGAGCTTTGCAAAGTATTCTTCGGTGGCGTCGCCGTCAACCGAATGCTTGAGGCCCTCTGCTGCCTTATAAAAGGCATGTGGTTGTTCTGCTTGAGGTCCCCGGTACCTTTCCGAAGTGAACGCGGCTCCAAAAGTTCTGGTACAATACAGCGATAAGCTACGGCCAGGATAGTCATTGTCCTGAAACAATCTGTGAACTGTTTTAGCTGCAAGTACCTTTGTGAATGTCGCAACATCTGGCAGACTGAGTCCTCCACAACTTTTGGGGAGCTTCAGCAACTTTTGTTGAACTTTTGGTGTCTTCCCGTCCCATTGAAAGGCTCCAACCAATGACGCAAGGCGGCTCGCAAAAAGTTTGGGTTTGAGGGCAATGTTCCAGATATAAAAAGCATATGCGCATGCTTTGGTTTTCACCACCTTCACTTTGGCGTCAAGTGACGAATTGAAGTCAGTGGCATACGCGAAGACCTGCATGGCTCGAAGTACGGCGTCCTCCCAATTTCTTTCGGCCAACTCCCCGTCTTAAAAGTATACCCCGAGGACTTTTAAGGCATCCACGTATTGAATACCACCGGAAAAGAGCCGTGGAAGCTACCAAATCGAAGGGCTTTGCTTTTATCCGCATTCAGGAAAGCACCCGATAAACTGGCATACTCTTCAAACAGCTCCAAGAAAGCACAGTAACTGACTTAGTTTCGCACGAACACAGAGATGCCATCCGCATAAGCGGTGATGCTGACTCCAGGCCTGTCATTGGAAAGCCCTGAATATTAGGGCACTTTGCCACTTTCTTAAGGAGAGGATCTATGGAAAGAACAGCACCGGTGCAATTGGGCGTCCCTGGTGAACCCCTCTTGTTACTGGAAAGCATGCTGTCTCCACGCCGTTGATGAGAAGTCGGCTGGTGATGTTGGTGTATAGAAGCTTTATACAGCGAACGTACTGCTCAAGCAGACCAAATATTTTAAGTACGCAGTATAGGTAGTCATGTTCGACCCTGTCGAAGGCCTTAGCTTGATCCAATGACACGAAAGCACCGGTAACGTTTTTGTAGTTGGAATAGTAGAACAAATCTCTTATCAGATTAAGTGTTTGAGAAATTGACTTACGCGGCACTGCACACGTTTGCGTAGGTGACACTATATCGAGCAGAAAAGGTTTTAGCCTCAAGGCAAGGATCGTAGCTACAAGTTTTTAGTCCGTGTTGAGGAGGGTAATAGGCCTCCATGACCGTGGATCGTCAGGATCCATGCCCTTCTTTGGCAGCAAGACTACGCGGCCCTCACTGAAAGACCTCGACTTTTACCCATCCACAATGAACCCGTTAACAATGTCAGTAAGTGCGTCGCCTAGGGCGTCGAAGAAAGTTATGTAAAACCCTGTCAGTATTCCGTCTTGACCTGGAGCCGTGGTATTGTTCATTTTCCTCAAGGCTTGCCAAACTTCATCTTTCGTCGCCTCACTGCAGAGCGTATCAGACGCCTCAGGACACAGCGTGGGCAAGCCTTCGCAAAAGTCTGCGATTCTTTGATGCTGGTTGCTATCTTTGGAGCGATGATCTGCAGAGCAGAGCCTTTCAAAATGCGCCTAAAGACGTCCTCAGTTGATTTGATATCTGTGACGATGCTCCCGCACGCTGTCTATGCTGCACCAATAATACTGGGCTGGTGTTTCCTTACCCCTACTTGATGTGCGTATGCCAAGTTACCTAGTTCATTTGTGGGCAGGTGCAGTTCCTGTGCGCGTTTAAAAGCCTCGGAGCTCCCCAAACAAGAGGTCGTATTTAGCCTTTTTGGCCCCAATGTACCCTTTAATTGCGCCGGTCAGATTACCTGCGCACTCAACGGTTCGAATACACCTCAATGTTTCTATCATTTGTGATGTTAGACGTGCACGGCGCATTTTCCCGGCCTCCTGCGCAATCACACACCATCTGGCCTTCAAGAGATCCCATGCTGTCGACGTAAATTGTGGCGTGTCTTCCAAAGACACATAGATATTCATGCGCATTTCAGATACCGAAACTTCATCATTTAAAATTGATGAATACATTTGCCAGAACTTGGAGCAATGCCTTTCCAGCTGGGCCTTCAAGGTGAACAGCACTGGCATGTGGTCGCTGAGCTTGCATTGCCCAGGCGCTAAAGAAATGACACCGCATGTCTCTAAACTTGCAACAAGATCGTTAGGGATATAGACTCTGTCAATCCTGCTCTGAGACGTACCCTGAACCCGCGTGGATCCAAAGGTAGTCCCGTGAAGCGTTGTGCATGCATCGACCGGCTTCAACTCTCTACATATTTTCTGCAACTCTTTCGAATGGTATGTGCTTTGTCCTTGACTACGGCCTCGGACATCTCGAATTGAATGAAAAACACAGTTGAAACCACCTAACAACATGCACGGTGGTGAATTTTGCAGGAATGACCTGGCACCTTTAAAAAAGTCGTTTGCAAGAGACCTATTCACGGACGCGTAAAAGTTGGTGAATCGGATCCTCTGGTCGTTTATCAACATGTTCACCTTAATAGCATAGCCTTCTGCATTGAAGAGGCAATGCGCACCCCACCTGAACCTCGGATTGAGAAACACGACACCGGTGCCACGCGACGTCTGCGTTAAGGAGAAGAATGCTTCAACCAAAAATCTAGTACGGAAGGTCTTGATGTCGTGCCGCGTTCGAAAGTTGGTCTCTGGCAGAAAAAGCACGTCGATCCCGAGCGAGCGCACGAGGGTCATTATCTCCTGTTGTTGAACAAGATCTTTTAAACCATGAACATCGGAATTCGTGAAAGATAGCCTATCCATTTAAAAGAAATTTAGGGGGAAACAAAACACTCTTTTTTTCTCCTTTTTTTAACAGCGATGTGTAAGGGGACGGCACGGCCTCTCTTGTGTCAAGCGGCAGTGGATGAAGTCAACGTGATGACACTCGAAGGACTGGCGCTGAGATTTACTCCCGTGCACAGATAGAACGGACCCAGCAAGCAACACCAAAGCTAACAGAAATAGTACAGGCAGCATGCAACGTAAGTCACGTGATGCAGTTACTATAACAGGGCATAGCCACCACAGCATAGAGCTCACAGTTTGGCACACGAAGGTTCCATCGCGAATGACAGTAACATATGGAATACTAAACAGTTTGGATGCATCAGAGACAACAAATGTATAGTGGTTGTACGGCTGGGAAGCAAGCATTGCAACGGTACAGACAACAGCAAGCGGAAAGAATGGATGTGGGCAGCACAAATTAAACAAAACATTGAGTTCTTACCGGCATCAGGTGATGGATCTCGGTTTGACGAATCCACTCGGGGCTTTTCGGATGTTCCGGAAGTGATGACATCACTTCCACTGCTTGAACTACTAGGCCTGGTGCGACGCTGAGAGCTTGTGGCTCTAGACAACTTGTCGAGAGGACACGTATTTTCAGGAGACAAAGATACCGATTGTGAGGCTTGCGAAAATTTGTCACTTCTTATTTTTCGTGATGGGGACCAGCTCCTATGATGTCTGGATGTCTTGACGGACGCTTCTTCTTGGGCTTGTACAGTGTGTGTGTGAGGCGTGTTAGGCTTCCTTGAAGACGTGGCCTTTACTTCTTTCGGGGGCGTCGTCTTCACGCTACCTTCCAGGCCCACAGGTGGCTGTTCGTGGAGCTCGTCACTTGCACTTGTTGCCTCGGAAGGTCGGAGCGATTTTCCCGGTTGGCCAGCGCTCCGAGATGCTTGGGACGCTTCCTCTGGCGGTGATGCGTTCGAGGATTGTTCGTTTTCTGTGACCTTGAGTTCCTCTGATGAATACGTAGCAGACGTTCTCGGCATCTCCACAGCGTTGCTGGGCTCCTCTGACGACATTGTGGGAGATGACAACGCTGCGGTGTCCTCGGTCAGCGCAGAAACGTCGTTGTCACTCGTTGTGCATGGCGACGTAGCATCAACGCCGCTGGCGTCTTCTGTCAAGGCGTCATTAAATTCTGTGTCGGTTGCGCTGTCTTCATGCCAATAATCTGGAATCTTCTGTGGTCATGGTCTGGTTTTGTGTTGCAAAACTTCCGTGTGCCTTGAGGTTGCAATTTGGGTTGTTCTCTTCGAAGTACTCTCTCCAAGTTCTGGGAATTCTTTCAGTGACTGTGAAGTGTTCTGAGCTGCGTCTGCGTATGACTTGGGACGGAAGCAATCTTTCGTCGCGTGGTTCCCATTACAGCGCTTACACTTAGACACACAATCCTCAGATTTATGGCCGAAGGTGCCACATCGTTGACAGAAGGGTGTTGTGCAAGCAGCCGTAACATGACCTTTTCTGCTGCAGCGTGTGCATACTCTGCGCATACCACAATACTCGAGCATCACGCGGTGCGCGGTGACCTTAAATTGATAGGAAGTTAGGGGCGGGCTTGACCATCTAGATTCAAACGATGCGGGTACCAGTGTACGTTGATTGATGCCTTTGCAAGGCAACAAATGTGATACCCTTCACTTTCCCGTATGGCTGAAGAGCTGAAATAACTGCGTCATCTGACATGTTCGGTGGGAGGCGGAACACACTGACTTGTGTGCTAGGCGTCCCGACTGCTTCAACTTGTACCTTGTGACCTTGTACCTTGAATCCTTGGTTTACCATCAACTTGGTTGCTTGTGCAGCCGACCGAGACGCAACTATAAACTTCGAAGCTCCGAGGTGTTGCAGGAGAAGCACCGCTTCGCTCCCCATGACGTCTTCGCGGCCATCGATGATCTCGTCAACGGACGCCGTCCCCTCCGGGACGATGAAGTTGAAGCAGTGCTCCTTAAGCGGGAGCGCCGCAGGCCTAGACGCCACCTTCTTTGGTCCCGGCAGGGGCCGATGACGATGGGATCAGGCCTCAAAAAAAACCTGGCTGGCAAAGTCGCGAATGGACACCCGGCGGGAACGCTGACCGCGTTGAAGACTGGCACGCCAAAGCTCCTTATAGCGGCAACTGTCCGTGCCTCGTGGCCGTTGTAGTAGTGTGTAACAAGTATAACATTTTGACCTCCAAGGTTGTGCCAGTGAGAGATTTCTTCTGTGCGTTGTGGAACAATCAAAGTCAGTGCTCAAGGTACGTGCAAATTGCTGCTTAGGGGGAATAAAAGACAGGAGAACTCGGCTTTTAGTTAAAGCGCACGTGAATTTTTATTGTTCAACAACGCACAGAAGACAAGAAATGGTTGCTACGTTATACTCGCTGGGCGTCACCTCCTAGGTTTTAAAAAGCATTAGCGTGCGTTGGGCCGCAGTGCCATGAATACAGTGAACTAGTTTATACCATCAACTCGAGGTGATTAAAGGTGGGAAGAAGACCCGAAGCGAAAGCCGTAGGAAAGTGTGCGTGTGCAACCTCTCCTTTAGTCCTTGGAATGTCGACTGGATGGCGGTGCTTCTATATGCGGAATATATGATGAAAAGATGCGAGATGGTGGTACTTGGAGTGTTGAATAGATGGATGAACGGGCACACAGACAGATGCATGGATGGACACATGAATGGACGCAGGGGCGGATGCATGAACGAACGCAGGGACGACCGCACGAACAGACGCACGCACGGACGGGCGGATGGACGTATGGACGGTCACACAGACGGACGCATGGACGGACGCAAGCAAGTAGGAATGGACGGACGAATGATTCGCCACACTCTCCATCCTTCACTCCGTGGATATGCTGCCAATTTTTTTTCAGTGTGCTCCAACTAGGCAGGATTTTATTAGGTAAGTGGGTGCGCACTGCTGCTAAGCTGTTCGTTATCCAGTAGCTGGGTGAGAGAGTGCGCAGACTTATCAGCCTTTCTGAAAAGTTCTGCACACACAAACATGCGCACGCACGCACGCACACCAGTACTATGTAGTCCAAGTTGTCATTTTGTTCCCTCACCGCTTTGCACCTTGATAACAGACAGACAGACCGACAGACAGACAGACAGACAGACAGACAGACAGACAGACAGACAGACAGACAGACAGACAGACAGACAGACAGACAGACAGACAGACAGACAGACAATGAACTATAGTTGATCCTGAGGACCTTTCGCGGGAACCCCTATCTGGGACCCGCGGAAGCCGCTGGCCCCGTCCAAGTCGGGGCTGGGACACCGTGATGTTCCGCCCTTTCTTGGGCCCTCTGGATTGCCTGGATAACTCAAAAATTTTTATGTTCACTTTGTATGATGCACGCATGCTTTAGTCAGTGAGTGTTTATGCCTGCAGAAATAAAGAAAAGAAATGTCGCTATCTACGTGAAGGAATGATGATGAGGGGGGCTTATGGACAAAACCACCCACATTCACCCACATAACATATAAAGACTCGACTCGTCATTATAGAGATGTTTCTATATACACATTTACACACGATGATTATTATATACATATCGATACAATTACAAAAATTTATATACACACAAGGTGTAATCATTTACGTATGGATGAAGTTATAGAGTAGGATAACGGTATGGATTACAGAGCTTTGTGTAATCATGCTGATTCCTATTCAAGATAATAAATTATTGTCTTATCTGAACAAGTGACAAACAACTATTGCACTCCTTTTATTCTGCCTAGTGTCTGTTTTCTTTTCTTTTTCTTTTTTATTTCTCCGGTGAGTGGTTTCAACAATGAATATAAAACAATTCTCACTGAATTTAATCGTCGATTTTTGGCCGATCACCCTGAGTGCGTACGAGCCATGGCTGTGGAGTCATCATCATCATCCTCACCATCATCATCATCACCATCATCATCATCATCATCAAAGCTGCGGGATGCGTTTTCCTTTGAAGATGAAAATTTTGTAGTTCGTAAAGTATGAGGCATGATGATCTTGGATGAAAGGTGGTAGTTGAAAGCTGGAGAAGGCCATTTTGATACACGTTCCCTTGATGCTGGTTGGACGCTTGTGGTCGTAGGAACTGCACCATAAACCATAACCGGACATCATGCGCGAAACTATTCTGGTGCCGTTATCCACCTTGATGTCCATGTTGAAGTCTCCGATGAACACGAATGGACTGTGTTTAATTTCCACTTATCTTTGGGTACTGGAGCTCTCGACGCTCCCACCACATGCGGAACGATAAAGGTGCCTACTCGGTAGTGCTGCCGACGCTGACGTCTATCTTTGTTCTGGCGAGCTCTTGATTGATTTGTGGGGTTCAACCTCCCAAAACCACCATATGATTATGAGAGACGCCGTAGTGGAGGGCTGCGGAAATTTCGAACACCTGGGGTTTTTTAACGTGCACCCAAATCTGAGCACACGGGCCTACAACATTTGCGACTCCATTGAAAATGCAGGCGCTGCCACCGGGAATCGAATCCGCGACCTGCGGGTCAGCAGCCGAGTACCTTAGCCACTAGAGCACCGCAGCGGGGATCTGGCGAGCTCTTACCGCGGAACATTGGTGGTGGGCGCGCAAGCAGCCGCGTTTCGAGCTCTCCGTGCCACTGTTTTAGCTTTAAAGGTGTACGTACATTATAAGTATCAGCGTAGAGATGAAAACTCAGTGGCCTACCGTTTGTTTGAAAGAAAGCATGCCAAAAACGTTCAAGTCGAGAACTAGTGAACATGGCACGCCGAGTGGCTTGTGCCGAGCAAGAAGAGCATCGTTCTTGAAAAAAAATCCTCATTAGATTTCACATTAGTTCTACAAATCCTACGTATAATTCGAAGGTACCCCATGAGTCCTTTAACACGCTACGACATGATATAGCGGGTACGTGGTGCTTTGTTTGCAACCCGTTTAACAATAATAACTGTTGGCGCTTCTATCAGAAAAAAATTGATGTGATGCACAGAACACGATGGTATACACGACGTGGAGGGCTCCTGAAATACTGACCACCCGAAGTTTCCGACGTGCACCTTAACGTGAGTGCGCGGGCCTGTAGCGTGTCGTCGCCATCGGAAAAAAGGAGCATTACGGCCACCGCGGCTGGAATTAGAACCCTAACATTCTGTCAGATGCCGGGCGCCGTACCCTCAAGACCTCTTCTGGTGATAATTAAACGTTGAACTAAATAGTCAACTGCAAAATAGTAATAATTCTCGAAAAAATATTTGACTTCAAATTATTGCTCTCTCGTGAAGTTTTCAATTCGAGCTTCAGGTGGCACGTTCGCAACGGTTACGGTGCTCAGCTGCTGAATGAAGTTCGATCGCGGCCGCGGTTGCCACATTTCAAAGGTGGCGAAACAGGTGAGGTTCGTGTACTATGCAACGTCAGTGCACGTTTAAAAACACCAGGTGGTCAGAACTTCCAGAACCCTCCACTACAAGGTCCCTCATATACATATGTTGGTTTTGGGCGTAAAAGCACCCTTGCTTTTTATAGCTCAAAGTGGGGCGTTTTAGCTAGACTGAATAACGTGTCGCTTTGCATACTAACAATGAATGTATAGTGATAGTATAGGACATTGCACAAAGAAAATTATCTGTTGTTTCACTTGAAGCTTTCTTGCTTGGCTGTTGGAAAGCCTGTGCCCTAATTTTCAGTGTCTATGCTTAACAGTCTAGCAAAGTAAGTGGCATTGTATATCTAGCAGGTATTCATATGGTGCTGTAACGGGGTTTATTTGCAGAGCAGAACGCAAAAGGCGAAGCAGTCAGCAGCGTCCGGCCAAGCGCAGCAAGCACGAGCTTATGTTGATCGCAATGCCCCTGAGGCGCCGAGAATTACAATCGCCTTCCGCAGAAAAAGGTGCCATCCTAGAGGATTAGGGAGAAGAAACGACTAATGGGTCATATTATGGCTTGAGGCGAGAGACGTGCACAGTGTCGTGGCCGCGGTAGCGTAGGTCTGTGGATGGGATGATGGGCTCCACGATATATTTTACGAGTGACGTTTGCTGTACAACGCGGTATGGCCTGGTGTATTTGGGAAGAATTTTTGCGGAGCGGCCAGGTGCGGTAGCAGGTGCCCGAAGCCATACCGATGAACCAGGAGGAAAGTTTGGAGCCGAACGACCCCAGTCTGGCGGGATTGCTGCTGCCACTGGCCCTCAGTAGAAAAAGAGCGGGCAAGCTGGCGGCATTCTTCAGCATGTCGGGAGCTTCGGACAGAGTTGTACTTTCGGACTCATAATGTTTATATGGAAGAATAGTGTCTGCTGTATTTGAAGGTTTTCGTCCGTACACAAGAAAGTGTGGCGAAAACCCAGTAGTAGCTTGTACGGCAGTATTATACGCGTAGGTGACAAATGGGAGAACTTGGTCCCCGTTTGAATGGTCGGAGGCGACGTACATCCACAGCATATTGCCAAGAGTACGGTTGAAGCGCTCCGTCATGTCATTCGTTTGAGGGTGTTACGCTGTACTTGTGCGGTGCACGATTCGGCATTCGTTAAGTATTGCCTTCAAGGCGTCAGAAAGGAAGGCACGGCCTCTGTCAGTTAAGTGCTCGCGAGGGGCACGATGACGCAGAATGAAACGTTGCAACAGAAACGTCCCAACTTCATGGGCTGTGGCAGTCAGCAGCGGGGCTGTTTCGGCATAGCGTGTCAGAGGGTCTATCACAACAATAATCCAGCGATTACCAGCTAGAGTTGATTGATCGTAGTGGTCCGTAAATGTCAATGCCGACGCGATGAAAAGGTCGACTAGGACAGACAAGGAAGAGATAGTGACGGGTAGACTTGCCCGGGAGGTAACTTTCATCGTTGGCACTGAGCACACGAGCGAATGAATTTCCGCACGTAGTTATACATGCCGCGCCAATAAAATCTGAGTCGAAGCCTAGCGTATGTCTTGAAGAGACCTGCGTGGGCGCACTGTGGGTCTGCGTGAAAAGCTTCGCAGATAACAGCTCGAAGATGGCGGGGTATCACAAGGAGACACTTGCGACCGTCGAAAAGGTAGTTGCGTCGATAAAGAAGATCATCCCATAGGCAAAAGTTTCTAGCCTGGCGGCGGAGAGCGCGAGACGGCGACGGAGTGAGAGGATCAGAAAGAATTTTATGACGCCACTGATCTAGGGATCTTTCGTTGTTCCACCGTCATGTTTCGCAAGGCGGATGACACAAGTGCAGTCCTTGAGGAATGAGAGGCAAACACCTTCATTCGATATGGGTGAGCGAGAAAGGGCGTCGGCGTCCGTGTGCTTACGACCGGATCTGTAAATAACGCGCAGGTCGTATTCCTGAAGTTTGAGCGCTCATCGAGTAAGTCGTCCGGAAGGGTCTTTAAGTGTGGATAGCCAACAAAAGGCGTGGTGGTCAGTGACGACGTCGAATGCGTGACCATACAGGTAGGGGCGAAATTTTCCAATGGCCCGAATAATAGCTAAACACTCTTTCAAGGTCACGGGGTAGTTAGCCTCGGCTTTCGTCATAGTTAGGCTTGCGTAAGCGACGGCATATTCATGAAACCCTGCCTTTCGTTGCGTGAGCACAGCGCCTAGTCCAACACCGCTGGCATCAGTATGAACCTGCGTGGGAGCGGCAGGATCGTAGTGGCGGAGGATGGGTGGTGAAGTTAGCAGGCGGCGTAATTTGGTGAACGCATCGTCGCATGCTGGTGACCAGGTAGTAAGGTCCTTGTGGCCGCTAAGAAGGTTCGTAAGGGGCGCACATACGCAAGCAAAATTTCTAATAAAGCGTCGGAAGTATTATGACAAGCCGACAAAACTTCTAAGTTCCTTCAAGTTTTTTGGCTTCGGAAAATTGGCGACTGCTCGAAGCTTGGCGGGGTTGGGAAGTATGCCATCCCGCGATATGACGTGGCCAAGAATGGTGAGCTGGCGGGCACCAAAACGACACTTTTTGAGGTCGAGTTGAAGGCCAGTTTCGGTGACGCGTGTGACGACGTGTCGAGACGATTTAAATGGGTGTCGAAATCGGTGGAAAAGACAACTACGTCATCGAGGTAGCTTAAACATGTGTTCAACTTGAGGACTTGTAAAATAGTGTCCATCATTCTTTCAAAAGTGACTGGAGCGTTACAAAAGCCGAAAGGCATAACGGTAAATTCGTATAATTCAGCAGGCGTGACAAATGCTGTTTTCGGTCGGTCAGATGCTTCCATAGAAACTTGTCAGTATCCAGACCGTATATCCAGCGAAGAGAAGTATTCTGCTCCCTACAGTCAAGGGCGTCGTCTATTTGTGTAACGGGTAAACGTCCTTACGGGTGATCTTGTTTAAACGTCGATAGTCCACACACAACCGAATCGAGCCATCCTTCTTAACAAGAACGACCAGTGACGCCCAGGGACTGTTAGAAGGCTGTACAATACCCGCTGGAGCATGTCAGAAACCTGGTCGTCAATAACACGGCGCTCCGACGCTGAGACTCAATAGGGGCGCTGCCGTAGAGGCGTATGGCTTCCTGTGTCAATCTTGTGAGATATGTTCGATGCGCGATTGAGGCCACAAGCATGGCTGTCAAAAGAAGTACGAAACTTTCGCAGCAGGTTCACCAACTGGCTTCGTTCTGAAGAAGATGGTGCGACATCGATGGAGCGGTGGAAAGCGTCAAGGAGTGACTGGTTAACAACAGAGTCAGAAATCAGTGCGCTGAAGTCCGTAGAAAGTAAACTAGATGGAGCGTCTCAAATGTGACGGGCGTCGATCGGATGCACGTGACCGAGACATTCACCGTGGAATAAAGGTAAAGGCCCTTCTAGCATATTCTACATGAGCGTTTGCGTGACGCGATGGTGAAGAGTAAGGACAGCAACAGGCAGTCGAGAACATTTCCGTTCAATGAATAGGGCAGAGGGCGTAAATAGAACATCGCCGTCACCAGCAGAGAAGAGCGCGGTGGTACGGTGGTGTCGTCGAAAAAAAACAGTTTATGATACGGCGGGGAGGCTTCGACAGCGTCAACATCAGGAGGTGGAGATAGCTCAAGTTCAGCGCGACAGCAGTCAATGACGGCATTATTATTCGCAAGGAAGTCTCAGCCGAGTACCACGTCATGGGAATACGAGGGCAGAACTACGAATTCCACAATATACACAATCCCTTCGATGACTACTCGTGTGGTACAGGCTGCGAGAGGTGTTACACTTTGTGCGTTAGCCGTTCTAAGAGAGAGACCGGATAGTGGCTTCAGAACTTTGCGGAGTTTGCGGCACAGGTTAATGGAAAGGACGGCTAGAGCGGCTACGGCGTCGACAAGTGCCATGACGACATTACCATCGACTGACACTTCCATGACGTTAGCTGGACAGTGGCTAGAACTTGTGCATGGCGACGGGGACGCAGTTCCTGCCTCGGGAACTGCGGCCGTTAGTTTTCTTGGTTGGTGGGTTCGGAACGGCGACGCATCGGGGAAAGCGAACGTCGACGTGGAGATGGGGAGCGGCGGGTGGGACCATGTAGACAATCAGAAGGAAAGGAAGAGTAAGGAGGACTTGAAGGCGTAGACGAAAACTGAGGGTCGAAGAGAGAGAGAGAGAGAAAGAAAAGGCCGGGAGGTTAACCAGATATTGGCATCTGGTTTGCTACCCAGCGCTGGGGGTGGGGAAGTAGGGGCAAGAAAGAGGGGTTAGATAGAGAAAAAAAAAACGCACGTGCACTCATAAAAAAACGAAAACACACACAGGAAGGGCGTCCTAGCTACAACCGTTCAGTAAGGCCGGTCAATCGCAAAAAGTGTAGTAGCGCTTTCAGGGCCCTCTTCTGTGAAGTCGCATCCTGACGATACTACAGAATTTCCTGCTCCGACAGAGGTTGATCATCTAATTTGTTGAGTTCCTTGCGAAGGCATAGTCGCTGTTTACTATACGCTAGGCACTCACAAAGAATATGTTGAATGGTTTCCTTTTTGCCACAGTGGCCACAGGCTGCGGTGTCGGCCATCCCAATGCGGAAAGCGTAGGCGTTGGTAAACGCAACGCCCAACTACAGCCTACATAACAGGGTCTGGTCTGCTCGGCGAAGCCTCGACGGGACTCGAAGACTTAGCGTAGGGTCAAGCGAGTACAGTCGGGCATGCTTGAAGTGTGGTTGATTCCATTGCGATGTGGTTTGCTGGCGAGCTAGTCTGCGGAGCTTTCGTGCAGCATCTGTCCTAGAAAGTGGTAGTCGCAGTTCATGATCTGTGTGGGCTGAGCGGGCAGCTTGATCGGCCCGTTCGTTGCCGATTATTGCGCAGTGACTGGGCCACCACTGAAATGTACTTTGGTGCCCTTTCTCAGTCAGGTGGTGTATAACCTCTGCTATCTCTAGTACCAGCTGCTCGTGTGGTCCACGGCGTAAGGCTGACAGTAGAGACTGCAGTGCCGCCTTCGAGTCTCAGAAAATAGTCCACTTGCGTGTAGGTTGATCAACTACAATTTGCAACGCGGCACGAAGTGCTGCCAATTCTGCTGCCGTTGATGTTGTTGCGTGAGATGTCTTGAATTTAATTGTCGTGGCCAACCTTGGTATCACTACTGCTCCTGTAGAGCTGTCCGGCTGAACCGATCCGTCAGTGTAGATATGTGTGGAGCCTTGATATTTCTCATACAAGAGAAGTAGTGTGAGCTGTTTAGAGCCGGTGACGACGAATTGGCTTTTTTCTCGACGCCAGGTATGTTAATATTATTCATTGGTTGAGCGAGGCACCATGGCGGAGTCACAGGTCTAGCGGCAGGAGAGAACGAAGTTGGGATCGACTCACCATGTGCGGTCACTGTTTTGCAGTAAGATGTGCATGGTCAGACCACTGGTAGAGAGGCTAGGTGATGTCGAGGGGTTCGAGCAAGTTGTCGTATATGTGTCCTCAGCACTTCCACATTAATGTGGGCCTCGATGAGGTTGTCCCTTGTGATGGCGATAGTTGCCGCTGTTGACGCACTTTGGGGCAAGCCTAAACATATCCGGAGTGCTTGAGCCTGGACACTTTGAAGCATTCGTATGCTTGTTTTACTTGCGTTGGTTAACACAGGTAGGCTGTACCGAAGGAATCCAAGGAAAAGAATCCTGTATAGTCGCAACATAGCAGTTGTGGACATTCCCCAGTTCTTTCCAGCGAAGAACTTGAACGAATGACAGATGCCTGTCAATCGCCTTTTCATGTATGATACATGTGAGCTCCATGAGAGGTCTCTGTCAATTATAACACCTAGGAACTTGTATGATCGGAGGTGACGCATTCTTTCGCTGTTTATGAGAACGCTGTAGGGTTGCATTGGTTTGCGCGTAAATGCCACTAGTGCACATTTCTCAGAGGAAATTTCCAGACCTCGTTGACGGAGGTAAATAGCAACTTGAGTGGCAGCTCTCTGAATTCGCGCTCGCAGCTGTAGACGTGTTACTGCAGACGTCCAAACGCAGATGTCATCCGCGTACATTGACAATCTGACAGTACTTGGCAGATGCTCATTGAGAGCTATTAGTGTCAGGTTGAATAGTACAGGGCTAAGTATGCCACCCTTGGGAACACCACGGTGGCTGTAATGTAGCGAAGTGTCACCATCCTCGGTTCTGACGAAAAAGGATCGCTCAGAGAGATAGCTGCGTAGCCACTGAAACATCCAACCACCCACTCCTACCTCCTTGAGAGCGGTGAGGACAGCTTCATGTGTGAAGTTATCGTACGCCGCTTTAACATCAAGAAATAAAGAAGCGCAGAGACGCTTGCGGCCTTTTTCGTGTTGCACGTAGCTGACCAGGTCTATGACGCTATCAATTGATGTCTGGCCATGGCGAAATCCCGTCATAGCGTCCGGGTAGATGTTGTGATGCTCCAGGAACCATTCTAGCCGTCCAAGTACCATCCTCTCCATCACTTTGCCCAAGCAACTAGCCAGTGCAATCGGGCGGTATGATGTGAGCACCAATGGTGACTTGCCAGGCTTCAGTAATGAAACCAAACGGCTGGTCTTCCAATAACTGGGAGGGTGCCCTCTCGCCACGAGTCGTTGTATATCTCGAGGAGGGCACTCCTCGCACACTCACCAAGGTGACACAGTGCTCTGTATGATATTCCGTCAGGCCCGGGTGCTGATGTCCGTCTACACAAAGCCAGTGCTGCTTTAATCTCATGAATAGAAAAAAATTGGTCCATGTGGTGATCGTGTGATGTCGTGCCACCACATGAGAGCGTGGAGATGTTGGGATCTGCGAGTTGACCAGATAAGTTGGCAAAGAACTCTTCTGCCACGTCGACCTCCGATCTCTGTTGAGAGAGGGCTAGAGTATTGAATGGAGACCGCTGAATGGGAGATGTCCGGAGCCCTCTTATTGTCCTCCACAAGTGTGACAAAGGCTTGCGAGGATCTAAAGAAGCGCAGTAGGCTGCCCAACGTTGTGACTCTACCTTGTCTATGCGGCGTTGTATCTTCTTCTGAAGACGTCTAGCGATTCGTAAATCGTCGATTGCTTTCGTGCGTCGGTACCTTCGTTCCGCACGCCGTCGTAGAGCCCGAAGTCGTTCTAATTCCACATAATTCGGTTACTCTCGAAGAGCATGTGACGGTGCACACTGTGTCTTGCACTGTGGACTTGATCACCTCTTCTAAGTCAAATGAGGTGTTCTCTTGATAGCGTTCTTCCTTGAGAGATTCAAACTTGATCCAGTTCACTCTTTGGATAGTTTCGCGTACCTTGCAAGGTGATAATTCTCTGATCGTGACATATGTGGAAATGTGGTCGCTCCCATGTGTTTCTATGTCCGCAAACCATCCGGCACATCTGACGAGACCTCGAGAAACAAAAGCCAAGTCAAGGCAACTGCTGTATCCAGGGCCACGTAAAAATGTTGGGCTACCATCATTTAACAATCACAGCTCGTTGTCTGAAGCAAACGTTATCAGACTTCTACCCTTTGCGCTGATCTTCAGGCTCCCCCATAGTGTATGGTGGGCGTTGAAGTCTCCGATGATCACCCATGGGCCAGGAGTGGATGATAGGATTTGTCCTAGTCTTCTGTGGTCAAATCTACTTGATGGCGACAGGTATGCACCGACAACAGGGACAGTAAGACCCCTTTTCTTCACTGTTAAGCATATATATTGGTTATCATTGTCAGGTGGTACAGACCGAATAATGTAGGTCAGGTCACGTCGAATAAACAGCAGGACCTTGCTGTTTCCACTATAACAAGCCGACATAAAGGATTCGTATGCGGAGAGTCTAATAGCGCTCGATAAATTTGGCTTGCAGATGACGATGATGGGAAACATATTGGTGGAAACGAACCGACGGAAATCTGCAATGCGTGATTTCTGTCCCCGTGCATTCCACTGAAAAATTGTGGCTTTTTTGACCTCTTCCCTGAAAGACAGTGGCTGGTGGGCTATTATCTACTCAAGAGCCGCCAGTACTGGACTCAGAGCGTCCAGTACTTGAAGTGCACTTTTGGCTGATGTTGTGCGCATGTTGTTTAACACCGTGTGAATGGCATTAATTATGGGTCGGAGAAGAGCAATCACTTGCTTATCCAAGTTCGGCTGCTCCTCTGTTGTCGCAGCTTGCTCTGATGATTGCGGCTTCTCATGTGGTTCTTCCACATGTTGCGTGCGCGTAAGTGGCAGCCATTCTTCAGTAGAGAGAGATCTACTTGTTTTCTGTCTTCCATCGTCTGCGTTCGCCGCGGTGTACCCTGCAGTGGGCGCCGTTCCCAGATGCGTTGGCTTACTTCTTGTAGTTCACTGCGTTCTTCGCGAAGATCTTCGACGGTGACGTCGTCGTCTTCGCCGGACTTTTTCCGCGGCCTCTTCGTTGGTAGAGCTGTCTCGCACCATTTGTCTAAGAATAGTAAAGTCCTTCTTTATGCGTGGACAGTCTTTGGAAGATGCACTGTGGGCACCTTGACAGTTAGGGCACTTTAGTATGGTTGCGCTGCATTTGTCCTCGGTATGTGGTTCTGAGCATCGGGGGGATACTTCGGAGTTCCTGCACGCTCCCTGCACATGGCTGATCTTCTGGCACTTATGACACCGCATAGGTTTTGGAATAAATGGTCGGACCTGGTGACGAAAGTGGCCAACCTTCACATGGGAGGGGAGGCAGTCCCCTTTGAACGTAATTCTCACACAATGTGTGTTACCAAGGCGGCTGACATTCACAATGACGTTATCTTCATTTGCCGGTTTTCTTAGCACTGAAATATCCGAGTTTGGAATTTCAGTGGCGATGTCATAAATGACTCCTGTTGAAGTGGTGCTATCAGCTGGTATTATAGACTTGACATTGATGTTACCCAGTTGCGTTACTTTCTGAAGCGCGTTTAGCGCACGTGGGTTCAGCACATCGATTGCCAAGATGCTCTTTCTTGCGTTTAGACGTATTTCTTTGATCTGATTTGGCGTAATATTCTCGAGATACACAGAGAGCGCTTGCCTGTTCAGCCCGCGTAGACTGTCGGTAGCCTTCAGTGGCACAAACAGGATAGAGTGAGGCCATCGCCGAGGGGCAGTTTTCACGGTAGTCGTGCTTGATGCCGAAGATGCATTGACGATCCGTTGTTTAGCCTTGCGGTACAGGACGGGTGGAAGCCGTCGTCCGAGGACTCGTCGCTTGATGCGGAGTATAGCTCAGTGTCCTCACTCTCACTAGACGCATTTCCTCGCTTCCTCGAAGCAGTCCCAGCGGTCGAACCGGACTCGGACGATGCCCCGTGGGGTTGAACATCCATCACCACAATATATGGGGCGATAGACCCCACAACTGCGGCGAAAAATCCAGAAAAGCACAAAGACGAGCAAGATGTGTTCCGTAAACGAATCACTTCGCCTGCGGCGGGTCGGGCCGTGTGGACGATCAGAACGAAAGAAAGAGGAAGGAAGGCTTGAAGGCGTAGAAGAAAACTGAGGCTCGAAAGAGGGCATTCGTCGAATGTGCTGAGCAGCCTGGCGACGACGACAATAACGTGGCACGTGGCCAACACCGCACAAGCAAAACATATCGGACAGTTGTCGTAGGTCCGTCATTGGTCGGAGTAGACTCCGACTTGCGGCTGGGTGGCAGGAAACTGCGGCCGAGGTGGTATCGGGATAGGCGGCGGTGAATAGGTCGACGGTGAAAAGGGCGGCGGCGAATACATAGGCGCTGGCTGGAACGCAGGCTGTCGAGGTCGAGAAACGGCCTTGGCGTACGTGAGAGGTGTGGCGACAAGCGGCGGTTCACGGGCGGGAGGAAGAACTTGTGCAACCTGGTCTTGAATGAAGTCCGCGGAGTGTAGACGTCAATCTGCGTGGTTGATCGGGTACGCAGGACATCAAATAGAGCTGACGAGTGACCTCAGCGTGGATGAACTCTTGGATCTTGGAGAGAAGAGTGGCATGGTCTTCTCCTATGCCAAGGGTGGACAGGCTGGACAAAGAGTCGTCGAGCACCGAGGGACGTCGGGTGGAAATATTTTGCCTGCGCCACTTGTCAAATCTCTGGCATAACTCGGTGAGTTCTAGGACAGTGCGAGGACACTTAGAAAGCAACATTTCGAAAGCGTCATCCTCAATGCCCTTTATAATGTGCTTGATCTTAAGCTCTTCGGACATCGACTCGTTGACTGGCTTGCAAAGGTTCAGAACGTCCTCATTATAGCTTGTGAAATTCTCGCCAAGCTGCTGGAACCGAGTATGCAAGCGTTACTCGGCACGGCGTCTGCGTACATCAGGCCGTCCGAAAACTTGTATGAGGATAGTTTTGAAGACAGATTATGTAGGGAGTTCCGCTTCGTGGTTTATGAACGACAGCTTGGCCAAGTCCGACAGGTAGAAGGAGACGTAGGCCAACTTTGCGGCGTCATCCCATTTGTTTTGAGTACTCACTCGCTCGTACATTGAAATCCAGTCATCAACGTTTTTGTCTTCTGTGTCTGAGAAAACAGGGGGATCTCGCAGACGGAGAGAACCGGCGCAGAAAACAGTACACCGTGCCGGTGGAGGAGTTGGAGCGGCGCTTGCGTCGGTAGGCATAATGAATGGTAAAATGCGATTTCGAAGCTCCAGGGTGATCGAAATCCAGCAGACTCCACCACTTGTAACGGGGTTTATTTGCAGAGTAGAACGCAGAAAGCGAAGCAGTCAGCAGCATCCGGCCAAGCGCAGCAAGCACGAACTTATGCCGATCGCGATGCCCCTGAGGCGCCGAGAAATGCCGCCCTGGCCCTGTGAGGGATAAGGTTCGGGCAATCACGGCAACTTAAATAATCGTTGTCGAGACTGACGAAGACATTTGCAACTTGAGTTATAAGGCTTTAATGCCACAAAAAAAGAAAACAACGATAAAGAAGCTTAGCGTGTTACATGGCAACAGCGAAGAACTGCCTTAAGTACGAGCACGACAAACGTTCTCGAAAGACAAGTTCTGACGCTTAGCGTAGTCCCCCACTGCACTTCACAAGATTTGAAACACTTCACCGTGTGACGTCGAAGGCAGATGAGTCGATGCGTTGCGTTGCGTCTTACGCCGACATCAGCGATGCCTCAGGCATGGTCGGAGCGGAGCGTGAGGCAGAGTCGATGTGTGGCACGCACGTCCCGGACAGCCAGTAGAAGGCCCAGGTCTGGAAAACGCCCGGATCCGAGTACAACGGACCGGCGCCGGCTGCTGGATCACATGGTAGAAGGGAGCCAGGCTCGTGCGGACCACAGGCACAGGTAGGCTTCGGGACCACGACCCGACGAGCGCTTCAGCCGGCCACTGTTTCGTTCCGATCCTTCTTCTCCAACGCCCCGTCGTCGTCTTCCTCTTCTCTCTCCCCATGGCTTGGCTTGACCTTGACGACACGATTCCGCCTTTTCCTTGTCTCATCGTCCTCTTCGTCGGCGTACGGCACAGCACAAACTCACAAACATCGCGCACCAGATGAACCTACCGCGCATATCATGACAAAAGTCCCCCCTTTCAAAAGTTTTTTTTCTTTTTTAAAAAAAAAAACTGTCCAAAGTGCGTGGGAGACAAGACTTACGACAAAGAAATGTACAGAACTGTTGCACCAAGAGAATAGTCTGTATGTGAGAGTCCCTAGGCATATGGTACATCATTACATTAATGTGGTATAGCTAGCACCTACACCTGTAGCCTGCTCATATAATCAGCACCTACGTTCTCTGATCCTTTGATATGCTCAACGCGAAAGGTGTACTCTTGCAATGCGAGACTCCAGCGCAAGATCCGGCTGTTCAAATGCTTGGCTTGAGAGAGGTATCGTAGCGGTTGATGGTCAGTCTGAATGACGAAGGAGGTTCCATAAAGGAAGATATGAAATTTCGCGATCGCCCAAACTAACGCTAAACACTCTCTTTCAATTGCAGAGTATCTCTCTTCCCGGGGCATAAGTTGGCGGCTGGCATATGACACCGGGTGAAGAAGACTCCGTGTTCCTGCATAAGCACAGCGCCTATACACCTATCAGATGCATCTGTACGTAATACGAAGGGTTTCTTTATGTCAACAGCCTTGACTACTGGCGTAGATGCTAGAGCTTGTTTGAGGGTTTCAAATGCCTCTTCTCTTTCGGTATTCCACGCTAACTTGTTCTTTTCCATCTTTCTTGTCATTTCAGTCAGTGGTTTCGCTTTCTGGGCATAGTGAGGTATGAGGTCTCGGTAATATCCCGCCAAGCCGAGAAAAGAGCGAAGTTGCTTCTTCGTTTCCGGTCTTGGGGCTTTAGCGATCTTCGCTATCGTGCTTTCTACTGGGCGGATTGTACCATCGCCGAGGTGATGCCCAAGGAAGATGACAGAAGTCATTCCGATCTCACATTTTTGAGGTTTGATCCGTAGGCCTGCTTCTCGGATCCTCTGAAACAACTGTTTCAATGTCACTAGATGCTCCTCCCACGTAGCTGTGGCAATTAGAACATCGTCTATGTAATGCACTGTGTTTGGAATGCCGTGCAGTAATGTCCTCATCAATCGTGTGAATATGGCCGAGGCTGTCTTAATCCCAAAAGGCATATAGAGAAAATGGTAGTGTCCAGATTGCGTTGAAAAAGCTGTTTTCGGACGAGAACTTTCCTCTAAGGGTACTTGCCAATAGCCCTTTGTACGATCTAACTTTGAGAAAACCGACTTCGTGCCGACTTCAGCAAACATAATGTCAGTTCTGGGTATGGGTTCAGAATCGGACACCAGAACCTCATTAATGTGACGGAAGTCAATGCACGCGCGAAAGCTGTTGTCCGGTTTCTTAACCAGGACCAAGGGTGAGTTATACGGCGAATGGGATCGTTCAATAACTCCCAACTTCAGCATATCTTGAACCTCCTTCTCTACTATTTCCTTCATTGCAAACGGCAACGGATACTGTGACGTGCTGATTGGTTTTGTTGTAGTAAGCTCTAGCCGGCACTCTAGGAGGTTCGTCTTCCCAGGAACTTCGGAAAATATGTCTCGGAATTCCTCCAAGAGATTGCACATATCATCGCGTTGTGCTTCGTCTAAATTACTTCCGAGTGTGACCGACTCAATACCTTTCCCTTCATTTACTTTAAATGTAGGGAGGGGTGAATCCGACTCTCCTTCTTCGACTACAACGAACGATGAAGCTTGACTAGTGACTTCTGGTTGACGTTCTTCGTAGCGCTTGAGCATGTTTATGTGAAACATTTTCGTGGTGTGCCCAAGGTCCAACCAATAGTCGTGGTCATTCTTTTTTCCTGTAACCGGAAATGGCCCCTTCCAGTGCATAAGAAGCTTGTTTTCCCTGGTTGGTAGCAATATAAGAGCCCGGTCACCAACTTTGAGCTGTCGGGTTTTGGAGGTTCGGTCATAATACTTCTTTTGCGAGTGTTGAGCTCGGGAGAGATTCTCTTGAGCCAGCTTCAAGGTGCGTTCAAGACGTTCTCTCAGATCAAGCACGTATCCGTAAGTAGTCTTGATATCTTCCTCTAGGTCTTCCCCTGTCCAGAGTTCCTTCAATATATCCAGGGGTCCTCGGACGTGCCGGCCGTAGATCAGTTCAAACGGCGAGAAGCCCATACTGGCCTGAGGTACTTCTCGATAGGCGAATAACAGAGGCGCAAGAAATCGGTCCCATCACTTCGGCTTCTCTTGGCACAACCTGCGCAACATCTGTTTCAAAGTGCCGTTGAACCTTTCGACCAAGCCATTGCATATCGGGTGGTAAGGCGTCGAGCTCAAATGTCGAATAGCAAGCAGAGCATTCACCTCTTCCATCAGGCCTGACGTGAAGCAAGATGCTTGATCACAGAGGATCTCCCGTGGAAATCCTATTCGAGAGAACATCTCCAGTAGTCCATCTGCTACTGTTGCCGAATCAATTGCGGGCAAAGCCACCGCGTCCGGGTACCGAGTGGCGAAATCCACAAGGGTAAGAATGTACCGATTACCCTTCTTTGAAATCGGCGTCAGAGGTCCAATGATATCAACGGCCACACGTTCGAATGGCGTGTCAATCAAAGGCATTCGTCCAAGAGGCGCCTTGCCTACTTTGCCTTTGGGATATGTCCTTTGGCATGCGTCGCATGATTTTACGAATCTTCGTACCTCCTCCTGTACACCGGGCCAATAAAACGACTCCAAAACTCGATCCTTCGTCTTCTTGATACCCTGGTGACCAGATATCGGTGATTCATGTGCCAAGTGCAACACATGGACACGCAACGCCTTTGGAACCACCGCTTGTTGAACTGATTTACCCGGAGTCAAGTGGTAAACGCGGTACAAGATTCCTTTCTCGAACATAAATGAGTGGTATGTGGCTCCTTTACCGCGGATGAGGGTGTCGATTTTCGCCCTACAAACATCCAGCGACCGGTCTTTCTCTTGTTTTTGGCGAAATGACTCCTGTGTCACCTCTAAGTTTCCAAATTTAGCAGTCGTGAGCTTCCGGCGATGTCCTTTGCTTGAAACACCAACCATGACTGTGCTCTTCGTCCCGCATCCATCCTTGGATTTCTCTTCAGAATTCAATGCCTGATTAGTTTCCGACTTCAGGCCCGCTGACTCCTTCCACGTTGAGTCGGGGTCATTAGCGTCACGGGCGCCGGGAACATTTCCTACGATGACATCGTAAAGTGGCGACGCCATGCATTTGACTATCGCATTTCCGGTGAAATAGGGCGATAGAATCCGTACTTCTGCTTCCGGTATCTCGATGCAACTACCATCGGCCAATAAAATAGTGGCGGTAGTACCTGTCAGTGCATCATCGGGAACGAGGGAACATCGCACGACCAGGGTGTTGCTTCCAGTATCCCTCAAGACTGATACAGTATGTCCAAACACTTCTCCCTGTAACACCGGCAAGTTTCGTGTAGCTGTTGCGGTGCGCGTTCGGAGTGCACTAGCAACATATTCATCTTGTGATGAATCATCGGCACATCGGGGCGTCTCGGACTTCTGGTCAGTAGACACGATGCAAGATGTCATTTTCTTTGACCCGCCGTTGCTTGGGCATGCTCTTGCATCGTGGCCGGGCTTCCGACAGTGCCCACAGAAGACTCGTTGGGGTTTCGTGCGGCAATCAGATGCTCTGTGGCCGGGTCGATCACAGACGAAACATCTAAGAGGAGGCTGGGTATAAGTAAATCCTTCTTGCTCCTTGGGAATGTTGTTTGCAGACTTGGTACGAAATACCAACAAGTTTGTTTGCCGCTGGGCTTCCAAGAAGGTATCAGCTGCTTCTGCCATTTCTTTTACCGTCCTGCATTTCTTCTCCCTTAGACAAAGTGCCAGGCGATCGTGGCAGTTATTCAGAAACTGCTCAGCTACAATGAGGTTGCGCACGGATGCAAAGTCCTCGTCCGTTTCCGACATTTCCAGCCATCTATCGAAGTAACTCTGTAATCTCGTGGCGTACTGTTTACCAGTTTCGCCGTCTTCAGGCTTGCTTTGCCGAAACTTTTCGCGATAGCCTTCGGCTGTGAAACGAAACCTCTGGAGCAAGGCCACTTTCGTACTCTGGTAATCCATTGAGTCTTCTGGCGACAGACGACCGAAGACTTTCAATGCTTCCCCACTGAGGCATAAACTAAGCGCTGTCGCCCACTTCTCCTCAGGCCACTCTTGACCAACTGCTACGCGTTCGAACCTCTTGAGATACGCATCGAGATCGTCACGCCCCTCGTCAAACACTGGGATCAGGTTGTGAGGATTGATCCAGCACGGGCGGCTTTGACTCCTCTCAGGTTCGCGGTCCCGCGCTGTTGGCTCTCGGCTACCTTCAACCTCAGCTAGTCGAATTCGCAGTTGAAGAGTTCTCTCTTCTATCTCCAAACGTTCCTTCGCCGCCTGCCTTTCCGCGGAACGCTCTTCACGCGCTTGCACAGATTCCTCATGAGCCCGCTCTAACCGCGCGTCTACCCACGTCTTTAGCTCGGCTCCTTGAAGCCCCATGCGTTCCGCTAGCGTTATAAGCTCTTGCTCACTCATCTTCCCTATATATTTCAACCCAGTGCAAACGGCTTCGTCCTGTCGCGCGGACGCCAATTGTGAGGGATAAGGTTCGGGCAATCACGGCAACTTAAATAATCGTTGTCGAGACTGACGAAGACATTTGCAACTTGAGTTATAAGGCTTTAATGCCACAAAAAAAAAGAAAACAACGATAAAGAAGCTTAGCGTGTTACATGGCAACAGCGAAGAACTGCCTTAAGTACGAGCACGACAAACGTTTTCGAAAGACAAGGTCTGACGCTTAGCGTAGTCCCCCACTGCACTACACAAGGTTTGAAACACTTCACCGTGTGACGTCGAAGGCAGATGAGTCGATGCGTTGCGTTGCGTCTTACGCCGACATCAGCGATGCCTCAGGCATGGTCGGAGCGGAGCGTGAGGCAGAGTCGATGTGTGGCACGCACGTCCCGGACAGCCAGTAGTAGGCCCAGGTCTGGAAAACGCCCGGATCCGAGTACAACGGACCGGCGCCGGCTGCTGGATCACACGGTAGAAGGGAGCCAGGCTCGTGCGGACCACAGGCACAGGTAGGCTTCGGGACCACGACCCGACGAGCGCTTCAGCCTGCCACTGTTTCGTTCCGATCCTTCTTCTCTAACGCCCCGTCGTCGTCTTCCTCTTCTCTCTCCCCATGGCTTGGCTTGACCTTGACGACACGATTCCGCCTTTTCCTTGTCTCATCGTCCTCTTCGTCGGCGTACGGCACAGCACAAACTCACAAACATCGCGCGCCAGATGAACCTACCGCGCATATCATGACAGGCCCCTCTTCTTCACTACAGGGCTATGTTTACAAAAACATAGTTGAAAATAGGAGACAGGGTGACAAAAAAACTCGCTTTACTGTTTTTAATGTTTTTTTTTTCATTTTGCTTAAGTACCTCGATCAGAAAAGCTTCAACTTGTCGAACACAGTACACTGCTAAATCACCGGAGGGAACACAGCGTATAGAAAACGCGGATGAACAAAGATGACACACAGTACTGAGGGTGTCATCTTTCTTTGTCCTAATCTTACGCTGAATTTCGTTCCTTCAAATGTTTTACGAACACATCCATGGTTGTATACAGTGACTTTCATAGTGCTTGTGATCATATATTCTTAGAAGTTCAGATGTTGCTTGCGTCGGAAACGAAGGCTGTAAGATGCATCGGTGCAATGCTTGCAAACATCAAGAATGCCCACTACTCAACGAATATACTTGCGACTGTCCGCTGTATGACATTCCACAGACAGTCCCTGGCGGTCGTCTTTGCGCGCATCGGCAACAACCAAATGTCTGGGGACACTATTCTGTCAAGTGCCCGATTGAAGACATTGCAACCAAACCCTACAAATGCTCTGTTGAAATTCCTACGCAACACAGACTTGAACAACCGGCTGTAACAGCAATGTCACACACCGCGAAAGGCAAGACTGAACTATGACTGAGTGTGCGCGCGTGTGCCGCCGAATGTGCTGCGTTTATTTCTATTTTCTCTCTCCGCTCTATCTTTCATCTCCCCCTCCCCCTCCCATGCGCAGGGTAGCAAACTAGCCGCCTAGAGGCTGGTTAACCTCTCTGCCGTTCTTTTCCTTCTATTTTCCTTCCTTCCTTGCTACAGAGACCACTAAGAAGATCAGCAGGTGCTGTTTCCTTTATTTGTGAAAACAAAAATATTTTAGCCTTCAGACTAGCGCAAACTGCTTGGGGCAGCATTGTCTCAGCCATAAAAGAACTACATTTTCTGCGACGCACAAAATTTCTTGTTTGTCTCTCTGTGAAATTACCGTTGCACGTTATCTTTTGACCATAACAAACGGGCACTCGCTCTATAATAAATGAGGAGTTGCGGAAATGTCCTCCATGAAGCATGAGCGTCTCCTTGCTACACCCAAAAGCCCGTAATCCTCACTGTTTATCGTGGAGCTCGCTGCCCTAAAGCATGAAAGCAATATGAGAATTGTACGTTTGGTGAATCCCCTGTGCATGTAGCGTTTAAGCCTCAAGCGGTGTTGTAAGTGGTTAATGTAAGTTTAGCTCCGTCGCTCATTCACTAGAAAGAGACTTGGTCCACCTTCATTTGTCATGCAAGATGACAGACACACAGCTAGATTAGAGCTGAGCCTAATTAAAGCAGAAAGTTGACCTGCTTGTTCAAAATTTATCATAACAGGAAGTATGCGTGCAAACATGGATAGACAAAGGGCATTAAACAAACGCTTACAGCGTTTCTTGTTTCATAACTTTCTGCTCTTGTACCCGTACTTGTGAGCTCACCTTATGCTATGAGGGAATAAGTGCGCTTTCACTGACGGTGGAGTGAAGTCGCGAGATGTAAGAATAAAGCTGGACTATATAGAGAAATATCTGAAGAAAAATCACAACGCACTATATTTCTTGCATGATATTGTCACGGGGTCGGGACGTGGCCGAAGACAGGAGACTTCTTGTTGGGATTTAACTGTTTATTTGGGCGAACCTGTGCCCGGTAAACAGAAAGTCCAATTACAGCAGCAGTCTCACACAGATAGCAGTCTCAGACTGATAGCGGCGAACGGAGCGTCGGCCTTCGATCAACAACTGACAAGCGGCGAAGCGCGTCGGCATTTATACTCCCGCCGTCGAATGTTCTAGCGCTATCGCTGGCGGCGGCATACGTTCCAGAACAATCTGTACCATTCGCACAGTGGGCGTGATCTTATCGAAATGATCTACTACAGTCTGGAACCCTCTTGAAAACTGCAGGCGCGGTTCGCGCTGAGAATCGTGTGGTGTTTTGGGACGATAACAAAAACTTGGGAAATGGAACGTGGCATTGCCCCCCTCTGAAAAAAGGCATCGTCCCGATGCTTTACCTAAAGATGAAAGTACAATAATAATGCAAGAAAGTACAATGAATAAATTACGATACAACAATAATACAAAAAACTGGTTCAGTTTGTTAACGCGCATGAAACGGCTTGAGGCGTGTGACATGGACGACTTCAGGTCGCGATCGGCGTCATTGAGAGTTCGTGATGCCGTCGGGGACAACCTCGTAATCAAGTGGGCCGAGACGTCGAACCACCCTGTACGGTCCAAAGTACCGTCGCAGAAGCTTTTCACTTAGTCCACGTCGGCGTATCGGCGTCCACACCCAAACACGTTCACCGGGCTGGTATTCTACGAAGCGTCGTCGAAGGTTGTAACGGTGGCTGTCGGTCGTCTGTTGATTCTTGATACGGAGCCGCGCAAGTTGTCGGGCTTCTTCGGCGCGATGAAGGTACTCGCTCACATCGAGGTTTTCTTCGTCGGTGACGTTGGGTAACATGGCATCGAGCGTCGTTGCCGGGCTCCTTCCGTAGACCAACTTGTATGGAGATATCTGCGTTGTCTCCTGCACCGCCGTGTTGTATGCGAAGGTCACATACGGAAGAATGGCATCCCACGTCTTGTGTTCGACATCGACGTACATTGACAGCATGTCGGCGATCGTCTTGTTAAGCCGCTCGGTGAGGCCGTTGGTCTGTGGGTGGTACGCTGTCGTCCGGCGGTGGTTTGTTTGGCTGTATGCCAAGATCGCTTGAGTTAAGTCAGCAGTGAATGCCGTTCCTCTGTCGGTGATAAGGACCTCCGGTGCGCCGTGACGTAGGACGATATTTTCGACGAAGAACTTAGCTACCTCGGATGCACTGCCTTTTGGCAGGGCTTTTGTCTCGGCGTAGCGGGTGAGGTAGTCGGTAGCTACCACGATCCACTTGTTTCCGAAATTCGACGTCGGGAACGGCCCCAGTAGGTCCATACCAATCTGCTGGAAAGGTCGGCAAGGTGGATCAATTGGCTGCAGAAGTCCCGCTGGCCTTGTCGGCGGTGTCTTGCGTCGCTGACAGTCCCGGCATGTCCTCACATAACGAGTGACGTCGGTGGTAAGACGCGGCTGCTTCGTTCATGTACCGGACGCCCCCGTCAAGCCGTGAACCCAGCACACGTCGCGGAGAAGACACCGACGCCAACCAGGATCAGCGAACAAGCCGCCGACAGCAAGGGCTACCACCGGAGTACGGGCTTCTGCACGACAAGCCGCGGAAGACCAAGGCCATGACTGCGACTGCAGCGACAATGACAACCGCAGCGTCCCAGCCCACGATGGTCATGCATCAACCCAGGGAACCACCAATTTTCCATGGATCATCATTCGAAGACCCGGAGTCCTGGCTAGAGACATACGACCGTGTGGCCGCCCTCAACCACTGGGACCATGACGAAAAGCTGCGTCGTGTGTTCTTCTATTTAGAAGACACCGCAAGGACCTGGCTCGAAAATCGGGAGTCCACGCTCCGAACGTGGGATGCTTTCTGCGGCGCATTCCTGCAAACGTTCGCGAGCGTCGCTCGAAAAGAGAGGGCCGCTGCTTTATTAGAGACCCGGGTTCAGCTACCAAATGAAAATGTCGCGATTTTCACAGAAGAAATGACCCGACTATTCCGTCACGCTGACCCAGACATGCCTGACGAGAAAAAAGTTCGTTTCCTCATGCGAGGGGTCAAACAGGAGCTCTTCGCGGGGCTGATAAGAAACCCACCAAAAACCGTCCAAGAATTTGTAGCCGAAGCGACCACTATTGAAAAGACCCTGGACATGCGCACCAGACAGTATAATCGTCGCCTGACTGCAGACTGCGCTGCTGCTCAAGCCAGTAACTCCGGAGACCTGCGTGAAACGATCCGAGCGATCGTGCGGGAAGAGCTGCGCAAGCTGTTGCCTTCGGCGCAGCCTCAAGTGGATTCGATCGCCGACATTGTGCGAGAAGAAGTTCGGCAATCGCTTCAAATTCCCCACGCACCGCTGCCCGAGCCGGAAGCTATGAGCTACGCCGCTGCACTGAGCCACAACGCTCCTCCCCGTCCACGCCAAAACGCCGCCCCATCGCACTTCCGTCGACAGACGCCACCGCCGCCACTACCCCGCACCTCCACCAAATGTCACGGGGTCGTGACGTGGCCGAAGACAGGAGACTTCTTGTTGGGATTTAACTGTTTATTTGGGCGAACCTGTGCCCGGTAAACAGAAAGTCCAATTACAGCAGCAGTCTCACACAGATAGCAGTCTCAGACTGATAGCGGCGAATGGAGCGTCGGCCTTCGATCAACAACTGACAAGCGGCGAAGCGCGTCGGCATTTATACTCCCGCCGTCGAATGTTCTAGCGCTATCGCTGGCGGCGGCATACGTTCCAGAACAATCTGTACCATTCGCACAGTGGGCGTGATCTTATCGAAATGATCTACTACAGTCCGGAACCCTCTCGAAAACTGCAGGCGCGGTTTGCGCTGAGAATCGTGTGGTGTTTTGGGACGATAACAAAAACTTGGGAAATGGAACGTGGCAATATTGTAGTACAGGCTGTTGTTCAGGCTCTGATTATGCACTAGCACAGCCAAGTTGAAAATAGTCCTTGCGCGCAAGTTTTGAAGATTGCGCCCCTCCGGAAAATTCTTGTGGCCTGGCTTGAAGTTCTATGCGTCATTTAGTGAACCCGTGCGAAAGCCAAATACTGATAATTGTTTTCAGCACTTTATGAGCTTCAGTCGATATTACCCAAGAAGTTTGTTTGTTTTATGTTTTCAAGAATTTAGCCACATCATAACATTATTGCTCCATAAATGTTTAGCGCTCCTCCGCGGTAGTTCTCGGTGATATGATATATTTTGTCTTCTCAGAAGAGAAATGTCGTTTTGCATATCTTGTAATCACGTGGAGAATGCTTTTGCAAAACCAGCCTGAACTCTACAGCGAAATACTTGAACGAGGCTATTCCCATCAACTCCCCACCAGAAAAAAAAAGAGAAAACATATCACGAACGAACTTTTCAGTGTGTTCGTTGTAAATATCATGACTCTATGTGTATGCAAATATATTGGTTATTTTGTTTGTAACTTTGCTGTGTGTTATCACTTCTGGCTTCAAGAATGTCAGTGCCTCCCATACCTAAATAAAAAAGAATCATACTGGAATACTTATGAAGCATTAGCAATGACCATTACCCACATAATAATTGATATTTCTGTGGTACGATTACATCTGCTAGAGTAATTAAAAAACATTAAAAACATTAGACATTAAAAAACCACAGGTGGTCCAAATTTCCGAAGCCTGGCTTTCACTACGGCGTCTTTTATATTAACACGGTGGTTTTGGTACGTTAAACCGCGACAAGTAACATTTTTATTATTATTAATTGCACTTGAACCAAGAGCATGAATTTTGTGATAGCATATTGAATAATACTGCAAACCAAAATACCGTTTACCCTTGCTTTTTGGCCTAGAACTTGCAACACTAATTCACACTTCACAATGTTCAACTTATCGGCGCATCACATGACCTGGTGCGATTTAGTGATGAAAAAAATTGATGCACCCAGACTACGCTTTTTTACCTGTTCCGTGGGTATCACTTTGCATTCAAGCGGTGTTCACTTATTTTTCGTTCAGCTCATTGCTTCCAGCACGCTGGAAGTATTTCACACCTTTTATCAATGTGTCTAGGGCACTGTAATAATACCAACTGGATTTGCCGAAAGTACAAGTTCTGAATGCACTGGTGCACAGTCTTTCTTGAAATGCAGGCTTGTGCATATTTTTGCGACATTTATCTAAGGCTGGCGCAATCAGTGGAAAGATGGACATTTTTTATTTCCTTTATCGAATTCGCAGCGTTGGTGCGGCTGCGCGGCCTCTTACACTTGACTCAGCCTGGCAGTCTCCCGATTCCGGTGTCGCTTCGGTTACTTCCGGAGAAGATGAACCCCGGGATCGTTCTGCGGGAGATCGCCAAGAACGGCGAAAGCAACATCGTGCTCGACGTGGCGACTCACAAGCTGGGTGATTTGTTGAGACATGTACGTGAGCATTTCTATTTTGATATGAGTATAGTGTACGCGTCTGCTTACGTTTTCTTTACTGTCGTTTTCTGGGCCATCGGGTCTTTGAATTTAATATTTCTGCCTTACTCCAATCTGGTGAACTACTTTTCAGTCGCTATATTTGAACTACCGTCCGCACGACAAAAGTAAACAAATCTTTGAACACCAACCTTCGTTCGTATATCACCCTTAATTAAGCGAACAGTAAATTGGTACGTACTCAATTACGTCGGGTTATATAATAGAATCATAACTTTTTGTCACTTAATGCTATCGGCATTTTAGCAGTTTTAGAGAGTTCCATGCGTGTTTCACTTGAGGTATTCGCGAGCGCAGTTTCGAACAATTGTTTTGTCGGAAATTCTAGATGTGCTAATACATACTCTTGTCTTCTTCCGAAATTCCCTTATTCTGTGAAACACACATCGCGTCTCACATAATGTGAAAATATTTTACAGGCACAAAGAGTTGGAATCGTGAATGAGTATCACAACTTCATTGTCACCACACTGGTAAGCGCCATCGACGAGTTTTTGCAATGACAACGTTGTCCTCTCTGTCGTGTTTTTCGTATGTTATGCTTACAAATATTAATACAGCATGGGCAATAAAATTTTCGACTACAAAAGCTATCTCTGCGGACTTGCTCATCCATCACCCAGCCCTGGTCTTTAAGAACGAACCCTTCCCGCGTGATGTCTAAAAAAGTGTTCTTCACAGTAAGCCCCTACAAACATTACTGAAGAAATGCGGCACATCAAAATAGTAGATTCTATCTAAAGGCCGATTCAGTGTACACTAGCATTGATACTTGAAGCCTGCAGAGTGTTCCTACCATAAATATAAAAAAAGAACAAAGACTGACCTTCCCGTGGCTTCATCTCACTTTTTATCGCTCGAGATGTAACTTTCGGTTGTCTGTCTACAAATGTGTATCGCCAAATGCCTTTTTCGACTGTTAGTTTGTTGTGTTGTCATGTCAAGATATAGGTTTATTTAACCACAGGTTATCACTTGGTTTTGCATGATATCCGGAATTTCTTGTACATTACTGCATTTCAAACTAAAAGGTCGGAATGAGCATTCCTATTACATACCACGACAAAGCGTAACAGCGATCAACGCCTGACAGTTATATTCGAGCTTTTGTGAAAAAATGGTATAGAGATACATTGTCGCCCATTGTCAGTGATAAAGGAATAATATGTTCTGCACTTGGCGCGTATCAAGCCTCAAATATTATTAAGCTCTAACAGTAAACTTATGTCGGAAGATACAATTTATAGAAGTGTTAACTGCACAAAAAAAGTTGCGATTTTTACGAACCTAGATTCCAAGGTTTTGTTATTTAAATCGAGTATCTGGATGGTGCAGGACCTCCACAGTGTCGACCTGACAGCCTTACAGAAATCTGGGACGAATTTGACTGGCTTCATGCTCCTGAAGAGAGAGGTCTGGGAACAGGACATTGGAGCTGTACGTGAGAAGTACACAAAAACTGGTTTATACCCACTTTTCTTGACTCATCGGGCCTCCTGGAAACAAATAAGGGTGAGTTATTAAAGCAGTATATTCTTATCAACGCTGTTTGCAGACTTGAACGCCATAGTTAAAAGACTGAAGCTGCTTAGCAAGCAGACTGGAAAATATTGGAAATAAACATTTTTGCATCGTTTTAGGTGTCTCAAATACTCTCTATATCTTGTGACTGCATTCAAGAAAAAACCGCGCATCAGTTGAGCAGCTTGAATTACGTAGTTATTTAGTAATGGTTCAATTTCTTCTTTGAACATTTATAACAGTCACAGAAAAGACTACTTCATACTCAAACCACATTTCGTCACAAGTAGGTATATCGTGAAATTTATATACTTAGCAGTCATAGAATCGTCATTAAAATTACTTGTTTATATTAGGAGCATCAACCACAATCTGTTATAGCGAGCACTCTGTGTCTCCATCAGTAGAAAATAACACGGTGTGTGCTACTCCCGTAAGAATAGATGTCACTTTGTACATCGAGGTAGATATTGGCCCCGAAGAAACTGCACTCTTTCGGCAGATTATGCTAAGCGATGCACTGAACCTTAGTCGAAGATTGTGTCATAAAGGACAAGTGAAATTTGCTTGTCCAAAATCAGGCATAGCTCACATAGAAAATAATTATTTGTGTCCAATACGCAAGTTTAACACAGCACAATAGTTGCACTGTAATGTAATGCTGTAGAAAACGCAGAGTTCTCAAAAGCAGTGTACTAATCGCGAAAAGCTGTGCACTGAAAACTCATATCTGCAGCTGCTACCACGTTTACCATGACACAAATAGCTCTATAGTTTTATAATACTCTTCTCACATCCAATGTCTTACTTCAACTACCCGGAGAAACAGAAAGGATAATTGTTTTTTCCTGAATACTTGCTTAAGACTAACCAAAAATAATGGCAGCATAAAGCTTTGCCTTTAGAAGTTGAACACCATCGCAACAGTTTGTGCCTAGTGCGTATTTCAGACATTTAGTGCATGAAACCTTTCCGAATTTGCTATGAACCCACCATACGTGGCCATAAAGGAACAAGTGAAGTGCAATGTGGGCCTTTTTTAGGCGGTTATCGGCTTTCAACCATGGAGCTATTATGCTAATCACACATTCTGACGCCCTTTGGCAATGGACACTTGTAGCACGCATTATTACTGCAATATTTCATCTTGCATTTCAAAGAATGTGTACAGGATGCGTGTGTATGGGGAGCATGAAAGCTACTTTCAGTGAATTTGCAAGCAGACAAAGTTCTTGTCGCTGTTTCCACAAGCAAAGGTGTGGTCGTGTGGTGGAACAACCGCTTGCCTCACAAACGACCCAGGTTCGATCGTCACTCGGACCCAAACAACCGTGGTGTGGACCTTACTCTTCTTCGGGATGTTTTATCATTTACTTACATTATTCGCATCATTCTCAATTTTTGAGGAAAGCATAAGATGATGATTTTTCGCTCACTACCAATGATGCCAACACCTGAACTTTCGCGAAACGATCTCTCTAGTGCTATCGCGTTAAAATATTATCTTGTTTACGGCAGTGCAGAAGTGGTTCGGAAAAAAGTTGACAAGACATAAAAGACGCCCACTTGCAAGTGAGTCTGTATCTTGTCTTGTGCACTTTCTTCCGAACAGACTTGTGGCCTCCTACGCAAGATACTCCGCCAACGGACCCAAGAATATAATATTTTGCAAAATTACAATATGTATGTGTTGTAAAGTGAAAAAAACTGCCTGAGTTGCTTGAAACTCAGGGTGACAAAGCATTAAAACGGGGACGAGAATGCTGGGTCGAGAAATATGCAGGACGCAGGACTCAGTGCATCTCCAATGTATTGATGTACAGCCATCGGCATTGCTGTCTAGAATGAATCACAATCGCTTTAAGGCAATCTGCTTTCAGCCAAGCACCATCACGTCATCTTGTTTCGGCAACTTCCTCGGGCTCATGACGTACCCGTATCAATTGAATTTACTTACCCACTCTCAGTGAAGATGAACCAAGTAACTGAGAATGAAAGGCACGGAGGTTAACCAGTTTAGAGCAACTGGTATGCTACCCCACATATTGGAAAGAGGATGATGAACATTGCAAGTTGCAAAGTATTGAGCATAATAAACACGTGGTGTATGCTAAGCGTGTAGGTATCAGTCACAATTAGATTATTTTTTATAATTCTCTCCTGACGCAGAAACCGGTCTTTACCATGGATAATTATCAGGCTTTCTATATTGTCGTCGATGTGCTGCGAATTCTTTCATTTCTTCCACTGAATAAAATGACAATAGATGATGGCAATACATTTTAATAATAATTTTATTATAAAACTTTTAGTAAATACGTATTTACAATAATAAATTACTATAAACTTCGAAATATGGTTGGCAAAGTCAGGCATGTGAGAAACTTCCTAATGAGCACTTTGAATGAGTGTTATTCACGGCGTCGCAAGTGAACTGTCGCAAGTGAACTGTCGTAAAAAGTACTGGTTTTTCCGTCCAGACAGACGCGGCTATCACTCAAGATGCTCTGATCGTTTTGGTGCGAGCCATCCAGAGCCTAGCCAAGGCGCGTGCATTGGAAGCACCACCACGATTCAGCTGTCGTACACGCTCTATGGAAAGAAACCTGACTCAGTCGAACATGCTTAAAGAGGCAGTGAGAAAGGTAAGTCCAATATCTTAAATTTACTTCCACACAACCAGTTGGGACATTGTTATATGAATGAAAAACACTTTATAGGGGTCCTCAAGGATTCCAAGCATCATTTTAATACGATGGTTACCTTGGGTGCAACACATACATAAAGAGGTTTGTTTTGAATACGAAGTGTAATAGTTATTTTGAACGTAACAACGCGTTGTGAATTTGCTTCATCAAACCTTTTCAGTAACTGCCCTCAAGTTTTCAATTTCGCAAAGGTAGGATTGAAATGTTCCATGTCATTGTTGCAATATAGAGTTAACACATGCGGAATGCGCAGGCCAAATGGGTCTTCATAGAAACCTGCGTGCAATAGAGCAGCGAGATTGCTCATATTCGTTAGGTATCGTGGGCATTCATTGCAGAATAAAACTTTGTCTCGTGCTTTGGCTCAAAGCCATGCTGTGCGGCGGACGCCACGCAGTTTTTTTTTATTTTCAGAAGTAATCACATCATGAATCCGTCCAGTTGTATTGGAGATTTTGCTTACTTCGTACCATATAAAGTATCACCTCCATATAATCGGCCATATGACATGGACGGTACACCGAATTAAATTTTTACATAGTCATCCTACTAGTAGTAAGACTAACCTGGCTTCTTTAAAACTGCACTTTGTAGTCCCGTTTATTTATAAGCTATAATTGTAGATATGATCATTTTTGTGCCAATGATATATTTCAAGGTTTGTTGAAAAACCTATGTTCCATATTTAGGTACTAATGGGAGAAAACAATTCGCCCATGCTCCATCATATGGTTTGACGCTGTTGAACTAATAAGCCCTTGAGACCACGGCCTTAATTTTGCGCATATCACGCAAGAACCACAAATTCTCGTAAATCAAATATGTCAAATAGAAGTAATAGCTTAAGCCCTGAAGGAGGTGCCCTTAATGTGCAATTTTCTTGTTCACAGTGGTAAATTTGCCGGCTGTGGACATGTACGAAGTTCCGTCACATTGAAGCGCTATTGATGTATGAGAGACAGAAAAGAAATGGAAAGAGGAGATGTTTTATTTCGAGGTTAGAAGAAAGCAAACGTTACTAAAATTTTGTGATTTTCGTAACAAGGTCTATTGCTTCACAAATGAGGGGATATTATTCAAACTAACAGGAAGTGTCTGGCACCGAACATTGTCTGAAATGTAGACAAAGATCTTTTTTCGTGGTTTGGAAAAAAAAACAGAGGATAACTAGGATTTAGGGATTCTGATAGCATAGTCTACATCTTCACAAATGAGGAGTTTACTTAAAATATCAGTAGTGAAACTGATAGAATATATTTGGTAGCGAAACTTGTTAGGAACTATTACAGAATATACAATAGGAGATATACAATGCCAACTTCCTGAGCGTAAATCAACAATGTGTGTAGTGCTCATTCGTATACATTGACCTCGATAATCCCTCGCGAGACTTCATATGCCAATTTGATAGCAAGGTGCAAGCTGCAGCCAGTCAGGTCTGCTAAACTAACCCGCTTGTGGCACCAACACTATGGTCCCTAGAATATACCTTCTGAGTGCTAGCATGACATTAGGTGTTGTTGCTGCAACTTAAACCGTTGAGTCACCTAACACCGTGAGGAAGACTAGAAATGGTACCTTGTCGTTCGCGGTGTTCTGCACTATGAGCTGTACCAACTTACACACCTTTGCACATTGAACCTTGCTAAGTCGTACTCTCGTCACCCACACTTTTTACGGTACCTTCAATAATTGCATGTAACAAGATAACTTACGGCAAGCTTCGTTTTCCATTACTTTCTCCAAGTACTGCTTGCTAAGAAAAGCAAACATTTTTCTCGTTTTCGCCTTGTAAGATGCAGTCGTCACGAAATAACGAAAGCAGGCAGTCTTTAATCACATTTCTTTTCATGAGTTAATGGTAAATTTTTTCCATCCCAAATGTGAAGCTATCGCTGGGCTTAGCAATGGCGTTATTTTAAGACACGCCTGATGGCCACAAATAAAGGGGGGGGGGAAGGAGTTCAATTATGCTGTTCCTTTATCTGTACTGATGCTCTTGTATATCAACTACTTTTGCTGTAACAGTGTAGATTTTAGTAAGACTAAAAATGCTCGGCAGAAATCTCTGTTAAGGCTGTCATACATGTAGTAGCTGTGGCATATGGAATCTTTTTCTCTAGCTTTTGCAGCAACTCATTCATCTATAGATGTGGCTGTGTTAATTAGTACTCGCCGTACTTAGCGGCCATGCTCATATGTAGAGAATATGCTCATCGCTGTCATGGTGTGGTAACGCAAAGGTTGCTGGGCTTATGTGGCTGGGCTTATGACGGCAAAAGACCAATCGTTTTCGCCTTCAAAACAATGACTCAGGAGAAGCCACGGCATCTTCTGTGTCAAGTGCTGTTAGATCAATCAGCGTAATGATATTTGAGGAACTTACGCTGCGATTTACCCACGCGCACAAATATAACAGACAAAGTAAGCAATGGTCGTAACACCAGGAATAGCACACACAACATGCAACGTAACACACATGATGGAAGTACTATAACATGGCATATCAAGCATAGCAGAGAACCAACTTATTGACGCGTGAGAGGTTTATCATGAATGACAGTGACATATGGGATACTAGATAGTTTGCGCGCATCAGAAACAACAGACGCATAGTAATCATAAGGCGGTGAAAGCAATCAGTACAACAATACAGGAAACAGGACGTGCAAGGGATAGGTGTGGGCAGCACAACTAAAGCATTCAGTCCTCACCCGCAACAGGTGATGAATGTCGGTTTGGCGGGTTCGTTCGGGGCATTCTGAAAGTTCCGCAGGTGTTGACGTTACTTCCACTGCTTGAGCTACCAGGTTAGGAGTGACTCTGTGAGTTTGTGGTCCATGACAACCTCTCGGCTGAACACACATTTTCGGCAGACAGAGATGTCGATCGTGCGGCTTGCTAAAATGTATCGCTCCCTCATTTTTGGTATAGTTGCCGGCTCTTACGAAATCTCGATGCCTTGCCGGTCACTTCTTGGGTGTGCACAGCATGTGTGCGCGACTCTCTAAATGCGAAGCATTTCTTAGCAAACTTCGGTGACTTTGAGGGTATCTATCTATCTATCTATCTATCTATCTATCTATCTATCTATCTATCTATCTATCTATCTATCTATCTATCTATCTATCTATCTATCTATCTATCTATCTATCTATCTATCTATCTATCTATCTATCTATCTATCTATCTATCTATCTATCTATCTATCTATCTATCTATCTATCTATCTATCTATCTATCTATCTATCTATCTATCTATCTATCTATCTATCTATCTATCTATCTATCTATCTATCTATCTATCTATCTATCTATCTATCTATCTATCTATCTATCTATCTATCTATCTATCTATCTATCTAGCCGTCCACGACTTTTAGCTCTTCTGGCCGTTTGAATATAGGTATCAATACCAAACTTGGTATGGAATAACATGACTGCATGAAGAATATATTCGATTAGTCGTAACATGGAAATCATGAGACGTATGTCATGAATGTCATGACTTACAATTCATGGTCCTGTAGTTAGTGCGCTGGTTTCGTTCACATGACATTTTGCAAAACTGGTATGGTATGGCATGATTGCATGGCGAACACAAGCGGCAGACCCTAACATGAAAATCATGACATGCGTGTCATGTCACAGCATGATTACATGCCACGCTAATGATGCACTCGTGGCCGTTTCGCTAGCGTCACATATATTAAATTTTGTATTATAGTACGTCAATGAATGACGAAGGTATGCGAAGGGTGCAAACATGATAATCATGAGATCCTGTCATGTACAATATGACTACATGCCACGCTCACGATGCGCTGGAGGCCGTTTCGCTAGCTTCACATGTACCAAACTCGCTATTACGTGATGCGAACGGACGACATAGGTAAATCACACATTCAAACTTGATAATCATGACAGGCGTGTCTTATAACAACATTACCACATGCCACATTGAATGCGCTCGCCGCCGTTTCGCTAGCTTCACAGATGCCAAATTTGGTATTACATGACGCCAATGGATGACGAATGTATGTGACTGGTGCAAAAATTATAATTATGAGATGCGTGTTATGTGAGAACATGACTACATGCCACAGTCAAGGCGCCAATACATTTCGAGATGAAGCGATGCGCGTGCTCGCCGGCGTTTAATTCTTCGCGTCTTGCCGGCTTTGCCACACCAGGTGCCGGACCTGCCATATACTCGCAGGCGCGCGCAAACGCTGCGTTGCTTTTACGCATGCGCGTTTCAGGGCGTCCGGTATCCTTTCGTCACGAAAAGAGGGAGACGCAGTGTTGTCTGGGTAACGCATCGGCGCGAACTGCAGCGCCGGAGTCCGTCGGGCTGCGCCCACGGACGCTGGTCGCGCCTGGCGTCAGATTATAGAGTGCTCGCGTTTTGCTACCGTAGCGTCGCTGTACCCAGCATGTATATTGGGCCCTTCATGATGCACTCGCGGCCGTTTTGCTAGCTCCACATATAGCAAATTCCGGGTTACATGACGTCAATGAATGACGGAATATATTACTGGTGCAAACATGATAATCCTGACACGCGTGTCATGTGATAACATGGCAATATTCTACGCTCATAGCGTGCTCGCGGTCTTTTTGCTAGCTCCACATATACTAAATTTGATAACAAGTGACGTGAATTGATGATAAAAGCAAACGACACATCCAAACATGATAATCATGACACGGAAGTCGTGTATGGCATCATTTACCTTCACCTCGTTACGTTGTGCTGATTTTGATGTGACATATCAACATTTCTGATTCGTACTTCTTATATCATCGATTCCCTCTAAACGTGGGTTCTTCCAGTTATTTTTTGTATCTGACACCGGAGCTTTTCTCTCTCAGAGGAATAAAACGGCCGTCACAGCCTTTCACTGTGCAGGTCACTAGATATTATTTAATTTTATTTACAAAAGCAGCTAGCAGCTGCATTATAGGAGCGGAAATAAATATGCTAGAACAACAAATAAAGGGAGCAGCGACCAACGTTTGTAAATATATCTTCCGCTCCCAGTAATAAGGAACTGGAAAAAATATATGCGGCTGTAAGCGCGCTAAGCAAGCTTTTTACGATAAGGACACTGAGTACACACATGGTTCACTAAACTTAGTCTAATATTTGGGCACCAGAGAAGTCGCCGCCTGAAGGGCTGTTCTGAATAATACATAATCACGGTTTGGTTGTGATAAGCCATCTTACCAAACTCTGCACTGTGAAAGCGTTTAAAACGCTGAATGAATAGAGCCACAGGCGATAGAAATATATTCAGCAGAAACTGACTAATGAGGAGCTCGTAGCTGTACACGAGTTCCGAACAAAGCACAACCAATTACCGGCGCTGTGTATGTATGCGGAAGTTGTGAAGATTGCTTTTTCGAACAAAGGTTTGCTGCTATTTAGGCAACAACGTATGATGCTTTTCGCGTTTATTCAAAGTACGTCTAGAATACATGCTCATACTTACTATTCGCAGGAGGGCCGTTTTTTTTATTTGAATTTAGGAGAATATCGAGGATGTTTTCAGGGACCCGAATATTTTATGCAGATGTGAAGGCAATTAGGCGAAATGTTCAGTTTACGTTATCCCACATAAAAAAATCAGGAAGACGTCGATGAGGCGACTCGGTTTTCACGACAACGACGACGTTCATGCACGCAAATCATCTCGTTCAAGACAGGTGTTTTTCAACACCAAATAGATGAGCAGATATTTTGTGAGTACTCTTGCTTTAAGCATTGTTTATGAAAAGAGGTTTCGAAATATATCGATCAGCGGAGAACAAAGATAGAGAGACACTCAATGAGAAACATTCCTCCTTGTTTTTTCTTTGAAATATCACATTCTTTACTAAAAGAAGCAGCCCATTTTCATATTTTAAGCTTTCACTTTATTAAAAAGTGGCCTGGCAGTGTGAGTTTTGCGGGCTTCGAAAAGGGAGACGCGTGGAAGTGTTATTTGTGAAAATGTTCGCTGGAGGACATTGTGAGTGTAAACACACATTGCTATCGTTTTGGTAAACGATAGCAAGCTGCTGTCAGCCTGAGCAAAGCACAAGCTTAATTATTGCTTTGCATTCAAAGTTGCTAAGCTCAGATAAACGTTACCCAGTTAAGACAAGGCGAGTATAACTTTATTGATGGTCCTCATTGATGTCCAAAGTGGGCAAGGTTGCGACTTCCTTGCTTCTCCTCTCGCATATTACCCGGTGGCCCTTTTTCACATTGAAGAACTGGTTAAAATTTGTTTAATATTTCATTTCACTAAATCTTGTTTCTGGCAGATTCGTTTCTCGGGCTTGAGTGGACCATTGTGGCTGGATTCTTCAAGCCAACGGAGAAACGTGTCCCTGTACGTGGCAAAACTCAAGCGTACGGGACTGACTTCAGTAAGTGATGTCGAATTCCAATAGCAGACACAAGCGCTGGCCCAGACAGCAAAGAGAGCGCGCAAATCCAAACTGGGTATCTCACAAATCTGTGATTTGAACGCATGCATCTCGACTAAAGCAGTTAGTGAGCGGAAATCAAGCAAATGAGCATGTCAGGGCGCGAAGCGTTTTACGGACATCCATTGTTGATTGGATGAAAGACGGGCTCACAGAATACGTCACGTGAACTTCCGGCCATATCCACCAGTTTTGTCGGAGCGAGAATTTTCGCTCCAAAGAGCAATCCGTGATCTGCGGTTGCTCTTAGTCTGCCATTCGAACACACAACGCACGCTTTTAATCTGCTATTGAAATGTGATTGCTCCGCTTGGAGCAGAAAACCTTCATCTAGCTCTGTCATTGGAATTATTTCAACATTGAATGCTTGATTTTTAGCATTGACGTGGTTTACAAGCTACATTTAGTTCACATGTCACGTACAATCTTACCTTGAAAATATGTATTTTTTCATCATAGTGTTGAACAACACGTGCGCTTATTTTTCTATTGGGAGGGATGCGCGAAGAGTTAAAATTACATGCAATCGTGCCTCGTTTTAGATGGGTGCACCTATGTTTCGTAGGGTAACAATTTTATACGCGTCTCTTGAGGACTTGAATTGTAAGACATTGAACAGAATAAAAACATTTAAAAATTTTGGTCCAAGTGAGAGTCGAACTTGTACCTCCTGCGGCTAGTTGGTGTTCTGCCGGAGAGCCACTTCCGCCCTTCAGGCTGCATAAGAAAAAGGTTATGATTATGTTATCTACCAAGGGGCCATCAAGATGAAAGAAGCATCACGTTGCAGAATCTTACCATTGCACCAGGCGTCAAAATGTGCAAATTGCGCAGTGAGTCAGCTGTTTAAAGCAGCCCTCTCATTGCAAAGTGGGTTGTTGCCGGGATGCGCATGGCGCCTTGCGGGTGGGTACTTCGCCAATTTTCGAATCGAATAACTATGACGTAGGGGGTACATCGCAACTGCTCTTGCAGTAGGCATGCTGTAATAGTTTGAAAAAGCCAATGCCACGTGCATTGCCTATGACATGGTGAAGCATGACGAATTGAAGGACGGAATGCGCCATCCCATCCTACTTCAGAAGGTGAAAGTCAGAGGTGCTCGAAGTATCTTTTTTTTTTCGTTTTCAAATCGTGCGTACAAACTAACTTTAACTTAAAGTGCCCCCCTAGGAAGATTGCAAATAATTGTATTTTTACGATGGCATTTCTTGCTTAATCTTAGTACTTTTAATGCTTCCGTGTTTATTCTCAGGTTGGAACGTGGAGTATGTCATCGGGGCTAAACATTACTCGAGCAGAAAAGATGTTTGAGGACGAAATACTCAGCGTATTGAAGAACAAGACTCTGAGAATAACGACGATATTGGTGAGACCATCGTTCACTATTAGAACCTGGTGGAAGTGTCGGCACCTGGCTTAGTTATCTGTTTAGTAGGTGGTCGCACTGGTAAAGCTGTATTTCGTGGGATCATATATATATATATATATATATATATATATATATATATATATATATATATATATAGTTTTGCCTTTTTGAATGTGAAAGGTTAAATTGGCCGACAGATGCAAGTGTGAAAGGCTGTGAGTGTTAAAGATTGTGTACCCAAAACAAGAGTACAAAATTAGAGATTTCAACCAAATTGGCAAAACGGGTATCTGCATGTTAGACACTGTCAGAAGCAGGCAAAATAAATTACATGAAAAGTGTTATTTGGCTGCTAGAGAGAGAAAGAGATAAATAAGGGGAAAGACGGTAAGATCACTCACAATCAAACATCTGGTTTGCTGCCCTCTATTTTTTGAAGGTGAATATACAGGGGAAAACAGCGGAAAGAAAAATCGGTGGAAAAAGACGGGCTACAATACAACACGTTAAATCAATCACTTCAGACCCGTAAAGCAGAACAATATAAATATAGTGTTCAAATGAGCTATCACTTCAGGTAATGTAAAAAAATTCATGCGGTTTCGCATATTTACCAATTTTGTTTGCATTTACGGCAGCTCGAGCAAACTTTGCAATCAACGAAAACCTAGTAGCTAGTTTAAACGTGTTTAGTATGTGCCAGCCGAATGTGCGCAAGTATAAATACTTGCGTAGTTGTGCTCCTTCTTGTGCATAACTCTGCATGGTCATTAAAGGCTACATTCTAGATCACTTCAATACAAAATTATCAAGTATGCTACACAGTAATAGGGGCTCTTAGAGTATACATATGTTGTCTGACGTAAATGTGATATCGAATACCATCATGAATCAGCGCTTGCGCATGTGTTTATGAAACTTATACTGGCTTTCACGGAACGTAAACTAATCACCAGGTATTTTTCACGTCCACTACAATACATAGATTTTGAATTCGCCTTCGTTCACGGCTACTTCCTCGCTTGTTCAATGGCTAAGGCAATCGACTGCTGACCCGTAGGCCACAATATCGAATCCCGGCAGCGGTGGTCGTATTATCGATGGAGGTGAAATAGCTTGAAGTGGATGTGCTTAGATTTACGTGCACGTTAAGGAACTCCATGATGTCGAAATTACCGCATTCCTCCACTACGACTTTAATTATTATAATAACGCTAAACCACAAGAATTATAATAAATTTGAGTGATCTACAAAATAGAAGCCCTAAACTTCAGTGATATAAAGCCCCTTAAAGGTCGGATAGGTTGTGCCACCTATAGCGGGGAAAAAAAAACCAGGCAAGCACCAAATTATTTTTGTAGAAACGTGTTGCAGCAGTGTAGTTAAGAATGAGTGTCCTTCGTAATCAAAAGGAAAAAAAAAACGTGTCCACGACTATGGTTCCACAAATGTCGCAAGATTTCGGTACCACCGGTCGGTAACACGATATTCCAATGCCCCTATGAGTAGCCTGGGATACACTACTCGGTAGAAACGTGCAATGTTATTTTTCCGCAATGGTGACTGCTGGTTATCCAAAACAAAACGTAGTTTGAATACTGTTATAAAGGGCTTTTAGCTTGTATGTATACTTCTTTAGGTTACCGCGTTATCAGACACCAGAACTAAAGTGCGCATGCACAAGCCTCTACAAGACGTGAAACTTTTTAGACCGTATACTACTCTCCCGGAAGTATAATCCTTTTTTTTTCTAACGCCGTGCAGCTAGGTGGGGGACCGCCAGGGGGCCACGGAGTGCAGACACGCATGTCGCGTCGGCTCCGCAGATTTTCAGTGATTCTCAGCGTGAAATCGAAGAATTGACGGACGCCTTCTTACAGTGAAGAAAGTGGAAGTTCCACGGAACCCCGCGATACCACTCTCAAGTAGGTGGACGTTTAATTTTCGGCACATTGACCACATTTATGTAACACCGACGAACGCACGACGCCGTTGCCTCCTGCTGCTGTGCATAATGCGCTTGGCCTAGCCCACGGACGCTGGCGTCTTGAGCCCCTTTAAGGCGGCGTCTTATCGGGTTAATGCCACAGGATGGCTACGATGAGCGTGGATGGCGAAGATATCACGCAACAAGAGTATGAGAACGACGCAGGTTGGCGCCTTGTGAACAGAAAAGGACGAGCCAACAAAGAAACCACAACGCATGAAGCCAAGGACCAAGAAACGCACTTCTCAAGCGAGAACGTGGTCAGTAATAGATGGAGGAAGGGACAGAGAGCAAGACAAATTGCGGCTGCGAGCAGGATGCCCCGTCTGCCGAAGGAAGATTACAAGATAATTGTGCGCCCACGTGACGGCTTCAATGTCACTGACTACGGGATCAATCGTCTAGAATGCTGCATCGCCAACGCCGCTAAAATACCCAGGAATGAATCGGAAGAAGACACGGTATGTGCCAACTATAAACAGAACATTCTAGTGGTCAGCACACCATCAGAGGAGCGCGCCGAAAAATACAGAACCATCGCTAAACTGAAGATTGGGGACAAAGAATTCGAAGCCAATGCGTACGAGTCAGCTCCGGAAGATACATCTAAAGGGGTGATCCGAGGTGTAACGCAGGACGTGTCTCCAAGAGAGATCGTGGAAATGCTGGTAACCCCGAGAAATCCGACAGTCCTCATGGCCAAGAGGATGGAAAACACCACAAACGTCATCGTCCTCTTCGATGGGCATCGCGTTCCAAGTTATGTGAGCTACGGAAGAGCACTGGTCAAGTGCTCACTATACTGCAAGAAAATAGACGTGTGCTACCAGTGTGGACGCCTTGGTCACAGAGCTGACGTCTGCCCGAGCCCGAATAACAGAATATGCAGCGGGTGTGGTACTAAGAACCCACCGCAGGAGCACGAGTGCGAAGTGAAGTGCCAGCTGTGTGGCAAAGACCACCCGACGGCAGATCGCCATTGCAAGGCCAGATTTAAGGTACCGTATCTGGTGAAACGACGCCGCTGGGAACGAGCCCGACGGGAGGAAGAAGAAGCACTTTACTACGAGACGGAAGCGAAAGCACTTCACAGGCAAAGATGGGGTGACTCAGGTCAAAGATCGGAACATCGGACACGGGACGCATCCGGACCAGAAGCCTTCACCAAGCTTCAAGCACAAAACAAAAACCGCTCTACGTTTACTACCACCACATCTATGTCGAGATCCAGATCGAGGTCCAGATCGAGGTCCAGATCGAGGTCCAGATCGAGGTCCAGATCGAGGTCTAGACCCAAGACCGGCAACACCGGGTCTCCCCGATCAAAGGAGGGAGGAGGATCCCAAAGCTCAAAAGGACCGAGCGGCGTCCGTGGCACCGCGGGACCCTTCCAGGTGAGCTGGGCTGATGTGGCCTCCGGGGCGCGCGCGGAGGCAGAGGCTGCTTTTCAATGTAAAATTAAGGCGCTAGAGAACGAATTGGCGCAGATCAGGCAGAACAATGTTGCATTTATGAATGAGATTAGAAAACTCAGGGAAGAAAATGATTTTCTGAAAAACGGAGGGGTTACACGCAACGAGGAAACCTCACAAGTTATAATGAAGGAAAAAGGCGCAGCAATGGAGGAAGAGGTAGCAGCCCTCACCCCTGTTAAACGTAAACCAGAGAACGCTCCGATTAAAAGCGTGGTAAAGAAACCAAAAGCAGTGGCGACGCCACAAGAAAGACAGGAGGAATTCGCAAACACCATGGAAGCCACAATGGAACAAATTGAAAAAAAATTGCAAACTAAGCTCGAACAACAAGAAGTTAGATTTGAGGCAAACATAGAGGCCAAAATTGAGGAGCTAGGCAAGACGATATTGCAGAAAGTGCAGCAAATGGTGGCTGATTTCAACGCCAAGCTAGCAATATGGGGATCGCAGTCAAGTGGTGGGGGCCCAGTTAAGACGTCTTTTAAACCGTACGCTAGGACCTCGGTGCCCACCGAGGGATTAGAGAGCCTGTAACGCCGCCATGAACAGACAAAATAGCTACACTATTTGGCAATGGAATTGCCGAGGATATAATCGAAAACGATACATTTTGCAACAACATCTTAAAGACACCAGCACCCCGGATGTTATAATGGTGCAAGAAACGCACGGGCTGGTCAAACTGTCGGGATATAAGTCATTCGGCAGTGCTGATGGGGAGACAAAGGTATTAGCAACGTTGGTTAAGCGAAATCACGCGGTGGTGCAACATGACATGGAAATCAAGGCAATAAATCACATTCTCCTCGAACTCATACCCACGCGAAAAACAGAGGACAGTCTTTTCGTATTGAATATTTACAGCAGTCCTAAATGCAGAAAGCACAAATTCCGCACGCTGTTTCGAAAAACCCTCGCTATAACGGGCAACCGGGCGCTAGTGATTGGAGGAGATTTCAACGCCCCACACGGTGCATGGGGATACAGGATCGAAACCCAGAAAGGCAGGAACTTGTGGTTGGACGCACAGGAGGAGGGCCTGACGCTCGTGACCGATCCATCCATTCCTACAAGAACAGGTACTAGCGTTTGCGCGGATACCACGCCAGATTTGACGTTCACCAAAAATATACTGGACACGCAATGGACCAATACGCAACATGACTTGGGAAGCGATCATTTTATACTTGAAATAACGGTGAGGGCAGGGCCGCGGAAGGCAAAAGGCAGACAACTTAAACTTGTCGATTGGGACAAGTTCCGAAACATCAGAGAGGAGCCCGACGAAATGATACGGAGTATTGAGGAATGGACCGAAAAGTTAAAACGAGACGTGGAGGCCGCTACGCAAACGGTGCCACCGGAGGCGCAGCTAGAGTATGTAGACAATAAGCTTCTCCACATGTGGGAAGCTAAGGAAGGTTTACAACGGAGGTGGAAAAACCAAAGGCACAACCGGACACTTCGTAGAAAGATAGCTAAATTGAACAGAGATATAGAGCAATGCGCCCAGCAGCTGTGCAGACAACAGTGGGAGGAAAAGTGCAATGACATGGACAACCAGATAGGAATGGCGAAAACGTGGACCATCCTTAGACATTTGTTAAACCCGGACGGAAACAAGTTGGCAGAAAGGCACAATATTAATCGGTTAATACAAAGATATCAAGGTACAGAGCAGGATTTCCTGAATCAAATCAAGAAAACATACATCTCTCAAGCGCTTCCCGTTACACACCCTGATTACACAGGGCTAGCAAATGATGATTTAGACAACGAGATCGGGGAGGCAGAAGTGAGGGCCGTCTTGCAAAAACTCAATACTAGATCAGCACCTGGACCAGATGGCATAACTAACAAAACGCTACGCAATTTGGATGACGAGTCCATAACTAAGTTAACTGAATTCATTAACAAATCATGGAAGGCAGGACAGATTCCGCAACAATGGAAGACGGCAAAAATCGTGTTAATACCCAAGCCAGGCAAGCGAGTGCAGATTGCGGACTTGAGACCCATATCTCTCACATCTTGCGTGGGGAAACTCATGGAGCACGTGATTCTGGAGAGGATAACTACCTATCTAGAGGACCGGGATGCGCTTCCACCCACAATGATAGGGTTCAGGAGGAACCTCTCAACGCAAGACGCAATGCTACAGTTAAAACATCAGATTATAGATAATCCGGGAACAGCGACAAAGGCCATTCTAGGGTTAGACCTCAAGAAGGCCTTTGATAATGTAACCCATGCAACGGTGCTAAAAAGGGTAAACGATCTAGATCTGGGACAACGGACGTACAATTACGTGCGTAATTTCCTGACGGGAAGGAAGGCAAAGATCATGATAGGGGACCTAGTTTCAGAGGAAATTGAGATGGGCAGTGCAGGTACGCCGCAAGGCTCGGTATTATCACCTATGTTATTCAATCTGGCTCTAATTGGACTGCCAACCAAACTCCAAGCAATCGAAGGACTGAATCATACTATATATGCAGACGACATCACCCTATGGGTGAGAAGTGGTAGTGATGGCGAAATAGAGGAAACGCTTCAAACAGCAGTCGAAACGGTCGAGCGGTATCTGGAAGGTACTGGGCTAGCCTGCTCTGCGGAAAAATCAGAGCTGTTGCTGTACAGACCTACTCGTAGAGGTCGCAAACCAGGCAACTGCCTGCAAGGTCTTGCTCATAGAGAAGAAATACAGTTAAGAACAGCCGATGGAAAAACCATACCCATAGTCGACAGGATCAGAGTACTGGGTCTGCTTATCGAAGCCAAGGGCAACAATGGAGAAATCCTCAGGCGATTGGATGCAACTGTAGCCCAAATAATGAGACTCATAAAAAGGATAGCAACTAAGCACAGCGGCATGCGGGAGGAAAACACGATAAGGTTGATACAGGCATTCGTGATTAGCAGAATAGTATACGTAGCGCCATACTTAAAATGACAAGTCGCGGAAAAGATCAAGCTAGACTGCCTCATTCGAAAAATATTCAAACTAGCTATAGGGCTACCGATTAGCACAAGCACCGACAAACTGTTACAGTTAGGCCTGCACAATACAATAGATGAGCTTATTGAGGCGCAGCGTACGGCGCAATATGAACGTCTCTCTAAGACACGAGCAGGAAGACATATTCTAGAGCGACTAGGTATAACGTATCACACGCAACACGGCGTTAAGGTGGACATTCCAAAAGAGACCAGGGAAACAATGATGATACCACCCTTGCCAAAAAACATGCACCCCGAACACAATAAAGCTAGACGAGAGACAAGAGCAAAACAAATACAAAAAAAGTTCGGTAATGACAAGGACGCAGTTTTCGTAGACGCTGCTCGATACAAGCGCAAACGGGGGTTTACCGCAGCCGTAATCGATAGCAACAAACGCTGTATGACATGCACGACGATACGCACCACAAGTACCGAGACAGCGGAAGAGGTAGCCATAGCGCTCGCTGTAGCTCAGACAAACGCAACCGTGATAGTCAGTGACTCTCAAACGGCAGTGAGAAACTTTGCCAACGGCCGCATCTCCCCGGAGGCACTACGTATTATCAAAGGAGGGTGTCGAACAAGCCCCAGAAATACATATATTATATGGACACCTGCTCATGCCATCGCGGGGGACAGCAACAATGGGGCTGTACATGACGCAGCTCGAGGGCTCACCGACCGAGCTGCCCTCTCAAGTGCCGCCCCAACCTCCTCCGGTGATTACGGCGTGGCAGACGAGTGGGAGTGGGAAGACAGAATGACCAGATACAATGAAATTACAAAGCATTATAGATTACAGAGGGGCATATTCCCGCCACCTCACCCAAAATTAACAAAAAGACAGTCTGTCGAATGGCGGCAGTTACAAACTAGGACATATCCGAATCCTGCACTATCGCACATTATATATCCTGATATATACAAAACGGACAGGTGCAAGCGTTGCGACTCCAGAGCCACTCTGGAGCATATGTTATGGGAATGTAGAGGGATTAGTACTCATAACAAGTATGCGGCCTCTGCTGACAGCCTTCGCGCGCGCTGGGAGGCCGCAATGCTCAGTTCCGTCCTCGAAGACCAAATGTGGGCCGTCCAGCGGGCCGAGGAAGCCGCCAGGATTCAAGGACTCCTGGCCGTAACCTAGGCGGGGCCAGTCGCCCACCCCATCTACTCGCCGGACTCTGAATAAAGTTATTTCCTCCTCCTCCTACTCTCCCGAAAGGTCTTACGTTTCTGGCCCTATCTCACTAAGTCACCTTCATTCGTGGCTAAACATGGTTTGTAAGTGATTCTTAAGAGAAAGAAGATAAAAGTAAGCCCCGTAACTGTCTGCATCGTAGTGCGACACCTCAAGAGTGACTCACGGAGGATGGCGGTAAGGAGTATATAAAATGAATATGGATAGAGATAGGGGCAAAAACAGAGAAACCCACATACAGAAGAAAGAAGATGGTAAACATGGACACGGTCGTAGGAGTCCGAGGACAGGGCACCACTCAGCGAGAGCTTCACGGCGTCAGGAGTTGGCGGAGGACAGGCCGGTCGGCCATAGCTGCCCTGTCATTGGAGATCGAGGGGGCACAACAGGTTGGCACGGTATCTAACGAGCGAGTCCAAGCCCGGTTTCCGCCTTGCGGAGATTCAAGCCGCAAATTCGAGTGCGAGTTGTTATCAGCTTGCTTCACCCACCTTGAATCTGGAGGACCTGGAATGCCGGAAACATAAAGGTAAGAGACCTAAAGCCCGCCAAAACGCTGGATAGGAGGCGCCATCTAAGGTGGTCAAGCAAAAACAGGAGAGCACAAAATTATTCTTGATTGACTGATTGATCTGTGGGGTTTAACGTCCCTAAACCACTATATGATTATGAGAGACGCCGTAGTGGAGAGCTCCGGAAATTTAGACCACCTGGGGTTCTTTGACCTGCACCCAAATCTGAGCACACGGGCCTACAACATTTCCGCCTCCACCGGAATTGCAGCCGCCGCAGCCGGGATTCGAACCCGCGCCCTGCGGGCCAGCAGCCGAGTACCTTAGCCACTAGACCACCGAGGCGGGGCACAAAATTATTCTTGCAGAAATGTCATGCATCCTATTTCTTGATTAATTGCTTTGTAGTGGGACAGTGACGGAGGAATTTTTTTTACTAATATTTCCTTCATAACATTTTGGAGAATGATGTGTTTCAGTACGCTTTGGGAGTGTGTTTACTTCGTATGTTTTTGGATGTAACCCATCTGCTGTAATGCTCATTGGGGCGATGCAGGTATACAATAAATAAATACATAAATAAATACTAGGTGCTAACAAATGTGCCTATTTCATCAAGTGGTGTCAATACCATCGTCCGGTAATGCAGTGTTTTTATACAACAGCATGCGCTAAACAGTAAAAACATCTATTATTCTGCCTCAGTTATAATTCAATTTTAACTAAATCAAATATAATGTGAGACGGTGTCAGGTAAACGAAGGAGCGACCATTGTATTTTCAACACAGATGCGTGAGCCAGCAACCAAACACGCGGCGAGAGACTACGGCGATGATGATCACGATGATTTGTATGCGCAGGAGATGAACGACAGGGTCAGTACTCACACTTTTCCTCCCTACACGAAAGCGGTCAGCAAGACGCCCATTTAGTAAGGGTACGAGCGTCGGATATAAGGCTTCAGGCAAGACACATGAACAATCTCGGTCCCGTGACGACGGCGATCAGAAGCCGAAGTAACCAGATTGACGCGATAATTCATGGCCGATGTTCGTTCAAGCACGGTGAAGGACCAAAGTATCTGTAAATGATTTTTTCACAGAGGCCGGGTGTACGAACAGGTGTCCAGAGGAGCATATCGTCGCCTGGGTAGAAGGACACAACTTGACGTGTCAACTTGACGTGAACTTGACGTGTCCCATCACAATGAACTTTTTGCTGGGCCTGAATACTAGGTGTTTGCGCGGGCGATTGTGCGGCAGCGGTTGACACGGGCAGCGAACTCTTCCGGAAGGAATGCAGATGAAACAGAGGACGTGGCCAAGAAGCTGCTGTCTAGAACAAAAGATGGTGGACGGCCATCGAGGAAGTACAAGGAAAAACGGGCTGTAACTTGTAGTGCGTTGAATGACAGTGTTGTAGGCGAACGTGACGAAAGGTATTATTGTGTTCCAGTTACTGTGGTCGGATTGGATATACATAGAGGTCACGTTTGACAAAGTTCTAGGAAACGCTCAGTGAGACCATTTGTCTGCGGGTAATATGCGGAGGTGGCCTTATGGATGATGTCAGAGGCCTGTAGGACTTCAAAGAGCACATTAGAAAGAAATGTCCTGCCACGGTCACTCAGAAGAACACGAGGGGCGCCGTGGCGCAAGATAATAGCACGCAGAACAACGTCGGCCAGTATGGAGGCAGCGCCAGAGAAAAGAACTGCCGTCTCAGCATAGCGAGTAAGATGGTGTACGGCACTAACAATCCAACGGTGACCGGTGGGGGTAAGCGTAAGGGGTCCGTATAAGTCTATACCGACGAACTCGAAGAAACGCATAGGCACTGGAGAGGTTGTAAAGGGCCCGCGGGAGGAAATTTCGGATGTTTTCGATGTTGACATGGCGAACAGGAAGTGGCGTACTTGGCAACATTAGTGGAGAGTCCAGGCCACATGCAGGTAGTCTTAATGTGACCGTAGGTTTTATGAAAACCTAAGTGGCCAGCCGTCACGTCGTCATGACACGCTTCTAAAGCTTGGAGTCGAAGTGAGCCATGTATAACACGGACCCGTCGGCTACCGAGAGGATGGTAAATGAACCGAAGTAGTGTCCCATCATGAAGTTTGAAACACGCGAGTTGTCGTCGTAAGTGGCTGTTGGGAGCACGGGGAAAGCCGGTGAGCCGATCGATGATTGTACAGCAGTATATGTCTGCACGTTGGAGCGAAGTGAGGTCTGCGGACTGAAGGAGGTCATACGGTGCAGTGAAATTGATAGGACTAAGCCTGGTCATCTGCGTAGTGGGCTTAGGAAAGTGCAACACAGTGGCCTCCTTGTCGAGATCCGGTTTGATGTCAAGCTTGCTGACAACGTGACGTAACATTTTGATGCTGCGGCTCGTAAACTTCATGGTATTTAGCTGGAGACCACGTTTGGCTAGGCATGTGAGAACCTCGTATAGATGTTCTAAGTGTTGCGAGAAGATTGATGAAAAGATGACGATGTGGTCCAGGTAACAAAGACAGGTCTTCCATTTTAGGCCCCGAAGCAAAATGTCAATCATTCACTCAAATGTGGCGGTGGCAATGCAGAGCCCAAAAGGCATCACATTAAATTCGAAGAGGGCATCAGGAGTATAGCAAACGCCGTCTTCACTTTATCACTCATGCATCAGGATCTACCAATAGCCAGATCATAGGTCGAGGCTTGATAAGTATTCTGCACCCTGTAAGGTGTTTGGGGCATCGTCAATCCGAGGCATGGGATATACATCCTTCCGGGTCATTTTGTTTAGTGCCCTGTAATCAAGGCAAACTCGCACTGATCCGTCCTTTTTTTAACTAGGACAACAGAAGACCAAGGGCTTGCTGAAGGCCTGATAACTTTGCGTGCGAGCATGCCATTGACTTGCTCCTCGATAACCTTGGTTGGTACTGGGGGTTTAACGTCCTAAAACCACCATATGCTAATAAGAGACGCCGTAGTGGAGGGCTCCGGAAATTTCGACCACCTGGGGTTCTTTAACGTGCACCCAAATCTGAACACACGGGCCTACAACATTTCCGCAGCCGCCACCACCGGGAAAATGCAGCCGCCACCACCGGGATTCGATCCCGTGACCTGCGGGTCAGCAGCCGAGTACCTTAGCCACTAAACCACCGCGGAGGGGCTCCTGATAACCTTGCGTTCTGAATGCGACCCACGGTAGGGGTGACGGCAAATGATACGAGACCTGTCTGTGGCGATGCGATGAGAAGCCGCCGTAGTTTGACTTGAGCCATCCGAACAAACGTCAGAACAAGCCTGGTGTTTTGTGAAAAGAGCCAATAACTCATTAGTTTTCGTTGAAGAGAGATATGGACTAAAAGTAGCTTCAAGAGCATTAGATAAGCCTCCTGGTGGCGTACACTTGGCGACTGACGACGGAGATGATACAGTGACGATATATACAGGTGCTATGTCAATAAGGCTGGCAACAGTGGACCCCTCTCACAGTAGTTGTGGCTCTGTCATCGTGTTGTAGGCGGTGAAACTGGCATGACCCTGCGAAAACTGCACTAAACAACAGGCGATGGCGATTCCTCGGAGAATGCAGCGATGATCAAGGTCAACCACTGCGCCCCCGTCAATGGTACCGCTCGACCTAATGGTGAGGATGTGTCCTTGGGCCGGGGTACATTACAAAATCTGCAGCTACGACAAGGTGCGGCGATGCAGTTTTCATCACCATTTAGTGGTTTGCACAAACGAGAAGGTATACGTTTACGTACGTGCATAAAAGTTTACGCATGGGGAGCTAAAACTTTACCAAAACATGCGTCCCTGTATTCCCGTGGCATGGTAATGTAAAAATGCATAGACACAAGCTAAAAGCCTCTTGAAGCAGAAAACATGCAGGCGATATTGCCCAAACTTCAGAGTGAAGCTCTCGCGTAAGCCTTACATGATCATTACTGCAGAATGCACCGTACGTCATGCTCAAGAAATCCGCGCACAAGCTCGAGGGAAACGACCGCTTCGAGGGTTACTGCGTGGATTTGCTCCATGAAATATCTGCAACGCTGGGCTTCCGCTACCGGCTCAAGCTCGTCAGAGATGGCGCCTACGGAACCCGTGACTCACAGGGCAGGTGGAACGGCATAATGCGCGAACTTGTGGACATGGTAAGTTTTGATTGAGGAAATTCACTGCGTACGCCAACAAATGGGTGTAACGGTAGACAGCTTTTAGGACAACTGTCGTACTTGCTTGTGCAGATTGCAATTATAACGCTTCGCGTGCTTCTTAAGCAGCCCACGCAGTACTTCAAATAGTTTGGTTGTGTTCCGGCTCACAACATACAACCGTTATGCACTATCTTGTGCTTTAAAAGCTTTGTAGTCTTTTGAATAAATGGTATTTTAAACATAAAACTATCGTCCAGCTTCTGCCGCTCTTAATAACATCAATAACTTTTAACAGACTAGCAACCACGTTAGGCTATTGTGCTTCTCTATAAAAATCATCACCATACCGTAGACTTGGTTCACATACATAGACAGCTTTCACCCGTTGTGTCATATGCGTAAAAACTCAGTATGGCTAATGTGCCATGCATCACACGTATTTGCCCTCGCTCTTTGTTCACCGCATTTACACGCCAGCCTAATGAAAAAAGAACGCACCCAGTTGTCTAAGTCAGGCTAAGGGTCAAGCAGCCGCAGTGCTTAATAGTTGATAATATTATTAGGACTTAAGTTATCATTTTTAAGTTATAGACACTGAAGTCCTAACCACTCTCATTTCGTAGGAATAAATTTAGACACGTTCGGTCATGTTCTATTCATTGTGAACAGAACGCCGTGTTCCAAAGCTTTGTTTTACTTGACCCTATGATTAGGGATGACGTTACCGAGGACAAGTGGGTAATCAGTGAAATGACACCATCTCGTTGATTAAAAAAGAGGCTTGTAAGCCTCAGGTGGCTCGATTTAGACTCTTTAGCTAAGATTAGTGAAGTTATTGAGACATTACAACCATAAATATTTCAGGGCAAATATTGCCTACTCTTCATTTGCAAATACTCCGCACCATTCACTTTACGGCTTTTATTTGAATGTGCCAACCACCAAAATCATCTGAATTTTTTTTTGAAGTCAATGGTAGTGTCATATGTTTTTCGGTATTCAAGCGTACTTATAACCCACCTCATCTCTAGCAAATGCTCCTTATTTCGATCGGCTCAACTGTTCGACGATTCCTACGTCTTCGCTGCAGGAGGCAGACCTGGCGATTGGTGACCTGACCATCACCTCAGAGCGCGAGCAGTCTGTCGACTTCACTATGCCTTTCATGACGTTGGGAGTCGGCATACTCTACAAGAAGACCGACCAGAAGCGTTTCCTCCTATTCTTCCTGTCTCCGCTTTCGGGGGATGTGTGGCTTTGTGTCGCCGGGGCGTGCGTCGCTGTGAGTGTAATTCTGTGCTGCGTCGCTCGTGCTCAGAGTGCAGTGTGCCACAGAAATAGTGCCATATCGCGACGTTATGGATGCTTCTGCTGCGGAAACAGTTTAGTGCGAAGTGATGTAGATTGGTACACTGAAACGGACAGTGGCCGTGCCAGGCTCGACATCATCAAGGGTCAGGAAGCAGTCGGTTCCTCCGAGCTCCAACGAGAGACGTCATATTCTGACCGCCGGAGAAATAGTACTCTGCCAACGGTGCAAAGTGACTTCACTTTCCCTAACAGTTGTTGGTTCATAGTTGGCGCCATCATGAGGCAGGGATGTGGTTTATTTCCTAGGTAAGTTGAAAATTCTTTCTACCTCTACCTTTTGTGTTTTGCACAATAAAGAGAAAACTTCAACTAATCAAATGTCGGGTTTTCGACCTTATGCTGATAAAAGAGATTGTTAAAAAAAACAAGAGCTAGCGCTTAAGAGATTGCTTCATTTTGTTGTGTGAGATATGACTACGCTGAATAAATAAAATAACACCAATTTTTTTAAAGTGCGCATAGCTTTCCAGAGTTATTAACCACGAAGTTGTATGTTACACCTTAAGCCTAAAAAATAACGTTAACTTGAGCAGATATCGAAACTCGGCTGACAGATTGAGGAGATATGTGGCTAATAGCCTTAGTGAATTGTTCTCGCTCGGAAAGACGTCCTCCAGTCTCGCTTGTAAGAACTGGTAATTCTTGTGACACACCTTAGACTTTTGCCATCTCGGTTGAAATAATCCATGTCACGTGCTCGAAGTACTATCGATGAGAAGACGCTGACCCATGATAGACAGCAACAAAGTATTTAATGGTGACGTGAATCCAACATAAATATTCAAAACAAAACAGGGAGAACATACTTTTACATTTATGATATTTCGCAGTACTGTTGTGGCCTGGTGAATTTTTCATAGCAAAAATTACAGAAAAGTAGTCATTTGGTGTTTCTGTTCTTCAGAAAGTAACAATTTTTGTGCATATCCCGACTGTTGGTTGGCTATTTTTTTTACACGTTTTTAACCCAACTCTAAAAATAATTTCCAATGTTCGCATTATTTACATTGGGCTCGTTTTTGATTGTTTCCTTTGTTATTTATTCCGATTACCCTCCGGGCTCATAAAGGCGTTACAGAGGGGATGAGTAATACAATACAAAATGCAGTAAAAGTAGAACATAAAAATACGAGTCAGTGAGATTACATGTTTAACAACAAAAAGTTATTTAGGGTGCATAACATAATTTGTCAGTGCAGTTTTGAATTATTACCCATTTCTGTTAGAAATCAGACAGCATGCATCTACATACCATATGCAAAACATATAGGGTAGCACACTCCCTATAGAATGGCACTGTGTCGACAAAGTTACACCCTGTGGCCTGCTTGGGCACCGTTATTTGTTCAAGATAATTTTACATAACACGGCATAATGTGCAGGGCAGCTTCAGCACGCATTATTGCTGCAACTTGGTGGATCTTCTCTTTCGTGCTGGTTTCCTCTTACACGGCTAACCTGGCAGCTTTCCTGACTAAAGAGAGGCTTCTGTCACCCATCGAGAGTGCCGAAGACTTGGCGAAGCAGTCCACCGTGCGCTACGGATGCGTTCGCTCAGGATCGACTAACGCCTTGTTCAAGGTATGGCACCATCTATCGGCGACGAATATTATGATCGGCTCCTGATAAATGCATGCAGTATTGCTTCTAAAGGCACTATGCACCAAACATAAAGCAAGTGGTCTCGTTAAAATAATATATTTCGTATTAAACAGCATTGTTATCACAATATCAATAATTATCCGATTGTCGTGCTGTTAGTGAAGTTATAATTCTCCGAAAACTGAATTCACTTTTTTGATGGGGTTACGTCCTAAAACTACAATACGATTAGCAGAGACGCCGCAGTAGAAGGTTCCTAAAATTTTGACCACATGAGCACATGAGATTCTTTAACGTGCGCGCACCTCTAAGTACACGAGCTGCAAGCGTTTTTGAGTCTATCGAAAATGAAGCCACTGCAGCGGGGATCAAACCTTTTGAAGCTGGGGCATATCAAAGCGGATGTCTATTTCGGTGATGGCATTGCATGGTACTACGTATGTCCTGTAAAACAATTGATATGTTCGGAAAAGACAAAGGTGTGAGTACTACGTACGTTCAGGAAAAGACAGATGAAGTCACCTACGGCCACGTAGCCCTAAAGAAAGTTCCAAAAGAAAGAAGCTTTTGTGCTGATATACATGTGAGCTAATTATTTTTACACAGCCAAATTCTACTTAGACACAAGTTTTAAACAAAGGCTTACAAACATGTGTGGCTGAACTTTATCAACGAGACCTAATTACGTATCAGGTGCTTTGAAAGTCTTCGCTGCATAAAAACCCCTCGCATGATGAACTTTACACAAACCTGAAGGGTCTGAATAATAGTTTTGGCTTTTGGGGCCAAAAGTGGAACAGTCAGGCGAGCCCGACCGTCACATCGTGGGCCCTCTGGACAGCCCACAGTGATCCCCGACATTGGGGCTCTTCCTAGCGGATAACCACTTTTCTTCATTCGATTGGTCCGTGCCCCACAACGCCAGAGCATATGGTCTACGCTAGCGAATTCGTTGCAGTACCTGCAAGAGCTCTTAAGATAAATGTCGGATTAAAGTTTTGAGCAATAAAGGCGAGCTGACATACCAACCAATGTACAGTAGCCCGAGAGTCAAAGCGTGTGCTCGATTTACCTTATTAATGGGAAGATGAAAGTTTCTCCTGCCAAGATAAAAGTGATAGGTAATTTCATTATAAGTGGTCGGTTGATCCTTGTTCTCCACAACTGCGGGGTTCTCCGAGGTCGCGGAAGGCGAGACCTCCCGCCATGGAGTGGGCCATATCGCTCAGGTTTGTGGGGACTCCCCTGATGGATACCATATAAGCGGGCAAGCAGCTGCGCTTCTTTCTGCGTTGCCTTCGATATTGACTTTGCCAGCGCCTTGTAGCACTGTACATGCGATTCTCATGGGCCACATAGAGAAAAACGTGTCGTTGAGGTGAGGCTATGATCCCAGTGGTTCATAAGAAAAGTCTGCACTTTCATGTAATGAAATAAATCAAATTTCAGTATGTAACCTTGCAGCTGGCGGGCTCTTACTTGATCTCAACGTATTTCGGATATCATATTGCAACGAGCGGGTTCACGTAAAAGCACTTGTTATTAATCAAGAAGCGTTAGCCGCAACAAGCTGGTACAGGCAGCAACCCGGCAAGCACGAGCCACACGGACGTCAACGTCTTCTTTCACGGTGGCACAGTTCTGGTGCCACTATGCTCCGGTACAATTACTCCTCGCGCAGAAAATAGCCAACCTGGCGATCTAAGGAAATTACACGACAGGGGGGTCATAGCACGGTTTGAGGCGTGATACGAGAACCGTCTCACGCCCACGGCAGCGTTGGTCCGAAGATGGATCGATGGGCTCAACTTCATAGTTGACGGGAGATGTTTGTCGCAGCACATGGTAGGGACCATGGTATTTCGACGAAAGCTTTGAGGAAAGACCTGGAGGTGTAGACGGGACCCAGAGCCAAACCAACATTCCTGGGTGATAGTGGGCACTAGATGCACAGGCATCGTGGCGAGTTTTCTGGCCCCGTTGGTCTTGCGCGGTAAACGAGCTAGCGAGGTACGACACTCTTCGGCATAAGCAGCTGCTTCGGAAACGGGCGTCGCTTCTGAAACGTCAGGTCTGTACTGGAAAATGGTGTCCATGGAGCATGATATTTCACGTCCGTACAGGAAGAAGAAATGAGAGAAGCCGGTGGTTGTTTGTGGCGCAGAGTTGTACGCGTACGTTACAAAAGGGAGCACTTGGTCCTAATTAGTGTGGTCGTCAGACGCGTCCATGGCAAGCATATCTCCAAAGGTGCGATTGAAGCGTTCTGTTATGCCATTGGTTTGAGGATGGTATGCCGAGGTTTTCCGATGAACAGTGCGGCATTTCTTGAGCAGCTCGTCGACGGCGTTCGAGAGAAACACGCGTACACGGTCACTGAGTAATTCACGAGGGGCACCGTGCCGCAAAATCAGATGGTGAAGAAGAAAGGATGCAACGTGTTTCGCAGTGGTAGCAGGCAGTGCAGATGTTTCAGCGTAGCGTGTCAAATAATCAACGGCGACGATAATCCACCGGTTCCCTCTAGGAGTGTTGGGTAGAGGACCATAAATATCAATTCCGACGCAGTCGAATGGTCTCGCTGGACAGGTTAAGGATTACAAAGGGCCATTAGTGCTGTAAGAAGGTGTCTTGCAGCGTTGCCATGTAGCACATGACCGAACGTACTTGCGAACGGGCCGATACATGCCGTGCCAGTAGTATCTTAGCAAAGGCGAGAGTAGGTCTTAAATACTCCAGCGTGGCCACACTGGGGGTCATCGTGAAAAGCAGCGCAGATGTCCGAGTGCAAATGACGGGGGATGACAAGGAGCCACCTACGGCCATCCGTCTCACAATTGCGGTGATACAACAAGCCTTCACTGACCGCAAAGTGCCTTGCTTGACGAGAGAGTGACCGTGAAGTCGATTCTACCGAACTGTGAGAGAGGAAGTCGAGCAGAAAATTGATCCAGGGATCCTTGCACTGCTCAGCTGACAAGTCGGAGATGCTCAGCGATGACGAGTCACAAATGGCAGTTGGTAAGCAGGCAAGATTAGGAGGCAGCGGAGTACGAGATAGGGCATCGGCGTCTAAATGTCTGAGTCCTGAGCGATAAACAACTTGGATGTCGTATTCCTGAAGGCATAAAGCCCAACGAGCGAGACGGCCAGTAGGGTCTTTCATGGACGCTAGCCAGCATAAGGCATGATGATCGGTGACAGCATCAAACTGGCGTCCGTAAAGGTAAGTGTGAAATTTTCTTATAGCCCAAATATAGCCAAGCACTCCTTTTCCGTGAAGGAATAGTTGGACTCTGCCTTCGTTAGGGTATGGCTGGCATAGACGACAACGCACTCTTCGCAGCTATCCTTGCATTGAGCGAGAATGGCACCGAGGCCGACACCGCTAGCATCCGTGTGAACTTCAGTAGATGCATTGGGATCGAAGTGGCGGAAAACTGGGAGACGTGAGTAGCCGGCGCAGCGTCGTGAATGCGACATCGCAATGGGAATTCCAGCCCAAGAGGTCCACGCAACTGGGAAGAAGATGAGTTAGGGGGCGATTATATAAGCAAAATTGCGGATGAAATGCCGAAAATACGAGCACAAGCCTACGAAGCTACGGAGCTCCTTTAGGGTAGTAGGCTTGAGGTACTCAGCAACGGCACGCATTTTGGCAGGGTCCACCGATATTCCTTCTTTAGAGAAGACTTGGCCGCGAATTGCGAGTTTGCGGGCGCCAAAATGACATTTTTTGAAGTTCACTTGCAACCCGGCTGCTGTAAGGCACTGGAGAACTTGTTCCAGACGGGAAATATGAGCTTGAAAATTTGCAGAGAAGATAACTATGTCATCTAAGTAGCTAAGACAGATGTGCCATTTAAGTCCCCTGAGGACACTGTCCATCATCTTTTCAAAAGTCGCCGGCGCATTGCAAAGACCGAAGGCATTACAGTAAATTCATAGAAGCCGTCAGGGGTCACAAACGCCGTTTTTGGACGGTCTGGTTGGGTCATTGTTACTTTCCAATATCCAGAGCGCAGATCGAGTGAAGAGAAAAACTCTGCACCTTGAAGGCAATCCAGGGCGCCAAAATTGCGTGGCAGGGGATAAACATCCTTGCGTGTGATTTTGTTTAGTTGCCGATAATCTGCGCAAAACCTAACGGAGCCATCTTTTTTTCGCACGAGGACCACTGGCAAAGCCCAAGGACTGTGTGAGTGTTGAATGACACCACGTTGGAGCATCTCGTTGACGTGTTTAGTGATGACGTCACGCTCAGCCTGCGAGACGCGGTAGGGGCGCTGACAAAGTGGATTATGATGACCAGTGTCGATATGGTGAGCGACCACTGACGTGCGTCTCAAGGGAGGCTGTCCGTGGTCGAAGGAGGCGCGGAAACGGTCCAGTAGTTGAATAAGTTGATTGCGCTGGTCTTGCGTAAGCCCGGGTTCCACGCTTCGCGACAGAACGTCTTCGTCGGATAGTGAGGGTGCGGTGGCAGCCGTGACAGCATCCACGGACATCGACGTCGTATCGCAAGGGGTATCGAAAGGAAAGATGGCATCATAAGCGTCAAGATGCCAAATACATTCGCCATGTAATAAGGTAGTGGGGCAAGGGTACAAATTGCACACGTACACGGCACTGGAACCATCGGCAAGTGTTATGACGGCAAACGGGACGACAAAGTTCTCGCGACGAGCGCATTCTTGCGACGGTATAAAGAGGGCAGTTGAATCAGGGACGGTGTTGCGCAAAATAGACACCGTGGCGACCGAAAAAGCAGATATGACGACGGCAGTGGCGACGGTCACCTTTTTAGGTGAGCAAGGGAGATCTATGAATGTTTTGCTGAACGGAAACAAAACGAGTTGTGCATGGGCGCAGTCGACAACCGCATGATTAGCGGAAAGAAAGTTCCACCCCAGGGTGATTTCATGAGAGGCATGCATAAGGACGACAAATTCAACAGTTTACAGCACCCCCTGAATCACAACACGAGCAGTGCATGTGGCAGAAGGCTGGACGCGCTGCGAACTCGCTGCGCGTAAGGAAATATAAATCAGTGGAGTCGTCACTTTGTTCAGTTTGCGGCATAACCCTTCACTCAGTACACAAATAGCGGCACCTGCGTTGACAAGAGCAGTTGTGGTGAAACCGTCCACCAACACGGCAATCTCTTTAGGGGGCGAAAGTTGAGGCCTTGAAACTTCTGTCGGTGGCTCAGTTCTTGCCTCGGGAACTGCGACTGTTAGTTTTCCTCCTGGGCATGGTGTGAACGGCGAAGCATGGGAGAAGGAGACCGAAGACGGGGTGAAGGAGATCGACGTGGGCTGAAGTCTGGTCGACGTGAGCGGGGGTCAGGTGCATCAGGTGTAACATGCGATTCTGGTTGCCGATGAAAGTTGCCTCATTAAAATAGAATCTACGGTGACGACAGTAGCGCGTGACATGCCCTGGAATACCGCTGTTGTAGCAGACGGGCGGTTATCTGGAGTGCGCCAAGAGTTAACAGGTGCTCAAGGTGGCGAGAAGAGTTTATTCACCGGATAAACTGAAACAGGCGACCTGTAGTAGTTGGTTGCTGGACTGTATGAAGGGAGCGGTGGTTGGGCAGGAGGTCGGTGGACGACTTCTGCATAAGTCAGCGGTGCAGTACCTGATATTGGGGACGTGGGCGAAGGGACAGCCACGGCAACTTGCGTCTTAATAGCTTGGCGAAGTGAGTGGTCCAGTGCTGTGGAGGTCTTGTTAATGGTAGCCACAAGAGAGAGCTGGCGAGCAACTTCTTCGTGGATGTACTGTTAAATTTCGGGCATCAATACGGTGTAGTTGGGGCGAGTTCTTTTGCACTCAAAAGCAGAAATATCTGCTGTTTGCGCATTAGTGCGACGAATAGAAATTCGGTACTTGCGCAGCTCATTAAAACTTTGACAGAGCCTAATCATTGCCGTGACGGTTTGTGGGTCTTTGGCCACAAGCATATGAAAAGCGTCGTCATCAATGCCTTTCTTTATATGCTTTATTCCATCAGCCTCCGTCATCCTCGCATCCACTCGTCTACAGAGGCAGATCACATCCTCAATGTAGCTCGTGAAGCTCTCACCGTTTCGCTGAGGTTGTCCCCGCAGGCCAAGTTCAGCGCAAAGCTTGCGCATAGCTGGTAGACCGAAAAACGAGGTCACGGTCTCTTTGAAAACCAACCAGGTGGGTATGTCGGCTTGGTGGTTGGTGAACCATAGGTTGGCCAAATCTGTCAGATAGAAGATGACGTGAGTGAGCTTCGCTGGGTCATCCCGCTTGTTAATCGCGCTGGCATGCTCGTACTCTGGCAGCCAGTCCTCGACATCGTGATCTTCAGTGCCGTTGTAGACTGGTGGGCCATGCAGACGAAGTACACCAGGGCACATGACAGGCGGTGACGTGGAAGAGGCTTGTGGGGGATCGACACGCTCGGTCATAGCGGAATCAGATGGTAGCTTACGGCTGCGGAGCTCCAGGATGTTACCCAGCACGTTTAGCCTGCACAGGCAAGAACCCGGCAAGCACGAGCCACACGGACGTCAACGTCTTTTTCACGGTGGCACAGATCTGGTGCCACTATGCTCCAGTACAATATGTATTCTGTACAATCCTTAGCTTCGACCATTGCCTCACTATATATTTGTTTATTTATTGCTATATCCTAACATTCGAGCTGGATGAACAACTTAGACTTCGCTGGGGACTTATTCCGTTGTGCTCTTCGAAAAACCTAATGTCACTAAGAGCTAGCGCCATGAAAACACACTCTTCTTGTGTTTCCGTTTATTACTATTTCTGGTCGTGAGTGTCACTTTGTTGTGTAATCTCTACTTGTCACAATATTGAGAAGGGTGAACATATCGGCATTGATAAAAACAAGCACAATGAACCAAGCTCGCCCTTTAGGGTGAAACTTCGCTTGTGGTGCGCTTTGAGACTGTCCAAGTTTATTTGAAAAAGTCAGAAAGCAGTCGTACCCTGCTCATGCATCACCAAAATAAATATGTTTCATTTAAAATATTGGAATAACTGGTTCACAGGAGTGGAAGCACGAGACGTACGAGATGATGTGGCACGCCATGAAAGAAGACCTAGTATCTTCAATCGCCGAGGGCATTGGGCGTGTGGAACGCGGTGGCTACGCCTTCCTCATGGATTCTACGAGCATTGAGTACGTGGTACGAAGACGGTGCCAGCTCAAGCAGATCGGGGGTCTTCTAGACTCCAAGGGTTATGGCATCGCAACGCCGCATGGTGAGCCTTAACTTGTACAACGTGTCTCATTTTCATATTGATCATAATAATTGTCATTTTGCTATCATGAGGCTTACTCCACTCACCCCAGGAGGACAGGTGCCTCTTTCTGGCTCCCGTTTTGACCAAATAATGCGACGCCGTGTTTGCTAAGGCCTCGTTATTCCTGTAGACTACCGGTAATGTCCTTTGCCCAACTAACTTTCTGCGTCCTCTTCGAGCGCCTGACCTCGCGCTGCATGCCCCTCCCATGCTCATTTCGTCGTGTTATTGATTCTGATGTTAATAATGAACATTTATTTCCTCGCTCCACTCTGCTCTTTTCTTGTCTATAAATGTTACACCTATCATATTTCTTGCATTGGCTCGCTACATAGTTCACAATTGTGCGCAAACCAAACTTTATTGAACGACACATTGCTCATAAACAATCATGTCATTAAAAGCTCCATGTAATAACCATGTAATGAAGGTGATGTCAGCGTGTCTTTTTGTGGATAGTTTATCTATGAAACTGCAATCTTATAATCGCATGACGTTTTTATTTTATTTTATTTACTTATTATTATTGTCAGCCCTCATTTGAGGGTCATAACAGAGAGGGAGTACAATATTAAGTACAAACAGAAAACCAAAACAACTGGCAGTCAAAACGTGATGCACACAAGAAACCAAAATTGGCACTAGTTCAATTCAAGTTGATACGTAATTACTAAGATCTATGTTTCATGATACTTCCTCTTCTGACAATATTTAAAGAATTTCAAATGCACGTCTCTTTCACCCAATTTTAATAAAGTTTAGTGCATAAAGAGGCCAAAAATCTTACAGGTGATGCATTTATTGAGTGTTTAGTCAATTCAAGTTACTGTACTAACATTCCATCAAAGTTATGTATGCAGGTAAATATGCTCTGCCAATAGTTTTTGACATTGTCCTCTCTTTTCTCTAGAATGTCTTATTTGCCAATGAGCGCGTAATGGAAAAATTTAAAGCTGTGTTTGTCTTTGAGGGCAATTTTTTAAAGATCGTGTTGTATTGTTGTCTATAAGCAGGTCTGGTCGTACTTAACATATAGTGAGTAATGCAATATTGTGCCATTTACCCCATGTTACATGTTGCCGACACACAGCTTGTGTCAAAACGATGCTGAATTCATGTCTGTAAAGCAAAAATGAACGGGTAATTCCGACGTCACAGCAAGTGGCATAACACGAAAGCAAAACATGTTGTTCCCGAAGTAGTTAAATGCTTACTGTACGTTGATATAAGCGAGCTTGCTCAATGTCTGTTGTTTTTTGGTACTTATAGCACTGTTCAACGTAGATCAACGCACGTTGGCGCCTGGTTGCACATTTTTGTGCCGACAACCTAACAGCATGATCAAAGAATAAACAGAGCTATGTGGTAACTGTAGTAGTTACCGCTGAGAGCGCAAGCAGAGAAAGAGGTGCGAAAGCCAGAAGAGCGTTGCTGACTGGACTCACATCTTGGGTCAAGGCCACCATCCCGTGGCATTTTGAAGTGAAATGCAACGCGCGTTGATTGTGTCTTCTAGCCTGGCAGCGATTTTTCTCAGGGTGAACGTTAAGTGCGAAGCACAGCGTTATATTGGTGGTGTTGTTGCCAGTGTGAATTAGGAACAATGCGAATTCAACATGGGGACACAAGAAGAGACTGTACAGCGCTTGTCAGTGTTTTTCCTTGTGTACCCGTGTTGAATTTATGCTGTTAGTACTTCGTAATGCTAAACCAACTAACCCAAAGCTTCACTTACTCAAGTTTTAGCCAGGTAAGTCAGGTGTGCGTCGTACAGCTATGATTCGTATGGATAGATTGTATGAGGCAAGTAGAAGCTTGGGCTAACGTCGCCAACTCGTGGTGGGCCACGAGGTTAACGAAATTGCGCTTCTATCATTGTAAAGTCATCGAATGAAACGGAAGCATAAGAACAATGCCCTCCAGGAACTGATAACGGAGGTCCCGGTCACGATGCATTGCTTAATTTTGCTGCTTGCAGATGGTGACATCATCCTGCTCACCCAGTTCACTGCGACATGAAAGGGTACGATATAAAAGAGGGGTGGTAACGCCATCAGAGTATGCGACCACAAAACGATGTATACGTGTCTCCGCGAATGGAGACTTTCACTTTTAAGATGCACGCAGGTACACTTGCTGTGAAGCCAAGCAAAGGACAATATTATTTTTCTTTGACGTAAACTGCCGATTGTGCCGAAACCGTGAGACAATTGATAAAAGTTTCATTGGTTTTTAATAGGAAGTGCTATTTAGAATTTTTCTGCAGCAAAAAATTAAAACAACCCTGAATTCGATTCCGTGAACAATAAGCCCGTCAACACGACCATAAATAGCACTGCCATTTATTTGCGTTCACTTTTCTACGCCATTTTCGGGACGGAAATACGTCACAGCAGTCTTCGTGCATCCCGGAATAAAACTTTATTTTCAACAAACCTTGTCATATAATGGTTTATTCGTGCAGGATCTCCGTACCGCAACATCCTGTCGTCAACATTACTACGGCTGCAGGAGCGCGGCACCCTGCAAAAATTCAAGGATCGTTGGTGGAAAGTACGGGATCCGCTCAAAGGATGCCCTGCTACCGAAGCCGGCAAATCTAGGACTGATGCAGCTAGCGAGCTGGGCCTGCGAACAGTCGGTGGCGTGTTTGTCGTTCTCCTTGCTGGTCTTGGTCTGGCCTGCCTCATCGCTTTCGCCGAGTTGTTCTGTAAAGCAAGATTAGGACGCAGTTGAAGGGGTGACTGAGCCTTTTACATCTCAGCGCATGAAGTGGGCTATTTAGCTTGTGTACATTTTGAACAATGACCGGCACAACGAAGTTCATGCAGGATACACAAAAAATTGCTATTTATCCTTGCGTGGAATTTTGTGTTCGACTTGAGACGGTTTGAAACCTTGCTGGCTGTATATTGTACGGAGAAAGAGAGGGGGTAATAAAATATGCGTGAAAATGCTCAGAGCTCCTGCAAGATTGTCCAGTTTTTTTCTGTTTGAGCACTGATCATTAGCCTAATAAAGTGCATTTTCATTAAGACTACCAATATTTTGCAGTATAGCTGCCCATCTAGTCAATGTGACCGGTAGTGCATTTTGTGAAATTGGGTCACACGTGGCTGTGTCAACAATTAAAGGAATACTTAACACCGGCATCATTATTTACGTCCCCCTTTGAATTTTGTAATGGCTCCTTGTTTTCAAAATTTAAACATTTATCATATCTTAAGAACATCTTTATGAGGGCTTATTATTTCAGTAACGAAGCAAGTAGCCCTCACGAAACTATCAAATGTTTACAGCTTTAAAAGAGCATGTTCTATCGGCAGCCATATAATCAACAAAACGGACTGTGTGGCTGAGATTTTCGTTTCAGAAAAACGTTGTTATTTAGCCTTTTATGCCATCTATGCTCTTGTACAACATTAACGCCACTAAAGCCTTTGTGGTATATTGAAAGAAAAGCACAGAAAGCTGGCACGTTTTTGTGTGAACACAATGTTGAAGAAGCATGGTTAATATTCATTTATTGCAAGACCATCCACATAATACAAACTTGTTCAGACGCCGCTGTTTATGAACTGCGATGAATAGTTCTTCCAACAAGATTGTATCTTGACCATTGCCACCATTTGAAAATGCGCTGGGACATCGTGCGCCTTTTTTGGTCCTACGAAAGCGTATATACGAACACCTTGCTTCCTGACGGTTTTGCGGCAAGCACCACAAAACTTAAGTACAAAAGTATCATCTACCCACTTCGTATATAATCACTACAGCTCCACTTTCTCCTCACTCTTTCGACGCAATTCGTTCATTTCTGCTTGCTTTTTGCATGCTGCATTATATTGTGTACCATTAGACAAAACAACGCTGCATCGAGTACCTGCAACAGACTACATGTTTTCCCACTCACTTTATTCCAAGTGCCAGCTTCAATAATGCACACGCCATTGAAATAATCTGAGCGCCAAGCCAATTAATCCATGTGCCAAACATTTATTCCAAGCGCCAATTCAGTTAGGCCACGTGCCAGTGAGTTTAATCCAAGTGCTACCTTGCTTATGCCAATTGCCAAGGGCTTTAGTTCAGGTTTCAGTCACTTTAATCCCTGCACAAAAAGCTGAATACGGGGCAATAAAACGGCAGTACAATTGAAATGCTGTTCCTACGATATGTATTATAATAGTTCAATGTAGAACAAGTCAGTAGTGTTTGTATTCAGCGCTAGTGTTTGTCAAAAAAAAATTCTACTGTTCTTCGCTTGAGCCGTGTTTTTACTTTGCTTTGTACAAGTTGGTAGATAAGTGCCTGGCCGGCATGAAATCCTTTTAATGGCAATGAAATAAAAGGCACGCACATGCTAACAATTTTTTTGTGTTCGTCACTAAAGCTTCTATTGGGATTCGTATATCAATAGATGACCGGGATAGGTCATGTAATGTCAAGTTCAGACTATGGTTATTAGAGTGCCGAAATGCATACCAAGATATGAAATGCATACCAAGATATGAAAAACCTGGCCGTGGGCAGCGATGGATAAAAAGCAAGTGCATACTAAAGAAATCACGAGGCCCTAACAGGGCAGAGCGAAATAAAAATGATTCTAATAGGCTTTAGTCTTGCAGTGCACATAAGACGTAAAGTCGTGATCCTGATGTAAACAACGGAAGTCATTTTTTACAGTCATATTTGCTGTTATCGTTTCATTAAAACAAAATTACGTGTATCGAATGACTACACGCGTGTTTCAAGTAAACACGCTTGAGCAACACTAGCGTCGTCTGCTACATGAAAACGGGCGTATTTCTTTTGATGCTTTTATAAAAAACTGAGTTCATCATAAACACTTATAAATGAATGTTTTGTTTTTTATGATCGTTTTGGATTTATGTTGCCTGCATCGTTGATAACGAAAATGCTAAAGCAAATCCTATTCTATTAGTGATTCTGACTGAGCTACGAATCTTTTAAAACCTAGGCTACACTTGCCGGTCATCTTGTTTGTGTGGGATCCTGAGAATGAGGATTTTTTCTTTGGCTGTTGCATATACTAATTGCGGCTCGATATTCGCTGGAAGGAAAATTACGATTTATATCTCGCACATAATCTTTTTTTTTGAGTGCTGATGTCGTTCGCACTATTTAATGCTTTACATCCCGCCTCTCCTGCAGTAAGACGAATGCCGGAAGATTGCGGCTTAGAAATGCAGATTTAAGAGCAGAATAAAGCCGGGCAATATTGAAATTTCACTTCTCGCATTGAAAAAGAAATGCCGTAATGATTTTAACGGCGATGAAGATTTATAAGCGTCATTTGCAGAGTGTTATCGTGGGTCTCTGTCTTTATTTCTTGTGAGGGGAGACAGTGTGCGCACTGCTAGCGAGAATTTGTATATAAATTCGAGAGAGCATTCTTAATATTTCTTATATTTCTCCCGTCATTACCTCTGTTCTACAGTTTACTTTATTCTTCCTTTATTCACTACCATAGGTTTGTTTCCGCACTGCGGTATCATTTTTTGTCTGAGATGGGCTGCCGTAGTTTTGTTTAGCTCTTCAGTTAAATAGAGGAGCGCTGCGCTGTCTGCACAAATTATCGGACCACCTAGTTCCGCAGGCACTAGACCCTGTATAATCTCCAAATGACAGCCTGAGTGGACATCTATAAGGACATGGTCGACTGGGTACTTACGGCTGAGCATAAACCTTCTATATAATTTTAGGTTGTTGTCAAAGATTTGTTTTTGTTTGTGTGTGAGTCAGACAGCGTTTATTTATTTGCGATAGGAAGAGCAAGACTTCCTTTCATGTGTTGATCTAACAGGAACACATAATGGCCTTCATGCATGGCTGCTTCTTTCGCAATCAAAAGCATATTTATGAAATGGGTGTACGCAGTGCTGTTGGCCTCTATTTTATGGCAATGAATGTATGTCACAACGGTCCTTCTATGGCAGTTGTGGTCTTGCGAGAGCTCCTAATGATGGAGTGAACACGCCGATATTCTTTTCATGTATGTATGTATGTATGTATGTATGTATGTATGTATGTATGTATGTATGTATGTATGTATGTATGTATGTATGTATGTATGTATGTATGTATGTATGTATGTATGTATGTATGTATGTATGTGTGTGCGTGTGCGTGTGTGTGTGTGTGTGTGTGTGTGTGTCAAGACGATGCCATTACGTCTTAGGCTCATGCGCAGTTGCACTTCCGCGTGAAGTACGGCTTTAGTCGCACTACGTGCACAATCTCCGAGCAGTGCCTTCGACACCGTGGCTAGAAGGCCTTACCAGGGACTACGTCGTAGTTGACGACAAAGTTCCTTTAGACACTATCGTAGACACCATTGAGGATAGGCCTGACGAATGTATTGTAGGCTTGGAGCTTTGTTGGTACTATTGCCATTTGAAGTGATCTGCGAAGAATAAATAATTTTTGCATGACAGATGTAGTAATGTTTCTCATGTGCTCGTCCCACCTTAAGTTGCACGAAGTTCTTAAGCCTAGGTATTTGTGTTTGTGTACTGTGCTCAGAGCAGTGCCATTTATAATGTAGCAAAAGTTTGATGGCTATCTCTTCCTTTTAACACAAGAAGAGCAAGAAACACTAGACCTCATGCACTGAAACCAATTTTTGCTAATGCTGTCACACCAAAATAGCTTCTTTCCCAAAACAATAGAGGATTGGAACAGACTTTCAAATTCAGTAATTACGTCGCCGAACTTCCTCAAAGCTCTGGAAGGACATGTAATTTGTTAGAATATTTCTTTTCTCAGTGCTGATGCTGTTTTATATTCTCTATGTATGAGCGTTTTTAATTTTATGCTTCAATTGTTACTTGTTCAAATTAGTTCCAAATTGTACCATCTTAAGAATTAAGCCATCCTTATATTGTGTTCTTATATGTGTACTGCCCCTCCTGCTATGGCCAAGTTGGCCTGCAGTATTTAAAAATAAAAAAATAAAAAGGCACCGGCGGACACGCCAGATTCACAGGACACTCAAAAACGTCCATACTAATCAGTGTATTATTGAGAGCATATTAACAAATCATTCTTAACAAGAATATTTTTACTCTGTCACATATACAGAAGAAACATTGAGATGACGTTAGTTTGAGTTTACGAAATCTCGCGCTTCAATAGGATTACCTTGGTGAAAATAATTGTCGACTTTCAGTCGCCTCAGATTGCTATTTAAACTTGGCTTTGCCACGTGCTTCACTCTGAACTGACCCTGAAAATAATACCTTCATTGTGCGATGTGAAAACAAAAATTACGTGAGTGAATTGCTGTTTCGTCTCACAATAACTTTCGTCGAAGCCTCAAGACGGAAAATCTTACATATTTTACCATAGTACCCAGTGTCTCTTCTTTGTTGACCTCGTCTTCGCCAGCGCTAAAATACCACCTATTCAAATATGCACCAATAAGCTTACATTGCTCCACTTGGAGGAAGAATGACTATTTCACTTAATTTATGCACAATACAGAAACAAACATTTACATGTAGAAGTGAAACAATATAGAATCCTGAAACTCCTCAAAATCCTCACTTTTCTACTTTCTCGAAGCAAGCTTCAGCAATTTCCTTGGTCCCCCCCCCCCTCCTGCGATTCATGCATTTAAATATATAAGTGAAAGGGTTCTGCTACAGTAAGGTGAAAGTTGTGCGCAACACTAAATATATGAAACTGTAGATTGAACGTATATAAATGTTGCGTATAATCATCCGAAGCACACACTCCAAAAGCCCAAAATTATCCCATGCACACAATTAGTTATAGTACACAAAACACTGAATCTCGCCAACAGCCCATATCTTGATCTCAGAGACATTCTGTTAAAAACAAACTAACGCTCACACTTACTGAATGTCATGAACGGCTGCCAGGTCTTCAATCTTTCCCTTCTTTAGAAACAAGAAAATGGGGTTTCGTTCGCGTGTTCATTATTTGCTGCTTGTTCTTGAAGTGGTGGCGCAGCCGAAAAAATTAGGACATCCGCAGATTTTTCTTTTTAAGCTACCTAAATTCATCTCCGCGGGCGTTTGTTATCACTTAAATTCGTCGACGTGTGTCGGTCTTCTAGTGATTTTGCTTTGTAATTGTTCATACTATACGTGATTGCTCTCGAATATTTGTTAGTTATTGTGCCTATGTGTACTGCGATACCATGAGTTAAATATTTTCCCGAATTGGTGCATTCTCACAGGCTGTGATCCAGAAGGAAATTGCCGAACAGTAACGTTAATCTGCCGAAAACTTACAAACACAGCAAAGCACGTCGTGCGAAAATTACACCAACATTTGTTGCCTCTCTGTTTCTCTCTCTCCTTCCAAACAACTGATATTTGCTCTTTCTGGATGTTTCTTTAAACTATCGAGAAGAATAAAAAACCTCAATGAAGTTTCACAAATGTGCTGAAAGGTGACAACTATCGCCGAAACCAGGAAGGGGCTAGAGTGAAGAGTTCAAGCAGTTCAGTCACTATGAATTCAGTATATCCTGCTTTTTACCAGCATGATTCTATTTCGAAGGCCTTAGTTACCGGTAAATTGTAATACACGGTTTCTTTTTTGTTATTGTTTTTGCTGCTGTTTTACTGCTCGGTGCGAAAATGGAGCACATACCAAGCAGCAGAGTATGAATGTTTTTTTTTTTTGCTTTGCTGAAAGTTCTTGACTTCAGGAGGCCCCATAAAAATAGAAAAAAGAAAAACAGAAATCCACTACAAGCTCTTCTATAGTGTGCGCCTGAACAGCTGCGGCCACGCCACAAGCACCTCATTCTTTCAGATAGTCTTTTTTTTTGTTTCTGGAGATCATTGCGTCTTTGATACAGAATATAAACACAGCATTACCCTCTCGGGAACGCGTCAATAGTTCATAAAGAAATGCGAAGAAGATAAAAGAGGAACAGACATGTTTGGCTGGGGATGAGTGAACATCGTCGTGCAACGCACGGACAGACAGAATCGATCCGCCAGTAAGGCGATTTTCGCTGCATTCAAAGGCACAGTGACTCTCAGGGCACCTTTTCCCTTAATCGCGTACGTCACTTTTTCTAACTGTGGTGGATGAGCGCAGATGGTTATAGAAAAACGAATGCGTAATAGATGTGAGTACAGTGAGGAGGAAATGAAAACTCGACATTGTTCGTTTCTGGGATTCCTTTGAGCTTTATACAGATTTGCAATTTGACGAGCGATGGCATTTCAGAATAACGCTACAACGCCCAGTTTACATACAAAGCGAGAAATGGAGCAAATAGCAAAAAAACTGGGCATGTATTATACGTAATACGAGTGCTTACGGTGCAACAAAGGACTACTAGAAGAAGAAATGTTGCTGTTGATTTGGTGCAACGCACATATACACATGTTTCTCGTTGATTAATGGCGCGTTGTTAGAGTATCAGTACTCTTTATTTCTCATCACAAATGCGAATATTTTCAGGCTCACAAGGATTTGTTATGACTCGAAAGCATTTCCTTTCCGAGAAATTTCGTCAAAGCTGTTGAGATACAAGCGAACTGTGAAAGAGTAATTTGCAAGAATCACAGATTTTCGGCTGCTTGACCGTATGATTATTCAAAGCACCTGGTGCTCAAATGTGGCCGAGTAATAAAAACGGCGAGTTAAATTACGTATTCAGCTGCTCCCTCTAGGAAACATATTGTCTGTCCAACAATACCAAACTATAATAGAATATGCAACTATGATCTTTTCAGAAGTTTCGGCGCTGGTGTTTGTGATGTTTCTTATACGTCGGCGCTTAGTTTCTGTTGTTTCTGATGTGTCTGTCGTGCTCATAGCCGAACAAATTAATAGCCTGATTACGTGAACTAATATTATGAATGTATTCGCCAGTTTTACGTACGTTCCAAGCGGACAAAGCCAACAAATCGGTTGTGTGGTGATCTAAGCTTTTAGCCTGGCTACGGCGATAGCCATGTTGATACCCGTCTTAGCACGCATTGTGTGCCATTACATCGTTGGCGCAATGAGAATGGACCAGTGTGTTAACTCTTGGGTGCTATTTGTTGCAGCAAAAGAACTAAACGAAAGGAAATGAGGTAGCTGCCACGTTGTAACCACCAGGGCGTAATTTCAAAGCACAAGCGCAGCTGGGCTTATCAGACTGGCAATATGACCGCTAGTGTACTTCTACCGAAATTTCGCTTGATCTTTGTGCCTTTATAAGAAAAAGAAAACAGTGAATACATATGAGAGGGTGAGTAATTCTTTGGAATTTTTAGTGGGTGATTGTTTATTGTACAAGCACGTTACGCATCATTCACTGCAATGTAGTACGGTCCTGCTTCTTGCAGCCGTATTTAGAAGTCTTTAGGTTTCATCTTTTTCTTGCTTCATCCTCAAGTTCGCATTTCAATATACAGCCCCTTTTTTTTCTTGTTATTCAAACTAATGCTACGTGTGCTTTGGCAATAAGGTCAACTAAACATTGTATGCTGCTGATTTCGCCATGTATGCTGTTGAAAGCAATGTTAATTCCAAGTAAACGTCAGCCGAGCAGTTCCACAGAGAGTTTTTTGTTAATCAAAGTACGTAATCATGTTTTGTAGGTGAACGTCATGGAAGCAGGACGACATCATTGCTTCTCATTCATTTGTCGCTAGACCGCCATTTCCACAGCGTAGAAAGTATTGAACTGTGGTACATCACCACTCATTTATTATACTTCGAATGTTCTTGGTACTTTTGTGTATTACCTTCTCAATGAATCATTAAATGGTATTAAGCTCACGTAAGCTTACAAACCTTCATGTGCAGTGAGGAAAACCTAAAACTTACCATATTTCTGACGCTGAAGCAATCAAGTGGGGCCAAATTGCCCCATGTTACGGAAGTTAGGCGATGGCCTCCGACTAAACTCATCAGAGGTCATTAGTGAGTTCGCACAGAAGAAAACAGGAAGCGATGCAAAAAGTGAAAAAAAAATCCTAAAGATGAAACCCTTCAACCGAAACTTGAACTGCTGAGAATTCCGCTGAGCGCGGTTCATGTAACGATGCTGTTGGTTGGGTGAACCCGCCTGCATGGTTGTTGGTAGTTTTCTTAGCAAATTTTTATGTTGCGGAACGTTATTGCGCAAGCAGTCTCGTGTAATTCTTGAATGAAAGAATGTAAGTTCAAGATATTTCTTCCCTGAGAGCAATCAGTGAGAAAGAAAAAAATCACAGCATATCCACGGACTGATTGATCAATGAGGTGAAGCGTTCATCCCTCTGTCCAAGCCTTAGTGTTCCGTCCACCCGTCCGTGCTGCGTCCGTGCGTCCAGGCATGTGGTTTTCTGTCTGTCTGTCTGTCTGTCTGTCTGTCTGTCTGTCTGTCTGTCTGTCTGTCTGTCTGTCTGTCTGTCTGTCTGCCTGCCTGCCTGCCTGTACGAGTGTCCATCTGCCTGTCTGTCGTCTGTCTGCCCGTCTGTCTGTTCATCCGTCCGTCTATCAGTCTGTCCATCCGTCCGCCCGTCCGTCAGTCTGTCCTTCTGTCTGTCAGTCTATCTGTCTGTCTATCCATGTGTCCATTCATTCATCCGTCTGTCTGTCTGTCACTCACACTCGCGCCACCTGCTGAGTGAGTCGTACAAATAGGGGGTTATGAACGGGTCACAGACATACACTGACAAACCCACGGATTTAGGAGCTTTGCCCCTAAAAGTGCATGATGTAGTGGAAAAGCAGAAACGTTAACCACGTTATGCTTGATTTAATACACCATAACAACAATGAATGGAAAAGTGACCGCAGGTAAAATGAAGCAAATATAATGAAATATATAGAGCCGAATTCGCACGCACACAATTTTCTTCCAAGGCGTAAGCTGTCCCGTATGGGACTCTGTACCCAATGTTAGCGGTTATAAATCATCATATGTATTCGCGCACTAAACCTTGCTTAGTGTAGGCCACCTAGACTTAAGAAACTCTGTTTCTCCGTTAACATGGTACGGTAAAGAGAAAAGATAGCGATACTTCTGACCGGCAATCGCATTTACAACTAAGGCATAATCTCTAATACAGAACAGTAATGAATGACTATGTCATCATTAAAGTGCAACCTTAATAGAAGCACATTCTCAGTTTCCGAATATGATTTAATAACTGAACATAGTTCTTGTTATGACAAAGTTATTTGACGCTGAAAGAGTCAAATGTACAAAATTCTGGTTATTTCTAGAATTGTGTGGCAGGCCTTCTTTGTTTCTTCAGACAATGTGTTGCTTCTGTCTTTTTCTAAGAAGTGTTTATGTGCGTGTCACATTCAGTCAAAAAAATTGGTCCCGTATCTGCTTGTAATCTGCAAATGTTGTCGAAAAATCACAATCTTGCGTGTAGAGAGAATGAACAATTTATTTGATGTTCTGTGCAAGATAATCGGTGAATAGTATTCTGTAGTCACTGCGTTAGAGTGCCTCGAGCACGCAGCGGAGGTGAGCGAGTGCATAAAGTCATGTTACACGTGAGACATGAGCGCCATCTGGTAGTTTTCTTGAAAAACGAAGCGTGTGGCTCTGAGATGGGTGTGCACGCCCGTCTCAGAGGTTATAAGGTGTAGAACGCAAAGCTACGTGTAGGTGCCACCACCGTCTCGTCTTATCAAAGCGTTGGAAACACTCGCCTTTTCGTGCAAGCGTTGCATGGTCAGCGCCGCGTGATAAGCGCTACGGTCCTTAAAATTACTTGTGTATTTCTTTTCTTGTAGAAGATACGCATGCAGAATATATATGGGTTGTTATAGTGCCCCAGACATGAGCAATAATTGCCTAATAATTGACAATTGCGCAAGTCTGAATGCTACCAACTTTGGTGGGCGCTGCGGTTGGGGTCGACCATTTCAAGCACCTGGTGCTGTTAGGTCTGGACAAACAGACAATTGTACAGACAGACAGACAGACAGACGAAAATTTTTGTGTCGAAGGTCCCCAAGAAAGACTTTCGTCTTTAAAATAAAGGCACAAAGCTCCGAAGAAGAAGTGAACATGAAAATATGGGAAATACTCAAAAATGGAGTGGTTCTGAAGCTTATGTTTTGACATGTGCACTCGTGTTCATCGGAGCAAGCTGCCTTGATATCTTAGCGATGACGAGTTCACTCGTCGAAACACTGACTCTAGCAACTTTGGATGTTCAATGACTCTCAATACCTTCGAAGAAAACAGGATGATTCGACGCCTAATCACACTCCAAGATTTTAAAAATAATGCGTTACTTGTCGCTATGTACTTTAGAAGTTTTATGTTGATCAGGGTGTCTTGTCGTCTCTTGTGGGCCTTTTTTGCTTCCTACACACTTATCGTTTGCACACAAAGAACATCAGGTCAGAAAGTGCACGCCCTCTTCGAGGGATCAAATTTTGTTCTAGCGTCGCGGTGTCACTTGAATAACGGCGCGTGTAGCCCGCTTTGGAGAACTACACTTTCTTATGTCAAGAAAGTGGAAAAAAGACACATTGATTGTAAGCAGGCTCGTAGAGCCACGAAAATATGATTCGCACAAGAGGAAAGGTGACACAGTCAGACGAAAAAACATGTTCCAGTCTCACAGCGCCACGTACATTGTTTCATGTGCCGAAAGCATGAGGTGATTCAGGTACAGCTTAGTGGTGGCTCAAGAAATTGAGACAATCTGCCGTTTTCTAACATGTTCGGAAATCAGACAGTGAACGGTGGGCTAGTAGCACTTTGCATGGTAGGTCGGATGAAACCAACAATTTCCGGGTCAGCAACCAACCGCCATAGCGACTATAATATTGATGTCTATGAAAAATTATGAATCAGAGAATAATGAATAAAGAATGAAAACATACGTGACAGTTCAACAGTATCCAAATATTTAGAACTCTTGTGGATCCAAAAGAAAGGAGGCTGAGTTTTCTAGTGTCCGTGTCACAGAAGCCTTGCTTTTAGAATGAAGAGAAAGATTGATGTACATAGTAATATACCAGGTCCATTGATCCAACTTTCTTGTGTCATGCACTTTTAAGTTTTTTTTGTTTGGAATAAAGTTTTGCCACCACCAGTTCAATTTTTCCTTTTTAATTCTCCACTCAGTATGATGTTTTTATATCAGCAAAGACTGCCATCTTCTATATCAAAGGCACTCTGTCAGAGTAAATGGTTCCCATGGGGTTACCCAGAAGGAAGACTTTTTGAGCAGTTAATTGAAGAGGCCATCCACCCGTATGACTGAGACTGCATCACGATAGTCGAGAGCGATTGGTTTGCAGTTATTCAAATGCTGTCTCTTTTTTGTCGTTTGTGCATTTTCTTGATGCTGTCTTTTAAAACAAGAGTAAAGCTGGCTCAACATGGTGGTTTTACGTGGTATTTTTTCGAACTGTGTGGCCGTGGTGATTTCTTCCCAACAATTAGTGCAGGCTTTTAAGCCGCACTCGGAAATGCACGGAGATAATCAAGTTTTCGTTTCATAATTTTCTCGTTATGTTTCCCAATACAGGCATTTATATTCAGAGGGGTTGCTGTTTTATGAAGGTTAGGAAGTTGAGATTCTTTACACGGATAAGGAATGTTTATAATGGTCTACAATTTGCATCCTTTTGACAGTGTGCTTTTACTATGCTTGATAAGGAGATATCAAGAACTTATAGTAAAAGGAGAATATCATAAAAGTTTTTCGCTGTTTGCTGAAGTTTTCAGTACCGAAATATTCACATGATTGTGACGTGCACCGTGCGCACGGCGTCAGATATTTTTGGAGTCCACGGTTTCTCAACGTGCAGTCTAAAGGGACCTACGCATTTACCCTCCTTGAAATGTGACCACCGTTGCTGTGATCGAACCCATGACTTTCGCGTCAGCAGTTACGCACCGCAAAAAATGTCCCACCAAGGTGGCAGTTTTTCACTCATTCGGAGCTTTACTTTAGGCAACACTCGAATAGAATGCGCGTCAATATTTCACGTTACCGAACAGTTGGCCAGGACTCTTAGCAGGTAAAATGAACAGCAACGCGACATTCACAGAAAAGAAGGCCACGTGCACAGCGTAAAAGTTCAACTCAATGTGTTATTTAGAAGGACACGTATTTTCGTACAATACTAATACACCAATATTATAACCACGAGAACAAGCACAAAGCAAAGTTGTGTTCTAGGCATTGCAAGTTCTTACCACAAATAACACAATGAGAGGCAATACTTCAATTACCTGCTCTACAGACAGATGTCCAGTTTTTTTTTAAGTATATACTGGAAGAATCCAACTGAATATTAGGCTCAGCTTTGCGCAGAGAACTTGTGTTATAATCATCTCTTGATAGACAAACCAGTCACTTTCTTCACTGAAAGCCAACCATAAGCGATAGAGATATACAGAACCGAATGAACAGAAAGGCTCTCACTATCTTTATCACTCTGATGTTCAAACAATGACATATATTCTTGTTAGTCAGCTCAAAAAGGCGAAGCGTGGCGATTTTTTTTGTACAAGGCTTCACAACAAAGTTAGCCATTGAACGTTGAAGGAGGTACCTTCTTTAACGTTGAAACTCCTGATTGAGAAGCGTTAAGTCAGGGGCTACTTATGTCGAATTGCCACAGCGCTGTGCAGAAATCGGTGCATCAGGCTTTTGGTTTGCTGCGCTATGCGAAATGGAGAAAATACGTCGAGTAACGAATATTTGAAGTCGTAAGTTCAGCAAAGAAGATTCGCAATAAACATTGTAGCACTTTTCCAGAATGTTATAGGCAGATTGTTGTGAATGGTGCGCTGATTCGTCGCCCGTAGAACATGTGTGACCGAGAAACATTTTTGTCCCGAAATCATTTAAGTTCTACCTGATTTGGAATGCAGGTGACAATTCATTTAACTTGGAATTATATAACTTAGCTTAAGTGTGTCAAGCAATTGTCCGAGATTAGTAAATCGTAAATGCATATTCATATTTGTGGAAAATAGATTTTGCTGAAAAATTGGGAAAATGTATGCACATGAATACAGAAGGTAAACGGAAGACCGAAAATTACAAATAGGTGAGAGCTAAGTTAGCTCGTAATCGTAAAACGAGAGTAGTGAACGTATGAACGGAAATTACGCCCTTTGTTGACAAGAATATGCGACTTGAAGAGGTCGTTTTCACGTGCTGTTGCAAACTGTTACAGCTTCCGCGAGAGTTCCCATATGGCTTCCTATGGCTTTTCCACAAACATTTCTTTATTTTGCATTACCCTACACGTGCTCAAAGAACAATACCTGTGGTGACAGTCAAGCGCAGCCGGAGCACATTTGCTGGTCCGGCTTTTATCGCCAGCTGGCTCCACGTTGCTGCTCAAAATAAGCGCTGATGCCATTTCAGAGTAACGCTAAACGTGGCCATTAGGACCATGACCCGTAATTTTCCTGTGATTTCGCACCACCTGCGTGTTAGTGTGTGTGACCTCGTAATGGTAAGAATTGCAGTATCAACACATTAGCTTCATCCACACGTTAGTGAAACACATGCAAGAAATTATATGTATTTGTAACAAGCCTCCCATCAACTAGTAAACGGTGTCTCAGCATGCTATGTTTAAGTGTGTCGTGACTGAGACTAGAAGTAGAGAATTGGAGAACGTCAAACATTATCAATGTGATGGTCGCATTGACAGAATAAGGTACAATATTCTTGGTATTCCCATATTTGATTTACACAAAGAAGCACCACACGAAATGGGGAAATAAATCATTTGTTTTTTTTTATTGGTGAATTGCTATCATAGAAAACAGAAGAGATATTTTATAGGCGCGTTACGTAGCTAAGCAATCACTTTCTTGCCAATGCGGCTGCTTTTAGATGAAGTTCAGATCTCTGAAACACTGGTGGACTATAAATTTGATCTTGGAATACCCGTATGCGCTGAAAATTAATCAGAATTCACATACTGCACAATGCTTTGTAAATTTAATACGGTTTATCAGGTACGTGAAGCCCCACAAGTACTTAACATAATTTTGTTCTTGTACAGAGTCCACTGAGCTACACGATGCCTGAATTTTCAAATTTGAAAGTCTAGAGTGTGCGAGATTCAAACAGAGAAATGTGTGACTACTCTAATCTTTTCCGCAAGTGCGTCCTTTGTGTAGGTAAAGCAGTAAACTCTTTAAAAAATTAAGTGCAGTGATGTTAAACGCGAGTATTTGTTTTAGGTATAGTTTACAACGTTAGCATCATCCCTGTACTAGCCAGCATCTGTGAATTTTGCCGTTCACAACCAGCTTTTTGAGCGCATGTAACTATAGTCGGTTACAACCTCAGAATAAATAACGGCTCCGCCTTAAGTACGGCAGCGCGCCTGTCATTGATCTCTGCAACAAAACAACGATTGGCAATTCCCATTCTAAGCCTAAGAACTTTTTCAATGATCATGCCAATACTCTGCATATTATTTATTAACAGTTCCTCGTTTGTTGTTAAAAGTTTTACCTTTGGGTGAGCAGTGAAGTCAGAATTTTCGATGAAATTTGTGAAGTAAAAATTTTGTACCGAAATCTATCGAAATAAAGATGTGCCTGAACGTCCAAGTCTCGTGTCTCAAATACGTCAAAACTCCTGACGTCACGTAAATAAACTATAACACTTAGTGGGGTGTATAAAGAAATCTTGTCTGGGTCGGTCGATTACTCCTGTGGGCGGAGCTTTCGTTCATTCTTAGGCTGTAACCGAATATAGGTCACTACTAAGCCACCTCTCTTGCCAGATGCTTCGTAGATACAACATTGTATTATGCAGTAATTGTTAGAAACTTACGTGAAGTTTAGAGAAACTTCAATTTTCGTGTTACGCAGGAATAGCGCTTTTAGGTTACGTAATGGCGCATATACAGCCTTCAGCACCTCTAACTCGAACGCTCCGACGCATGGCTCCGTCTCGCTTAGACTGAGGTCAGCACCACCAAGCGTTGAAAATGATATAGTTGACGCAGTTAACGTAAGATTGAGCGTGCGTCGGTTTTACTAATGAATTTCTGTTTTCAGTCTACCTGGCTGGTGGGTCAAATGCACTCGCTTGGCATCCCGTTTTCACTACGTTTCTCTCTTGGCAACGTTATCGCGTGCACCGACGGCGTTCCTTGTATACTAACCTCAAATATGAACCGTTGCGTGTGACAACTTCTGCACCTTTCGAGTTTGTATTCACAGCTGTGGTCGAAAAAACTCACATGTATAAAAAACAAAGCAAACGCGCGTTCATGGTGTTTGTAAAAAAAAATGCACCCCAAATAAATCTGAAATGTGGTGGCGTTGTTCGTGCTTTCATTCATTAATTTTCAGATAGTGTGAGTTGAACTATTCTCGCAATTCTGAGTACGCCTTCATGTTCGGTTCATACTGTACGGAAAATGTGGTCTTGTTTTTTTTTACATTGTATCCACGCACCTTTCTTGCTTGGAAAAGGCACAAATGAAATGTTAGGCCTGCGTACTTACATTTAGGTGTACAGTAATGAACCACAGTCAAATGTATGGAGCCCTAAACTACGGCACCCCTAAAAAAATGTGTTTCTGGGACGTTAAACCACAGATACTATTATACGAACAAATCTTGCGCTCCGACCCAATCTTCCGTGCAGCGTAAACCAAGCAGGAAGCGTGAACTGAAGAGGAAATTGCGAGAACAGTTCAATTCCCGCTGTCTGAAAATCATTGAATCACAACATGAACAACGCCAGCGCATTTGAAATTTATTTATTGTGAGACTTTTACAAACAACACACACGTTTATTTGCTGTGCTTTTATGTGTGTGATTTGTTTTGAGCAGCGCCTGAAAATTGAATCTGGAAAGGTGCATAAGCTGTCGCACGCAATGGTTCATTGTCAAGTTAAGTATGCGACAACGAATGCCGTTGGCGTGCGCGATAACGTATACAGCAACGAGGAAAACGGGGTGAACACGGAACGCTAAGTTAGTGCATTCGACCACCGGTCAGTCAGACTGGATGCATCCAGGTAGACTGAATGCAGGAATTTCCCAGTGAAACCGACGCGTTCTTCTCTATCGTTAACTGCAGCTAACATGTCCATTTAGACGCTTGGTGGTACTGACCTTAATCCAAGCGAGCCGAGGCCAGCCGTCGGAGAATTCGAGCTAAAGGTGCTGATGGCTGTAGGTGCAGTAAGAAGGTAGCAAGTAAATGTACACAAATAATGAACTATACTTCCAAAATAGGTAACTGGTACACAGCGTGCTATTGAAAGTACCTTCATAACCTTCAAGCTTCTGCTAGTGCAGATAGAGGGTACATAGAAGCCAATATCTGTGCGCGCCTTTCTGTGTGTTATCGTTTGTCGTGCGTCTATGAAGTTATCTACATTGTTGCGGTGTATATTTACCCTGTTAATTCTCTCAAGGTATCAGCATACCTTAATTAGTGAACGAGGACGATGCCATTTTGTTTTTGAAGCTTTTTCTCCCATATGCTTATACAAGAGATTGAACTTCATATGACATTGAACACCGACATGTACCCAACAGAGGAGTAAACGTGTAGTTGGTGAATTGTAGTTAGTGCAGTTACTAAGGTGTAACTGTAGTGATAGACTAAGCATTTGAGTTGGTGCTATTCTTGTATTGACCTGGTAACAAATTTTACTAACTTGCATTTTACTACCTTTCTTTACCAACACGTTATTCCTTTTTGAATCAAGCTAACGGGTAGTATTTATTTATGAAATATACCAAAATTTTTCGAAAAAGTGCAGGCTTTCACTCGTGAACCACTTGGTCGTGGCTAGGCTATTTAGTTTTTTTTCATTCACCACCCTAACAGATGAGCTTATCTTGTGGCTACGCTAACTTTACAACCACATTGCCATCGACAAATTGGATACGTTTTATATAATAATGCGCATTTAAAAGCTACTGGCGGTTATACCACACAGCATTCTTGACTATAATTTCGGTGAAGTCACGCGTTGTAAGCCCCAAAACACCCTCTTTTGCTCACTGTAGCAGGCCAAAAAAAGCAACTGGCGAAGACAACATGCAGAGCGGCTGCCGTGTTAGGTGTTCTTGTTCGATAATCCAGCCAGATAGTCGAAATACAAGAGAAGTAGTGACACAGAAATACAAGGGAAGTAGTTGTAAGAAGAGTATGAAAAAATATGAAATTAACATAAGGAGAAGCGTGACGAATGCTATAGCCATGACAAAAATCTGCCTCCGTCAGCAAACATGCATGCCTTTATGAATGTTTGAATATTGATCACCAAGTACTCGTTTGGTCTGATCTCCTTGGGATAACGTCCACGGTCTTTCACGGCATCATTTGGCTCTGCCTTTTTCTCAGATTTGTTTGTCGTAAGAAGAATAGTCTTTCGTTTTAGTCCTTAATGGTAGCCAAGAAACTCTACATCCAGATCGCATATCAAAGGGATACGAGTAGCTTGCTCCACGCCCTTTAATATCTAAGGTATTAGGCTGGGATGCTTCCTAGTATTTTCTTGCACTTCCACGTCTTTGAAAGCCCGTGAAGACGCACGGCAAAGATTATATGCACTCTCAGTGACATAGCGATCTATTCTGCAGCTTTTCTCATACCTATATATGCGTCGCTCGTTTTCACCCTTTGCACATTGCCAGTTTGCAAGCCTATGGCGTCTTCACCTGGTCTGATCGGACATTTTGTTTCTGGACTGCGAATGAAATGTTCTTGTTTTTACAGAATATCAACCGTGCTCTCATAAATATGAACTGGCGGTATAAATTCCCAACCTTGTTTATTGGTTTTAGGGTTGCGACATTAGCTCTTCACTTTACGTTGCTGTAGGCCTTTGCCTGTTCATTAGTGGAACTTTGTCAATACCAGAAAAGCAGGATTAAGTAAAATATTTTGAAGTAATATGAAAATTACTGATATCATTTAGAAAAAAAAACGTATGTCTTTCTTTTATCAAGTCTAGAAAGAAAGCAATGGGTAAACTCTAGGCTTCTTTAACAAAGCGCCAAAGTGACTCGGAAGGATGCGAGTATTGTGTAGTATACTATACATAAGATAGCGGCCGCGTACTAGCTCGAGTGCTGATGCCTTTCACTGTATCTTTTATACTTCTAATTTTCAAAGTATGTCCCTAAGCACCATACTCTTAATGCCGGATTTTTTCGGTTTAACAAGCGGGCACCCTCCACGCCCAAAAATAAATAATTCTTTTGAACATAGATTTAGCAAAACAATTCTTCATTGGGCATACAATTGTAGCCTGAACTATTTTTGCTACAGTTAAAAATGCAAGTCCACACGTGAATACTTAGTTTGGCAGATTGTTCTACAATCTGAGCTAGTCGTTCAGCACTGTTGCCGTCGGATATCGATTTCAAAAGGAGTCAGTCATTAGGCCGAAAGTAATCAAAGTAGCCAATCCCTAGAACTTTATCGCCAGTGTTTTACTTGAAATATTGGAAAGATTTATTATAGCAATATCTTTTTGTTTCAACGATGAATATTATTATTTTGAATCAGCAGCAAAGTAAAAATAAAAGCAGTTCTTTTCCACTCTTGCATACTATTCAAGCAATAGGCAAGCTGCAAATACATTAAAAATTTTAAGTTGCGTGTGCCTTTCGCATTGACTATGTAGAGGAGATGGAGCTATTGCCAGAGATCGGTTAGGATTAGAACATTTCAGTGAATGAGTCAGTAGAAAAAAACTTCATTGTCTATAGAAGCAAGTCACAGTATGTGATGCTTAGTAGTAACTGTATTGCCAGTCTACTTTCGTTTTGCTGCGGATATTTTTTTTTTGCAAGTTTACACTCGAATACTTGTGATGCATTAGCATTAGCAATTTCTCGTAGCATCAGTGTCGGTAAAAGGCAGTTTGAACAAACCTGCTAGCTAAAAGACGAAGTTAAACTTTAGCACTTTATCTTTATTTTGCCGGTATTACCTCCTCGTTTTTAAATTCATACACATTATGGAAACCATCCTAATTCTCGGCAATCTCCCATTTAAGGTTTGAAGGTTAAGTGAGAAAGAAGAAGAGCTCAGTGGCTCTGTCTTTAGAGGCACACTTTGCTTGGGTTTAGGTGTCTCGATGGGTGTATACCAGGCTGTTGACGAGCAGCAAGACAGGTGAATGCATGGTGAAAAAGTTTAAAACGAAAGATTGTTGTTAAGCTTGCTTAGTATTGCTCTGCAAAATACAAAAGAACATAACTAAATGCGCCAAAATAGAAGTTTAAGGCCGCCAGAGTAGACATGATACTAATAAAATATTATTGACCTTAACAGAATCGTAAAGTTATGAATTAAGCGCAACGTTGGAGCCCGGCAACCCTGTCGCCTTGCAAAGAGGCAAGACTTAAAATTTCTAAATTATTGACCAAAAATATAAAAATAAATAAACACATTGTTTTCGCTTTGGCAGTGAATTTTAAACATCTCGTGTTTGTGTGATTCTCGTGTCGAGTGACAAAAACTTAAGCACAAAAAAGAGCATTCTAAACATAACAAGCATTGCAGTATTCAATGTCACTATGTGTATGCTTCGTGAAACAAACAAACGAATTTGTAAAGTTACCCCTGGCCACAAGCAAGCTTGAATGAGCAAATAGGTTCATTTGTGTGATGCATTGTGCATTATTTGTTTTGTGGACACATTGCTTCTGAAGCACGTGAAGTATGCTGCGACACCACAACGCGTACAACCAGCTTTACTTCTACAGCTCGAGAAAACCCAAATTAAGTGTGACAGGCATGTAGCAAATACACCGCAATGCCTAAATTTATAGGCAACAAGTCAACGCCATACTCTGGATTTTCACACAGTTCCAGTGTGTAATCTTGTAAATTTGTGTTTACAACATAGTGGGTGAGATTCGTGCAGGAGAAAATCCTGAAAACAGCAGAGTAAGGAAGCGTCACGCCGCCCTTAATGAAAGGCTAAAGAAGTAAAAATAATATCCGAACCTACGTCACCGCGCGTAAACAGGAATTACGCTGACCTTTCTGAAGCGTCGCGGCGACATTCTCAGTCGTGGCACTCGCTCTTGCCGGCGGCCTATATGAGCAACGTAAAGGAATGTACCAGAGACCAAATATTGACTAGATGAGAGCCGGCGTCCGGGCCTTTGACTCCGGTGAGTAAAAAAAAAATCAATCCTGCTAAGCTTCCTCTCGACAACGGGCGAGAGTCACGTACGAAGAGGCTGACGCATTAGACAGTGCCGCTCTGGAATTTCTTCCATTGAAAATAGCCTCATAGTAGCGGTGTCCTTGAAGTAAGCGACAAAAAGCAGAACGATCGCGTTTAAAGTAAGGAAATAATGAAACTTGACACCGTCATTTCTCAATCAGTTGTGAGTTTGATTTTTGTGATGATGACGACAACGATGAATATGGCGCATTTGAAATTTTTACTGGTGCAGTTATTCACTAATCACACTTATACAAGAGAGGCTCCTATCAATGTGAAATGAAACGTCATGAATACTATAAAAGCGCAGAAAATAAGACATTTTTTCTCCACCAATTTGTTACCGGCGATATTTTGCAGAAAAAATACATTTTATTTCATGCTTTGATTTACCTTCTCTCTAAAGAAAAAAAATGCCACATGAAAATCAGCCTTCGGGAAGAAATCCGGCAGCGGCGAACGTGACAATTAAATTTTTTGCGTCCCCGCCTCTCAGCAGTTGGGGAAAACTTGCGTTTTGGGAAGGTTTCTTCGTGGTCAGAGAGAACGAGCTGAACTGCAGGAATTCATGACTTAACATGGAAGCTATACGCCGATAAGCACGCGCTTTGTAGATAACGCAAAAGAGTGTATTTCGACTGTCTTTAGCCCTACGCAAAAAAGATGTGCGATAAAACTTATAATTAGACATGAATGTGAATCAGTCAGCTAGAAAAACTTTAGTTGAATTTTGAATGCACCCTCTGAGCAACTACATCAACGCGCCTGTCAGCCAAGCAGAAAAAACCAGTCCGTTTTAATCAACTTTTTCATTCAGTCGTGAAATGTTTATTTCATATGATAATTTTCTCTGTCCCTTCCTGTCTTTCCAGTTTATCTCGCTCTCCCCCCCAAATAGCTCTTCAGCAATTTTATACGCAAAATAAATTATCTCCTTTTAAATATGAAGTTGTTTGTCTTTTTTCCCTGTGCCAATGAACTGAGTGTCCTGTAAAAATGAATACTCAGTGAAGCTGAATTATCGGCCATATGTTGTCCTTCACAACAGCCTGGACCGATGGCTTCATTTTCGAAGGAGAGCCTAGCACGTTCACAGATGTGTACATTAAAATGTAACCACGTCCAGAATAAGGCAGTCAACACTTTACAGAAGCCAAACTAAAAGAGCAAGTGGTGCTTCGGCAACTGCATACTACAAAACTACTTGTATGAATCCATCTACTTCGTGCCTCATTTGGCCGCAAAGAGAGTCGCTGTCGTAAATGTTTGATAATCAGGATATTTTTTTCATGCTATAGGCTCACTTTGCTACTTTTGTCCTTCTAGATGCCTTCGAGACCGTTTTCACTACGTTATATCAAGGCTACTCTACCGTTTATTCTGCTTCGCTTCAAAAGTCCATGTGGTTGCCCATTCTCAGTCCCATAAAACAAATGACCGTCTTACAACTCTCAACGTGAGCCGAGTGACCATCGGTGCCGTAGACACACCGTAATGTTCCGAAATGAGGTCACTTCTATTATATTGCACGACGCACCACCCAATCTAGATGGTAGTGCATAAATCGGCTCTCTCAGTACACTATATTATTAGCTCGAGAGCTGTGCTCAAGAGATCTGTATATTAGGTATGTCTCATTTTTTACTGAATCAAAATTAAAAACAATGCTAATCTGAACATTGAGAATGCACCTGTATTGGTCTTTTGTGTTTCTACAGCATATTTAACAAGGCCTTAAGCATACTGTATACTACAAATATTCCTTTTATACATAAAAATGCTTAAACAGGGAATGTACAAAAGAGAAAGAAGACTGACAGAGTTTGAAAGAGGGAATATGTTCTAGGTAATGAAGAATGGGAGTAGATCTGCGGCTCAATTCTTTCAAAAACACATCCAACGCTAGCAGACAGGGACGTATTTTTGGATACATATAGGTTCTGCCCCCTAAAACTAGTGCTGTTGAAGTTAGCGCATAGGGGTGACTTTCTTACGTACTTTTCTGCGAAGGCTGAGCATGTTTTTCAGTTCCGAAACGCGTCCATGGGAGTGCTAGCTTTTTGTTAGACAACCCATAAAAACCAACGTACACTCAAGCCAAATAGGTATTATCATCAACAACAACCACATCATCATCATCATCATCATCATCATCATCATCATCATCATCATCATCATCATCATCGTCCTGACTACGCCCAATGCAGGAAGAAGCCTCTCCCTTGAGTGGTCTATCAAACCGGTCTTGTGCTTTCCGTTTCCAAACTATACCCGCAAACTTTTTAATCTCGTCGGCCCACCTAACTCTTTGCCTCCCTTTTGTGCCTTTGCCTTCTCTGCGAATTCATTCAGTTGCCCTTAATGACCACCGGTTGTCCTGCGTACGTGCTACGTGTCCGGCCCATGTCCATTTCTTTTTCTCTATTTTAACTATGATATCCTTAACCCTGGTTCCTTCCCTGACCCAGTGAACACTCAGCCAGCAAGCTTCATATACTTGTTTTACCAGTCGAGCCATGGCAGATCGCTTTCGCTTTCATTTTAATATGTGTTTCTGTATATGCAATTCTAAGTGTGTTAACTGTTAGGGCGAGCAATACAGCATGATATGTTGTTATTACGCCTGCCCCTTGAAACTACAGGGGTGAACTTCGACCCACTGACAAAGCAGAGCACTTTATATGAGTATGGAAATTGTGTGTTCGCTTGGCAATCTGGAGAGTTACGGTGAGTGCATTATAACAAGCTTTAGGTCATTTCGTGGTCTTCAAATTTTACTATCCATTTTATTAATCGAAGTGGCGGAATGCCAAGTCTTTTGTTTACTCTAATGTATTTTATTTGTAGTTATTTCAGTTCTCCGCGAACAGTCGCTTCGTGGCGCTATGAACTCATTTTTAGGCGGAAAGACATGGGAGAGTACAGGCGTAACGCTTCTTTTTTGTGGTTGTGGTGCATAAACCAGTTGGACTTGGACCAAAAGTGATTGGAGCAGTACGAATACTTGTACTGGGAGAGGACGTTATGCATCCACCCACATCATCATCATCATCATAATCATCACCAGCCGGACTACATCCGCAGCAAGTCAAAGGCCACTCCCATTTTCCGCCAGTTACCCCGGTCCTGTCCTTGCTTCGTCCATTTTATACCCGCAAACTTCTTGATCTCATCTGCCATTCTAACCTTCTGTCTCCCCCTAAGCCGCTTGCCTTTTATAGGAATCCAGTTAGTTAGCCCTAATTACCAGTGGTTATCCTGTCTACGTGTTACATGCGCGACCCATGTCCATTTCCTCTCCTTGATTTCAACTATGATATCCTTAACCCCGTTTGTTCCCTAATCCACTCTGCTGTCTTCTTGTCTATTAAGGTTACAACTACCATTTTTCTTTCCATTGCTCGCTGCGTCGTCCTCAATTTAAGCTGAACCCTCTTTGTAAGTCTCCAGGTTTCTGCTCCGTAGCTTAGTACCGGCAAGATACAGCTGTTATATACCTTCCTCTTGAGGGATAGTGGCAAACTACCTGTCATAATTTGAGAGTGCTTGCCAAATGTGCTCCACCCCATCCTTATTCTTCTAGTTATTTCAGTCTCGTGTTTCGTCTCTGCGGTTATTACCTGCCCTAAGTAGACATAGAATTGGTACATGTGAAGCTAACTTATTGGCCGTGAGCACATCATGAGCGTCGAATGTAGCCATGTTCTTACATGACACGCATCTCATGTTTATCATGTTTGCACCAGTATCATACCTTCGTCATTCATTCACATGCCGTAATACCAGATTTGGTATAACTGAAGCTAGCGAAACGGCCGCCAGCGAGTCATGAGCGTGGCAAGTAGTCATGTTGTTACATGACATGCGTCTCATGATTATCAAGTTTGCACCAGTCACCTACCTTCTTCATCCATTCACGTACTGTATTACCAAACTTGGTATATTTGACGCTAGCGAAACGGCCGCGAGCGCATCATGAGTGTGGCATGTAGTCATGTTTTTACATGACATGCATGTCATGATTTTCATGTTAAGATCTGTTGCTTGTGTTCGCCATGCAATCATGCTTTACCATACTAGTTTTCCAGCATTCCATGTGAACGAAACCACCGCAAGAGCAGCAGGACCATGAAATGTTAATCATCACATTCATGACATACATATCAAGATTTTCTTGTTAAAACTAGTCAACTATGTTCTTCATACAGTCATCGCATGTCATACCAAGTTTGGTATTGATACCATTATCGAAACGGCCTGGAAAGCTAAAAGTTTTAGGCGGCCAGATAGATACATATATAGATAGATAGATAGATAGATATATAGATAGATAGATAGATAGATAGATAGATGGATAGATGGATAGATAGATAGATAGCCAGACAGACTAAAAGTGCCCACAGTTCACTAGAAGCACTTTGTGTTTAAAACGATTTTTCGTAATAGTTTTCAAAAAAACTTTGGGCGTCTGTCGTAAAGATCTTAAAATTCATATTACTAGTGAAATATTTAGTTTTACGTGTGAAAGGCACGCTATAATGCACGTCATTTGGCGCACTTCAAAATTATTAGAGCCGCTGTAAGTTTGTCTCTTCCTGAAATATTAAGCTGAAATACCAGCGCAGGCTTCTCTCTACGTCATATTCCCATCCATGTGCTCATACCCCAGCTGGTCAAGAAACTCATGCTCCCGTGCTTACAAAAACTATGCCATTCCTGCTTATTCATCATTCTGGTACTCACTTACGACTCATTCCGAATGGGAGGGTGGTAAAACACGGACACCAGCAATAAATCATGAAACCTACAAACTCTGACTGTTCAGTGCCTTGTATTCTTCGTAATTCTCAAAAGAAATATTTTACGGGCGTTATTGTAGAAGGTACCCAATATCAATGCCGAATGTGTGTGAAAATATTTGTAAGGAATTCTCTGAATTTCTATGCTATTGATTCCGTCTCTGCCAATAAAGCAGACGTTCTGTTACTTCCCAATACGCACACACTGCTTTGCAAAAAGGTGCTCTGCTGAATAAGCAGCTTGATGGGTCGCTCATTAACCATTGTTAATATTTCAACGTCTGCAACTCCTTGTACGTAAGCTTGCAATATGAGCAGGTTGTGTACTTCACATGAACTCACCGCTGGATTTACGGCAAGCAGGACCGTCTCCTCCTTCTCTAGGCTGCACACCGACACTGGCTGTCTCAGCGAGCTGGTGCATTCACTTAATCGACCTCTGGATTGTTCAGACATGAGGCTGAGAACGTCGGTGAATGTCCGCTTTGCAGCACAAAAAGCGCTTGCACGTAACAAGAGTTTTAATTTACACCAGCCAATGATCGCCTTCTTCTCAATGTTCACGTTCGTTTGTGGCTAATACCCTCTGTGAGAGATAGGCAAAGAATTTGGGGGTCTTAATAAATCTTATGGAGTTGTTGTTATTCTTGTACCATTGATCGCCTTCTTCTGCATGTTCACGTTCTTTTGTGGCTAATACCCACTGTGGGAGATGGGCGAAGAATTGGGGGGGGGGTCTTAATAAATCTTATGGAGTGTTGTTCTTCTTGTTGTTGTTTTTGTCCCAACGCATGGTTTCTACCCACTGAAGGGGATTGGCCAATTATAAGGGGAATTCTCCTAATTTTCCCTGGATTGTTTAATTCCAAAAAACAATTGTGTAGAGGCCTTCCCAGATTGAAGAGCTTGTCTTTTTCTATAATGCGCAAAACTTGATGGAGACAAGGGCCCATTATCAATACTTGTTCCTTTCCACTATTCACTTTACGGATGTTTTAGTTTCTCAAGAAGAACATCGAACAATGTACTATATTTTAATTAAATCTTTCCTTCATTCGTAATGAATTAGAAATAAATGTTTTTATGCGGTCATTTGCGCAATTACCTCCGTTTGATATTTTTTATTTAGGATCATCATCATCATCACCATAATCATCATCATCATCAACCTGACTACGTCCACTGCAGGACAAAGGCCTCTCCCATGTTCCGCCAGTTCACCCGGTCCTGTGCTTGCTGCTTCCAATTTATACCCGCAAACTTCTTAATCTCATCTTCCCACCTAACCTTCTGTCTCCCCCTAACCCGCTTCCCTTCTCTAGGAATCCAGTTAGTTACCCTCAATGACCAGCGGTTATCCTGTCTAAGCGCTACATGCCCAGCCCATGTCCGTTTACTCTCCTTTATTTAAACTATGATATCCTTAACTCCCGTTTGTTCCCTAATCCACTCTGCTCTCTTCTTGTCTCTTAAGGTTACACCTACCATTTTTCTTTCCATTGCTCGCTGCGTCGTCCTCAATTTAAGTTGAACCCTCTTTGTAAGACTACAGGTTTGTGCTCCGTAGCAAAGTACCGGCAAGGCACAGCTGTTATATTTCTTCCTCTTGAGGGATAGTGGCAATCTACCTGTTCTAATTTGAGAGTGCTTGCACAATGTGCTCCACCCCATTTTTATTCTTCGAGTTACTTCAATCTCGTGGTTCGGCTGCGTGGTTATTACCTGCGCTAAGTAGACATAACGTTTTACAAGTTGAAGTGCACTATTACCTATGTCGAAGCACTGCTCTCTTCCGAGATGGTTGTACATTTCTTTCGTTTTCTGCAGAGTAATTTACGACCCACCTTTCCACTCTCCTTGTCTAACTCCGTAATCATGAGTTGCAATTCGTTCCTGAGTTACACAGCAATGCAATGTCATCGGTGAAGCGCAGGTTACTAAGGTACTCTCCCTGAACTCTTATCGCTAAGTGTTCCCATTTTAGGCTTCTGAAAACCCCCTGTAAGCACGCGGTAAATATCATTGGGGACATTGTGTCCTCCTGCCTCACACCCTTCTTGATTGGTATTCTGTAGCTTTTTTCATCAAGCACTATGGTAGCAGTTGATCCCCTGCAGATTTATTTCGGGATGTTTATCTATGCTTCATCAATGCCCTGACTCCACAGTGTCTTCATGACTGTTTGTATTTCTACTGATTCAAACGCCTTCTCGTAATCAATGAATAATCAATAGAGGTATCTATAGTGGTTGGCTATATTCTGAGCATTTCTATCTTACCTGATTTATAGCATGAATGTGGTTGATTGTTGAGTAGCCTGTTCGAAATTCTGCTTGTTCCTTTGGTTGATTGAATTCTAATGTTTTCTTTAATCTGTTACCAATTACCTTTGAAAATAGCTTGTATACTACAGAGAGCAAGCTGTTCGGCCTGCAATTCTTCGACTCCTTGTCATCTCCTTTCTTATGATATAAGATGATCTTAGCATTCTTCCAAGACTGTGGTACTCTTCCCATCAAGAGACACCTCGTAAACAGGGTGGCTAGTTTTTTCTAACACAATCTGTCCTCCATCTTTCAGTAGATTTGAATTACCTGATTATCACCAGCAGCTTTGCTTTTTTGCATGCTCTACAAAGCTTTTCTGACTTCTATTATTGCTGGTGGCGTGTCATTTGGGTTACTGCTAGTTTTATAGTATTAGGCTTGTGGTTTTCCTGGCTACTGTGCATATCTCTGTAAAACTCCTCCGCTTGTTTAAATATCCAATGTATATTGGGAGTTATTTGCCATCTTTGTCCCTTTGTGCATACGTCCGATTTTTGCCTATTCGAAGTTTCCTCTTCACTGCTCTGACGCTTCGTCCGTTTTTCAGAGTGTGTTCTATTCTCTCTATGTGATACCTGATTACATCAGATACCTTACGCCTATTATTAAACTTCGAAAGCTCTGCCAGTTCTGTTTTGTCTGTTGTACTTGAGACATTCATGATTTTATGCTTTTTAATGAGATTCTTTGTTTCCTCGGAAAACTTACCAGTGTCCTATCTAACTACCCTGCCTATATCTTGCACTGCACACTCTGTAATCATACACGTCAGATTATCATTCATTGTATCTACGCTAAGGTTGGTTTCCTCACTAATAGCCGAGTACCTGTTCTGAAGCGAGACGCTGAATTCCTGTACTTTCCCTCTCAGGGCTAGCTCATTGATTGACTTCTTGCCTATGAGTTTCTGTCGTTCCTTCTTCAAGTCTCGGCGAATTCGAGGCCGTACCAATATATGGTCACTGCATCGTACCTTACCAACCACTTCCACATGCTGCATGATGCCTTGGTGTGCACTCGTTCTAAAGCCTACTTCGTTCTTATTTTCGCCATTAGGGCTCCTCCATGTCCACATACCGTTTTCTAATTTTTGTTATAGGCCTCATCTGACCTCCTCACCTCAATCAGCCCTATTAAATCCCATTTACCACCCTTTAGCTTCTGAAATAGTACAGCTAGACTTCCTTCACTAGATAAAGTTCTAGCGTTAAACGTTCCCAAGTTCAGGTTCCAATGGCGGCCTGTCCGGATCCAGAGATTCTTAAAACCCTCTACTGCGTTGCAGATCTGAACGCCGCCGTGGTCAGTTGCTTCGCAGCTGACCACGGCTTTGGTCACGTGGGCCTCCACCTACTTGGTCCACTCTAACTTGTAAACCCGTGAAGACATTGATGCTATAAATTAGAACCAATGTAGATAATATAAAACTACCGGAGTAAATTTTCAATTGAATGCGAAAATCAAAGGCAGACAATTAAACGAAAAACGACATGAAATATGCTTATGGCCCCATAAAACTCGACATTCGTATTATTAGCACTCTATCAATGGAGTTGTGCACCAGCCGGCAGCTATTAATAAGTGTCATCAGTACTGGTCAGGTATTGTGCGTAGGCTCTACTACAGCACTTTATTGGTTAGTTTCTTGCTTAGACATTTCTCACTTCGCATCTGCAAAAGCGATAACTATAGTCTGCTTCATCTTCTGGATCACCGCCTATCATTCTTCCATTAGTGTGATATTTTCTTCTTCTGTTATTGTTAGATATACTGCCTAATGTTGAGGCAATCACATTTCTGTATTGACTGGAGGAATACCACATAAATATATCTCACTCTTTTCTTTTCTCTGTGACAACACTTAAAACGCTTCTTGCGGAACTCGATGGTGGTTTGCACTTGCATCAGCTCACATTGGCAGCTGCTGTTTTATTGATATTTCTCGCCTAGAGAGTAATTTTGCATATTACAATGTTGTGTTCTCTCTTACAGTTTGTTGCAGTCGACAAAAGCCACACTCGCCACCAGTTTTATTTCTTCAGGCTGCAAGCCCAAGCTTCTGAAAACATTATGCTGTGCTCAATACGTAAGACTTCTCTTTAGATAAAACCAGCAAATGGGAAAACTGGTTGTTGATAGTTGCGTAAGGACGCCACCGCTAACGCTCAATATACCAGCGCAGCAGCGGTACGCTCAAATGTTCTTGTTAGGTGTGTAGTGCTGATTGCACGAAACGTAATGTTGAATCGTACACCTAATTTTATTATGATTTTTTTGCTTTTAGGGAAGTGTTACGAGAGGAATCGACGTTAAGTGGATTTGTTGCGTGTACATAGTGATTCTACCAGGAACATTGAGTACTCGGGCGTCTAGTGGTGACTACACTGCGTAACTTATGATCTTAGATGACGTCAGCGCTCATGTTGGAGCGAAGCTTTCAGTTTTATTGAAACAAAGTGTGCTTTACAGTATCGTGGTATGAATATCACACGTAACTTTCGTTTGCACTGCTTGAAAATAGTTTGTGGAATTCTAGAAACACAAATGAAAAGATTCGTAAACTGCCATGAAGTAAAGTAAACATTGCAACCACAATTTACGTTTGCATGGTATAGTGTAAGTGTTACACGTTGACAAGAGTAATCTTGATTGATTTGTTATAATGTTGGATAGCCAGCACTGCAGCCTAAGTTAAAGTTGCAACGACCTTATAGAGTACCTCCTTAAAAAGTAGTTTCAAGGCGTGGCACGGATTTGTGGTAGAATACCTGATTGAGTCGCATAAAGCTTGTGTTAACTTTCTGCTAGCATGCAGATTTTTTTAATGTTTTAGTTCGTCGATTCTACAGTGCCGATGTCAGTTTTATCCAACGCTCCCAAAATAAAGTTACTAAGGTGTGTCCTCTCCATTCCGGGGTAGCAAAGATGGCAATCACATGTGGCGTACATCTGCGTATCGCGGCGAGTTGTCCACAAACATGTGCCACACATGACAGGAGGACAGGTCTAGCCTGCGTACACAAGAGCGTGTTAATGTTATTCAAGTCGTATCCAGGCAATCATATTCCTTAACCTATATTACCTTCCATAGAAGATTTAGCCTACACCAAGCTGATAAAACAATGACAAGAGCACAGAGGTGTAGGCGCCGATAGATAGATAGATAGATAGATAGATAGATAGATAGATAGATAGATAGATAGATAGATAGATAGATAGATAGATAGATAGATAGATTGAAACGCTGAATAGTCTGAAGAGATGTAAAAATGCCTCTAATTAAAAAAAACGATTGAGGTGGCAGGCGCGCAAAGTCTCTTTTGTTTTGTGTAGCTTTCCGAATTGCGACGTTTGTGCTTGCCCGTGCGCGGGCTAGATATATTCCTTCACACAACTGATGCCTTACCTAACTACCGCTATCAAGCTAAACTGCACACCTAACAGCCACGTCACAATGAAGATTTGCATGGCTCTTATATGTAGCTTTCCTGGAGAAAATATCTAGGCTATTATCTTAACATTTAATCACTTTAGAAAAAATAACAGCGCTCTCTTTTGAGAAAGCTGCATGCTGCCTAGTTCCGAATTGCATTATTAAAAAACATTCATTGCTGAATTTACAAAAAACTTGGTGTAATATATAACTGCTAAGTTGCAGACAAAAATATTGGCAATTTAAATTATTCTTGCTGCCTGCCTCCAATATCCAAGTGCGTAAAATTGTCTTATGCACGACTCAACTCCTAGTATTTGAGTATGTCAATTTTATTTCTAAATATTCTTTTATTTATCAAATAAAAATTTGTGAAACGAATCTCGAGTTTTATCCAGTGACACAACGTTGACATCCTCATTCCTGCTTTCTTTCACATTTTCTCAGTATACGACAAGCTGTTACATCTCTTTAAAATGACTTCGCATTTAAAAACAAAATAGCTTTTCTTTCACATTTTGCATCATTTGGAAACAACTCACGTAAGCTTGCGAACAAGAACAACAGGCAAAGTTGCTTTCCGGTACTGCGATGTATGTTTTTATGCTTGGTGTGGTAAACCTCAGTGAACTGCAGTGAACATAGCAACTAAAATTGCCAAGCACGTTTCAAGGAATGTCCCTGAAACATTTCTCAGTTTTCTGGCGTTTTTTTTGTTGTTGTTCTCAACGTAAACTTGTTGGGATCTAAATATTCACCCTCTTTTTGTAAAATTTGCTCTTTTGCGACGAATCGTAAACTATCACTTTTTTAAACTCCAAAGATATGCGTAGAAGCAACCCTAATAGCAAGAATGAACAATGCGCTCGAAAATTCGTGGCGTTCTTATTGATAGCAGAATATGGTTGCTACTGAAAAAAAAGAAACAAACTAAACTCTAGCCAGAAAGAGCAACCTTGTCGGACCAGACAGAGGGCTTATCAAGGTGCAACAGGCACGACTCCTTGTATTGCAGCACAAGCGAATGCGAAGACCGCTGGCTGAGTTCGATATCGAAGCCTGGCAAGTCGAATAAGCAGAGGTGAAAAATTCTTTCCCTTCATCTTCGTGATTAATCGCAGCACACTAGGTTGCCAGAGATTGAATGCTGCACTGCCTCACACGCATGAAGGCTCGCATTGTTTGTTACGCATTGTCTCAGTTCTCGTATATAATGCATTTCAAAGAGTAGTAGTTATGGGTACTACTTTTGCAGCCACTCAACCAAGACGCTTTGAGATAAGCATGTTAGATTGTCATCGCTATCGAATTGAAAGTAATAAGCAGACAGAAAGGCATTATTTATTGATTCAGTATATGCGAATATGTGTTTATCTATCATGTCGAGTGCAGGACACGGGCATTACATCGATTACTCGTGAACATTGAACGTGCGAATAGTTCATAAGAACAATATGTGAAGTTTCACAACCTTGGTATGCTTATGCCGTCGTAAAGAGCTCAAGAAACTTTAGCTTTCTCGTGTTCTTCAACGCGCTCTGGCATAGCACGATGCAATGGCATCTCTTTTTTAACGAAATGACACGTAGGGAATCGAGCCCGTGAGAGACGGGATACTAGCCGAGCACCATCAATGCTGCAACACCACGGCGCTTCGTGCACATAATACTTCGTACAGGAATATGTTATGAATAGGAAACAGAAGTTTAAACAATGACCACACGGGAATGAGTGACACATGCATTGAATTTAAACAGATTTATTGAAAAACTCACATAATATATCAACAGAGAGAATGCTGATGAGTGAGCGAAGCATCCGCCTATCCGTCCGTGTGTCCACCGTTCGGGCGTCTGGACGGCCGCATGGACAGAAGCATCAGCGGGCAGACGGACTGAAGCACGGACGCATGGACAAACGGGAACAAGGACGGACAGACGAATAGACGCATGGACAGACTGACAGACGGATGGATAGATAGACGGACGCACGAATGTACTCACGGACCGACAGATGGACTAATGAGCGCACGGATGCAAGCACGAACACACAGACGTATGGATGGACGCAAGCACGGACGGACAGATATATGAATTTACGGACGAATGGACAAATGGAAGCACGGACGTACAGACAGATAGACGGACCGAAGCACGCGAGCACGGGCGAGCGGACGGAAGCATGGAGAAGTGGATGGACAGGTGGACTGACGGAAGCATGGACGGACACAGACGAATGGCCTCACGGATGGACAGACGGAACGACACAAGCCCGAGCGAAGGCACGGACAGACGGAAGCACGAGTAGACGAACGGGTGGGCGGACAGATGGATAGACGGAAGCATGCACGAACAGACAGATGGATGGACGCATGGATGGACGGATTGACGGAAGCATAGAATGGTGTACGAACGTGCAGATTGACGGATGGATGGTTGGACACACTGATAATTTACGGACGCCTTCGCCCCACACTTTTTCCTTCAGTCTGTATATATGCTGTGAAAACCACTAACGCCATTCATATTACTGCGAAAGACATATACACGATGCGCCATCTATTGAGGATGTCAGAAAGCAAAAGTAATTACATACGGAGGATGTATTGGAAGCACGGACGTAGGAGCGTCGTAGGAGCCCCACGGACGTAGGAGCCCCACGGACGAAGGAGCGTCGCCCCTAAAATGATGTTCAGCAAAGAAACATGAAGCAAGCGAACGTGCATTCTCTCAGAAAGATGATTTCGTTATCCCTAAAAACACCACCACCTAAAATGACAAAAATCATTTCCTGCCTAATTAGCTCTAAATAAACTCAATTGCAAGACAACGCCTTGTGCGCTTCCCTTCTCTACATGTCCGTGTGTAATGGGCTGTTTTGTGTTTATAATTTAAACTTACAAACGCCTTCAACCTGTCTCTCAGTTGATTTTTGACCACGGCTAAACAGCTTAAGAATAATAACGTCGAAACGTAAGACATACCTACAGGTGGCACTACTGCTGTTTCTGTGAAGTTGTGTGAACAAGACTATAATTAATGAGGTGACTATGTGTAGCAACATCCACATAAAGTAATTGCCACGTTGTGGTACAAGTAAAACAGTGCATCGGGAAGTAGAATAAACTAAAACTCTCGAAAACAGCATGATCAAACAATGAAATAGGTCGCCACTGCTTGAGGAAGCTGAACCTTTACGAAGCTAAGTACTGTAAAAATCTGCCTTAAAATGCCATTTTCGAGTTTCTTGCACCATGAGATTTTGATTGATTTGTGGGTTTTAACGTCCCAAAACCACCATGTGATTATGAGAGATGCCGCAGTAAAAAGCTCCGAAAATTTCGACACCTGGGCTTCTTTAACGTGCACCCAAATCTGAGCACACGGGCCTACAAGATTTCCGCCTCCATCGGAAATGCAGCCGCCGCAACCGGGATTCAATCCCGCGACCTGCGGGTCAGCAGCCGAGTACCTCAACCACTAGACCACCGCGGCGGGACTGCACCATTAGATTTCAATGAATAACAATCCTCTATTCTATTACACGATTCTCAAGGCTTCGACTGTTTGTATGAAGTTCACCTAATATGCAGGCTACCCAATAATTCTTTCCTATTATCTTTGTTTTGATCTCAAGTGTAAAGAAGCAAGCAAAGCGTAAAATTACTCTCGTTCGAACGTGTTCCAAAAGAGAACGTGGTGCTTGCACACAATGACGATCAAGCTTTGGAAACGGGAGTTGCGCTAAACCCAGCGGAATTATTCTAATTGCCTGCTAATATCGAGTTCATCAACGAAGACTTCATACGCACTGTAAACGTTGTATTTTCGCGTCGTCTTGGTGCATGAACTGTTTACTGGCTGCGAAGGACTTAATTGTCTGCTCAAGTGTGATGGATGATCAAATACCAAAAAATACATCTAATACCAGAATACGCCCCTTTGGAGTATATGCACCAAAACTAAACGAAATATAGTTTTACTGAACACTGGAATAGTTCTCAATAAGTGGGTAAACAGTAAAGCTGAAACGTGTCCCACATTTTACTGGATGAATTCCAAACGTTCACTAATGGCTGCGGTAAACGTAGCACCGCAAAAACACGACGCCTCACAAAAAATGACTCGACAAACAGTACTTGTACAAGCATCATTGTATTTGACAGGCAATGGTTACGTCTATGTCAAAATTTTAGGTAGTTTATGCGGCCTGTTTTTTTCCTTCATTCTTGTTAATTCGATTTCATTTTAATAATGGCAGCATGTTATTATTTCTTCCACTTTTGCTTCTTCAGAGTTTCATGGCAATTACAACTAATGCCATTTCCTATACATTTCTTTGCGTCATTGCCTGGTATGCCGTAATATATTTCGTCTATCAAACACTTTCATTTTAGTAGCCCAAGGGTGAGTGGTAAAGCTTTTTTAGCTTCTGTGGAGTAAACGGACAATAGGGTTTGGAGTAAAATGAACGAGTGAATTTCGCTTTCGCCTACTTTCTTAAAAAATGCCATGCTTACCGTCCCACTTCATGTAAATAAGTAGTGGATGACGTTTCAAAAACCACGTGACCAAATGTAGCAGTGCTGTTCCTTCAGGACCAGGTGAGGGCAAAGCTGCGTGCCGTGGTCTTGTCATGTGCAAGCGTGAACGAGCCGTGTACGCGTGTGTGGCAGTAATCACACGCTCACAATCCCGTGGCGAACACCTGGAAACATCTGCGATCACGCATGAACAAATCCTAATAGGTGAGCCACGGTTTGCGGTGCAGCCTGCCTGAACGGCGAGAATGCGCACTCGTTATAACGAACGTGCCGAGGTGCATACCCATGCGCATACAGCGCCGCCCCGCGCCAACTGAGAAGAATACAGAACTTCTTCACGGTAGGTTCTCGAAGATCGTGCGTTTGAAAGGCTGCTTTCCACCATATTTGTTGTAGGTTCTGAAGAGAATCGTCACGACGTTTAATTCTTGCAGTTCATATATTTCTGAAGTATTCACCTCTTTACAGACACTCTCGGCGTTCAACGCAAGTTGATGGTGCAAGCGCACCAACTGTGATTAGGCCGTGTTGTGTGAGAAAATCCACCACGCTCTAATAGCTCAAGAGCAGTACTGCTACATGGATGGCGCATATACTGAGGCCACTGAGCTGCCATTTATGGACGATTGAAAGATAAGAACTTTAGTAATGCTTCACCGATATTCTATGACAGCAGACATTATTGATCTGCATGTGTGCACGGTGCGAAAAATGTTTTATCGACCAATTTTGTTTGGTCGATGGCTGTAACCTGCTGTCGGAGCAATAAAACACGCACTATGGCAGTCACTTTTCCAAGCAGCTTTAAGACCGGACCAGCCAACTTCTCAGAGATGTGGTTATCGTGCATGTTATTTTAAGCTTTTTCTTATAGTGAAGTCTTTCACACTTATCACTTGCATCCTTGCTAATACTGTACTTATCTATGCTTCCAGTAGTCATCTCTTGAAAGGCAGTATATGCCCGTATATCATTCCTGTGTGGCTTACGCCGCCTCGAGTCATTAGACTGCACTTTGGAATACACCGCAACAAGCCCAACATTCTGCTCTATTAAATCACAAACCAGTTACGATACAAGGCGAAGTTATTTGAGGAATTTTATAACGCTGGAACGCGCCTCGTGGTATATGCTGTTTCAAAGCACGAATATAAAATACTCTTTTTTATTACTTTCCCTCAGCTGCGCGAGGACTAGTGAACCGTGCAGCTATCGGGGGGGCGCGGCGCTGATGTTTTGGAAAACTGGGACACTCGCGTGTTGTATAAGGAACCGACAAAACATTTTTACCTGGCGTAGAGGCAACACGCACCACCACACAGAAAAGTATAAGCAGACGTCAAGCTCTGACCCTCAGGCTTTTTCAAGTCAGGGCATACCCTATTTCCATGTTATTGCACAAGATGTATCCCAAACTATAGCCACCTAATACATGTTACTTCTGAAATTATATAGCTGATTTCTTACACATGCTCTGGCGGTGTCTAGAGTTGTGCTGTGCTGAAGTCTAATGCCTTCCAAATGGGTACCCTATGGCCAGCTCCGAAATCGACAACAGTTATGGGCAGTTCAACAGGCCCGCAACGCAACAGAGAGACTTTATCCTTCTGTTCCGACGGAGGAGCGGCCCAGAACGTGCAAGAGCGCGTTCTGAAGGACTTAATAAAGTTCATTCATCCATCCAGCGCTCCGCGTCCGCTGACATTTCAAAAGGCGTTTAGATGACGACCTCGGAGTTTCCAAAGAGCATTCTGTACCTAGTTAAATCGCACGATTTGAAACGCAGTTAGTGGAGCAATTATACTTACGGCGTACTATTCCTAACTTAGAATAGCATAACCCCATTTAGTCTCTGATTACTGGACCTCTTTTTGTATACACAAGTTTTGTAACGATTTGATGACTAAATAAAACTACTTCTGATTTTGATGGAAACAACCACTCTGCTTTTCCCGTGGTGCACGACCACGCCATCTGTGGAAGCCTTGCCATGTCTAATTGTGACGCGAGCACTCATGAATGATAGAGCACAGACTTGGGTTTGTTGGTAATCAACTTTTCAATTTCAGTGAACTCGTTGACAGAATAGAGGACTTGGCAGTGGCAGAAACAAAGCGCTATGTTTACTATGCATTGTTTTCCTATCGTTTTCCACTCCTATGTTCTGTTAACCTGTGCGCAAAAATGTAATTCTGGATGTTGCCATTGGTCGGCGTCACGTGGATGACGCCGATCTCTCTGGGAGGGGCAGGGGTTCATCCTGCGCGCCACTTTTAGACTTTGCAATGGTTTGTCAGAGTAATAGTACTTTTGCTTGTCGCTGAAGTAAGTGGCATGCATGTTTTATAGCATGCCACCACAGATACTAACAAAAGATGATAATTTTGTCATGCATTTTCAGACGACCTGAGTCTCAAAAGCGATTAAAGATTTGCACTCAAAATAAGCATAATATTTTTGTCCAGCTTCATTTCTTTTCGATTTCTCTCTTAAAGAACATGCGACGGTGTTTTGTTGTTTTGCGAACATGAATATTCTAGCACATACTTATTTTATTAGGCAGTTTTTAAGTATTTCCCAGTATTTTCTTGTCATATGCGCCTTGATTTGACATATAAAGACCTTAAAGTGCGCAAGTATGTCTATCCTTAGGTCTACACTTGCGCCGCACGCACATATGTGTGGATAGGATTGTGTTTGTTCTTGTGGGTTTGCGATTTGATCTGTCTTTTTCACGTTTTTGAAAGGTTCAGCCGTAATTGTGTCTTATGTATTGTATTGCAAGTCACTGTTGCTTTGCGTCTAATGGCTGCAAATCAATCAAACCGTTCATGCCAGCTTTTTGAACAGGCATGAGCTTTTTGTGCTTTTGATGCTGGAACAAAAATTATAATTATTATTATTACTATTATTATTATTATTATTATTATTATTATTATTATTATTTATTATCAAAATAATAATTATGATTTCTAGCTTCTAACCAAACAACTTCCTAATCGCAACACAATCTCGTTGGTGAAATGCTGGGAATGTCCGCACATGATATGGGAAGTTGTAAGCCGTGAAACACGTCTGCGCTTTTGTATACGAAAGAAATGTGTAAGCAATATGGCACTCTTGTAGAACTATTTGTAACTTCACTTTACTGTCTCTCTTTTCCTTGGTGGCATGTTTATTGCTCAGATACCAAGGGAAAGGCGAGAAGTGGCATACAAAAAATGACAGGCCACGGAAAAATAGAAACGAAAGAGGAAAGAAAAAGCATACACGCCTCACATGAAGACTACTCACTAGAAAAAATAGTTCCCACATTGCAGACAAGTAAATGGCATGAACGAGGCTTGGTTGCGACAAATTATAAGTGTGTTATTTTAATTATCTAGTATACACGAATATTAGTGGTATATTGTCTTTGTGATAGCACTTCAAGAGTTTTTACGACCTTATGTATGTACTGGTTGCAAGGCAGCTTATGTATGAAGGACACGAAAGCCAGTCTCACTCTGGATACCACTTGTTCTATATGTGGACAGCAATAGCCCATTATGTGTTCCTGGTGTGCATTATATATTAAACTAATTTACTACTGGAGCCACGAGGTATTTACAAGGTCGAATACATTTGTTTACTCGTAAAACTACACTAATATGATAAAAATTTTTGGAAGCTCGAAATTATCAAGGTTGTCTAGGGCAGCTTCGTTCAGTTGGCCTAATTCACAAACAGAGCATATTGCGATTTTTTGAGTTCACTGAAAAAAAAGTTCTTACTCGCTTGCTTTTTTGTAAATGAACGTCAGAGAGATTTTGAGAGCCTTATTAAAGAGGCTGTTTTTTTACTCCCTTTCCACTAAGCTTCTCTATGATGGGCCAAATAAAGAGGCTTCTCAAATGAAGGTATCCATCAAGCGTACAAAAAGAGTGATGAAGGCATCTTTTCCCATCTGACGTCAACAAGCAGTTACAGCAATGCCCACGTCTATGCTATGCCAAGAGGTGATGACGGACGCATTTATATTGTTTTGGACATCCTATGTAGCCTATGTGCGCTATTCTTATCAGCGTGTGGCTGGGAATACGTCATTCACAAAACAGAATCACGTTTGGTATTCACAATAAACAATCTTCTGCACCTGCAACCAACGGGCAAAAAGGTTTGCAGGCTTTACAGTGGTTTCGTTATTCCTTTTTCACTAGGCCCAGATAAGTTTATGTCGGATCACCCTGCAGTAAAAGTTTATGTTACAATTTTCGGTACATCGAAAGTTGAGCATACCTGTGTATTTTCTCAAATTTTGGCTTACATGTGGAAACAAGTTATTCAATCCGTTGTCGAAGAGGTCGGAATTTTCGAACTTCGGTTTTGATGGCGGCATGATGAACTGATATAAGAGGCTGCTCTTTGGTTTTGGTGCATTTAGTACACTGTCCCTTTATTTTCCGGGGAGCCGTCACATATGACTTCAGACATGTACGTCTCACCCAGATTTGCTAAGCATGCTCTCAATGCGGCAATGAGTTGATGTAATTCCTGATACAGGCTATTTCTGAAAGCTTCTGAATCACAATATTGCATAAGTGGCAGTTAGAAAAAATGTTAGAGGTGAGATCAGTGTTAAGTCATTAGAAAAGCAAGGAATTATTAGGTACCTTTTCAACATGATGTTAAGTGTCTTTTCCCTTAGAAATCATTAGGGTAGGTTTATAGGACATTTCTTTTTTTACAGACACACTCCACGTACACAATAGGACCTTGCACTATATGCGGGAAAAAGAATGCTTCTCATGGGCAAGAAAGAGCTGGTACGACTGAAGAGACGTCTCCAGAGAGGGCCATATAATAAGCCTTTACCTGTAATACATAAAATATTTCACATATCTGGCTGTAGATGGCCAACTGATTAGCTTGCCGCAATCAGTCATAATGCCGAGTTGAAGAAAATAGTCATCAGGGACAAATATAAGAATATTGATTTTGTTTACTGCATTGCACTCCTAAATACAATGTGTACACCGATTAATCTTCCTCAGCAACATTCAATTATGACAACTGTAAATTGTGTAACGGCTGTTTTTGGTACCTTTAAGTACATTGCGTTTTCTGGCAGTGTATATTACAACAACAAAAGATAATATGTGGGTCGTGTATCTTTCATAGCTTACAATGTTTGCGCTTTTGCAATGAATTGCCAGATAATCATTTATTATTTCATTGTTTGGTCAACAACGGGTAAACTAAATGCTTGATGGGGGAAATACTGTTTTATTCTTCGCATGGTTTGTTATTTTTGAATGCTCAGTGGGGCACAGAATGTTTTACAAAGCTTTGTACATTTGTGAAAATAAATAGGGAGATGATTCATGCTTGTTCAACACCATGGGCCGGATTCACAAAACTCACTTACGAAAACATTTTTGCGCAAGAGAAATTTTGTTGCGTAAGTCAATTCACGAAACGAAAAAAACGTCGTAAGAGGCCATCGTTGTCACATCGGCCGCTGCAATAAAGCGCGCTGTGACTGCCCGGGAACATGTCAGCGATGGTGACGCAGTTGCTATTTTTTATTTAATAATACTGTCAACCCTCCAAGAGGGTCATAACAGAGAGGACAATATAATTACATACATAAAAAATGTACAAGGTACATAAAGTTGCGTAACACTCGGCACTTCACAAGCTATATTTGCTTACGTCACCAAAAAGTGCTCATAAGTGGATTCACGAAGCAAAATTGTGCGTAAAAACAGCGTGGCTGAGTGAAAATCCTCAGAGTGGTCGGGACCACTCTCAGGAACAATGTGGCTACATAGACCCTGCCGCCGCGGTGGTATACATTTGTGCCCTGGCTGGTTTTTAGTTAATTCACACCCATGAAGGGCTGCCTGATGACTGCTGGTGCGTTTTTATTTTTTTCGGCGCTTCGTGTTTCGTGTGTTGTTTCCCTTGTACGCAGTGGATGGTGTTGACAACCACCGTCGTCCAATAAGTTCCAGGCCGCAATAATTGGAGAATTTTATTGGGCATCAATGGCGTAAAATTATGCATGTAAGATTTGTCGTTGGATGAAAACCAATGTGATACGCGAATGGTCGGCGCATTCGAACACGGCATGACATAGGATCAACCTTATTTGTTAGGTTGCTGAGTTGCGCCCCATCTCACCCAATTAAAAGTGCGACTCGAGATCCTTGCCTCATTGGTGAAAATTACCACCAAAGAGGTTAATGGAAGCACATTCCTTGCACGCTATTGGAAATTAAAATGAGAGGAAGATTTTAGTGAGTGGTTCATAAAGCTTGTGCTCTAGTGTACTTTCATTGGCTCTAACTGTCCAATGGGTGCGATCTCTGAAATACAGCTGTCGATACACTTGGGGACGATCTGGAAGAAAGCGTACTTTGTAAACCGAAGCGTATTAGGGGTGCGCGTGATGACGCGTGGAACTACAAACAAATCATGCATTTTCACCTTCACTGTTCAGACACCGATATGTATCGTGATAATATAGCCAGCAGTCGGAATAAAACGTCCCTAGTAACTTTGTATGACACCGAAAATATGCAAACCCTCATGATTCTGGAGCAAACCTTGGCTGAATTCACCCCTGCGTCAATTACCAGCCATTTAGCTTGGCGCATGAACATCATTCAAAGGTAGAGCGAGCCACTGACATGTATTTTGTGTGACGCAGGAACCACTTGACCTGAGAATATTAGCGTTGCGAAGGCGAATCCCCTGTCGCATGCTCTGATCAAAGCAGACGACAAACGCGAGCAGAAGACGGCTTGGCCTACGGGCACAGCTTGTGATTGGTTGTGAAGCACTACCCTCTACATCAGCTCACTCCTTGACGTTACCAAAACACTTCTTTCATCTGGCACGCCTGTCGTGTTCGTCATATCACCCCCCTCGCACATAAGAGCAAATTTTGTCATGCCATGAAAATAGCGCTAGTACTTTCTAAGAGCTCTCTTACGTGCTGCGCAGTTGTCGAAACCAACATGGCGTCGTAAACAGCATATCGGTCGTTGCGACTTTCAGCAAACGCTTCTCGCATGAGTTACTTCAGCGTTCGACCGGATGCGTTGTGATTATGGCAGCTCTTTCGGTGCGTGTAAGCAGTGCGGAAAGCTGCGGCAGTGCAATGGTGTACGGTGAAGCGCAGCGAAGCCTGTGCGTTGGTGTGGTAATCAAGCGGGGATCGGCGTCGGTGTATCGACGGCAACTAGCACTCGAGAAGCCTGCAATGTGTGTTTGTGTGCCGGTAACAGTTCGTTTGCTTGACTTTCCAGTGTCTCTGTTGGGTGCTATTCGACATTTCGGATTGACAGCGTTTTGGCACGTTACTTGAGTGACCCCAAGTACGTACGGAAATGTATGAACTACGCGCTGTGTTCGGTTCTTGCTTCGCCACTGGTTAGCCCGTACGCTTCTATTTTCTTGAGAGCAATCTAGTGTTCGGGAGTGAAACGATGTTCGTTGTGAACAGTGGTGCTGTGTTGACGTTCCAAGACTTGTGAACAAGCTGTGCTCATGTGACGGAAAATTGAAAGACAGCGTACATAACTGTTTTGCCCTGCGACGGTGGTGGTGGAGCTTGGCGCTTTTGTTTGTTATCTCGTCACTTCTACTTTTTGTGATAACCATAGTCCTAGTGCTGTGATGTGATGAAGCAAAGCTGCGAGATGCTACATTATGTAGTGAATCGTGTTACTTTAGAAGCGCACCTAGACTGTTCTTCGGTAACAACTTGAGAGTTCTATGTGGCAGCGAGAGCCTGTGAACATCAAGCTTCCCTCCGGCCCCCATAAAGAGCAAAGATTTCACCGGTGCCTTGCTTTGGATGAAGTTGTAGGCCAATACCGCCTAACTACAGGTTTCCGAGTTCGTCTGGCCATCGTTTTGCACGGAACTAGAGCCTTGACATTAGCCGGTCTGGCGAGTTCTTACACTTCATCAATGGACGTGCACGCCTGACCAGCCCTTCATTGCTGTCATCGGCAGTTTCCAGTCTGCAGATGCCCTTTGCCTGTTGGCCGTAGAGCACACTTGGTTCCTCATGACACCGACGGCTACTAAATGCTGCCATCAGTGAGCTCACCTTGCAGAACTAAATTTCACCGGTACTATAATTCATGCAGTACTATAACATATGCATGTTTTTGAGCCCATCAGATGTAATATTTCCCTATGGTAAGTTCAAGCATGAAATATTTACTGCTACTGTTATATACATACATATATTATCGAGCAAATACATAAAACGTTTTTAGTGATTTGATACAAGTGAGCTCTTGTTTGATTAAGAGGTTGGGCCTGTCGATTGACCACGTTTGATAGTTGGAAAGTTAAATTGAATTTATTTTCCAGAAGCCAGGTAGCACTTAAGAAATTTATGTTATTTTGGAAGATTAGTTCTATAGACGATTATCGCTGTGGTAGCGCTATACTTCACTAGGACATATATATTGCAGTACGTAAATTTTACATGAAGCTTCAGTTTATTTCAAAGTGATTATAGCAGATTTTGGTCACTGTGACGAAGTGATAGCTTCGTCAAAGAAGTATTAGAAGTGAGTGGTTTTATTGATTGTTTTTAAATATCTCGTTTTTGGCTCTTACCATATCGCGGAGATTGGCTTGTTAAGGTCCTGTGATGCATCGGTTGCACACACTGGCACATCAATCCTCATCATGTCTCGGAGCACCTGTACAAAAATAGGAAGGGCACGTGCTTTCTAACTGTGCAAGTCTGTCACTGCTGGGACTGTTATTATTCAGCGGATGTGGCACTGGAAGCATGCATGGCAGCCTCATCTGGAAGGACTGCGGTCTGCTTGGGAGCTTCGAGGGCACAAAACTGCATAACGGCTGGCTGCAAGGTTAGTTTTTTTTAATACATACGATTAAGTGAACACCACTTACTCTGCACAAATTGAAAATTCAAGCATGGTTTCTTGCAGTGGTTAGCTGTATTATTCTCACGCATAATTCTATTCAACATTTATAGAAATAAATAGCAAGATAATTGAGAATGTTGAAAGTTGAAAGCCTGCAGCTTATGAATGAAACTCCAATCATCTGAGACTCAAAAGCTGGTGCTTTTAAACGAGCACAAATACTTTGTTTCCTTAGTGAGCTCTCGAGCTTGTGACTACCTCTGTGGATCGAGTGTTCTAGAAGGAAATAGCAAGTGGTTGAGAGTCGCCTGGCTGTTCACAACTTGCAAGGAGAAAGACCTATCGAACAAACCTCAGACGACATAGGGCCAGTAACTGCATCTTTTACTTCATGCGGCTTTTTCTTTCTCAGTCATGTGGCTTGTTGTGTTTCAGCCGAACGTGTTCACCACAATTGCATATTGATATATATTTTTCTACAAATTGTACCTGACTTAAGTATGCATTGTTGATGTCTAAAGGTGACGTTTAGTGTGTTTCAAAGCCATGGCTCCTCATCTGTCTGTGGCTAGCCTAGTTCAGCAGCAGTGCGATGCAGCCAGCACACATGAAAGCCAAGTCATGGAGCGCTCCTTTGGTGTTCTGTGCAGGACGCAGCATATCCATTCAGCAAGAGACTGGTATCAACAATAATGGTGAGTGTTAGTGGCACCTATAGGAGCCCATTGTGTTTGTTGCGTATGATTATTTCCCCTGATGAAGTGAACTTTTAAAAGGTTTTCTTCTTTCAGAATAATAGATGTCACCAACAAGCACACTCATAATCCACAAGTCCTTTGTGTCCCCTAGACTGCCCATTTGTTCCTATACGCAGTATAGTGAGCTGGCTATGTTAGACAGCCTTAAAGTTATGAGCATTGGCTGTTGTGTTGTAATGCAGTCTAACTTGTGTTTCTTAGTGAACTTATTTGGGGTCTGCTTCTCGCACCTAGTGTAAAGTCAAAATAGAAGAAACTTATTGGCATTTTATGCCTGGCAGAAGTTTCATGCCTTCATCTATAACATTGTTGTTTTGCTCTTGTATCATAATAAAATATATTATCAGTCTTCACCGTTTGTGTGTGTGTTGAGGCTTGCCGTTGCCTTATGAAGATACGACATCTGTAAATATGAGCACATAGTTAACAACTCTACACTCTTGCATGTAGCATGGTTGCAACAATGATCTGTATTTTTCTAAGTTCCAGCAGTAACAAGGGATCCGGTGCTCCACGGTCATGAACAGTGTATCAAGAACAGAGCACAGAAGACCAATAAGTATAAAGGCACTGCCAGTGACTGTTCTCCTGCTCAAAGTTTACGACAGCAGAAAGAGCACATTGTGATGTCAGGAGCAGTTTGAATTGTATACGTAGTAACATTTTGTGCAGCTACTGCTTAACTTCTTAGCAGTGCATCATTCAGCAGTTTCTTTGCATGCACTCCAAATTATTTAAAATTTGCATGAAAGATACCAAACTATGACACTAATTTAAAGGCTGCTGTAGTGTTAGTGGGAAAATATAGTTGAGCTGAAGTTTTTAACATGCGTGTTAAGTGGCTGCGTGTCTCTGCATTTACCTGTCATAAATCACAGCATCCATGGTCGACAATGGTAACGGTGTTTGTATTCTTTGTAGTACAAGAAGTAAAGCCTTGGATGGGGTGATCTTGTACTTCGTCGATGTAATTCTTAAGTCTACACCAATTGGTATAGCACCAATGGTGCCATGAGTGTATAAGCTCTGGGAAGTGAATCTATGTGAATTATTGTATTTGGAAGGAAGAGGATCATCACTACTCCTATTACACAAGCACTAAAATCTACTGCTAAGATATATTGTTATCCCTATGCCTGTCCGTCCTTCAACAGTCTAATTATCTGTTTCTACTGTGTAAGTGTAACTTTTTTAATGCATACTTTGCTCGGATAGGTTTGTTTCTAATGTAAACGTGTACTATGCAAGCGACTTATCATCTGTGCAGCTTTACTTAGACTAGAAATGAAGTATCTATTTTAATTTATATGTAGCTATAGCATGCATTTACTTATCCTCTTCTAGGTGCCTGTACGATTGTTTAGCCCTACAAAGGTACTAGTATACTCTAATATTTTTTTAGGTGAGGTATTCTTTATTTATTTATCGTGAATACACTGAAAGGCTGACGACAAAAGCTGCATACAAGCAGCTTGACAGGCCCGTCAGCCCAATTCAAACGTCAGCAGCAGACGGCAGATATGCATGCTGTAGAAATTTACCGTAATAGACAGTATTGAAGCTGGAATCTTAAAATACTTTGTTAGAGAAGTAATATTGTGTTTATAACCATTATTACTACTCTCAGATGAGCTGTGAAAACTCTAAGGAAATGTATTTACATTTTTCTAACTGTGTGAAGGTAATTTTTCTTATGTTCTTTCATTGTGGTTCCTGTTTCATGCAAATGACACATACTTACTTTGCAGTGGCATTGTCTTAGTTGCGATTTTACACATACGTGATGAACAACATCGCAGTTGAGGCCAGCAGCAAGACATACATGCAGTGCACTGGAGCATCACCTCACATAGTGTACAGTCTTTGCCCACCAGTAAACTGAATATTTTTCAAGCAGACTAATAGCTGTATGAGAACTGTGTTGATGTGCAAAGTTTGAAGTCTTCTTGAGGAGTGTTTTTCATCATTTTAGTCCAAGTGAACTAGCTACCCAAGACCACAACTGGTGGGATTGTGGTGGTTTTCTATCTCGAAAACCACTCCTACCAGCCGCCTCAATGTTAGCATGGGGTGAATTCAGGAACTGGAAAAATAATTGGTCTTTGTTTTCTTGGCCGAAAGAGACACTTCCCCCAATGAACCACCACGACGGGACAGAATAGAAACTTTTAGCTAAATAAAGTCGATTCTACTTTTGAGAAGTGTTTTTAAGGACTTGAAATGGCGCCTATAGCTGTCAATATAAACACTGTTCGCACCAAGGAGCTTAGTAGCTTATAACTGTATTATTTGTATTGTCTATAATTTCTTTGCTCTGGGCCAAGTTTCAGCCCAAGTGTCCTAACATACTTTGTTAGTGTGTTGTGAATGAGTCAAGCTATGTAAATAAACAGAGTGATATTGCAGAAATGTAAAAAATATTGATGCCCAGCCCTTATCTTTAGCCTGACATTGTCAAGGGCTTTATTCTTGTGTTTTGTATGAAAACTGCTTGTCACTGGGCAGCAGCAGAAACTATGTATCAAGCTTTTGCGAGATGGTTCGAGAAACAACGTGCTCAGACATAACAGTGCTGGTGGATTTCTCTCGTAAGTTACTTTTTGTATATTCAAAATGACTGTATTAGAATTGTTGTTTTATAGCTATTTATTTTATTATTTACATCTGAGTGTATGTATGTATGTATGTATGTATGTATGTATTTTTTAAATGAGAATCCGCTTATCATTGGTGAGTAAGTTTGGCAATAATTTGGCTGAATTCGTTTTTAGTTCTTTTTTCTTCTGAGCCATGATACATTTCAATTTGTTTTGTACTGCATAAAAATAAATGTAACCTTACACAAAATATTTGTGTTCGAAGAAGTTGTTTCATTTGCCAACCTACAATCATGGGCAAGAAATTGGGTAAAATGGAACGAACCTGCGAAGATTAGCTTAGAGCGTAGCTACTCTACATGGCATATCTTGTACACATATTGTTGGTCAAATATGTCGATTTCAACATATCATTTTTAATCAGAAAAAGCAAGCTAATCCCCGGTGTTGTGTATGTGAGTGATATTTATGCATATTGCAATACCGGTTAGCAAATACAATTAAGGTCACAAACCTAGTCAAGCTGAATACGCGAATTTCGTCCATGCACCTTTTATCTGCACTGGAACTGTTGTTAATAAAAAAATAAACTTCGGTTTAAAAATTTATTCTTGTAGCCAAAAGCAGAGCATCTTTCTATGACATAAATGGAATTACCATTGTTCTGTTCCATTCTTGACAATAGGGGACCCTCGCAGCAGAACTCGATTAACTGCTATAGTTCATTTTAACCATTGACCGCGACATTACACTGAAGCATGCAGCATGACAGTTAGCGCGAAAGAAGACACAAACTAATCACTCCGTTTGTGTCTGCTCTAACTGTCCGTGCTCTTTGTTCTTGTTGCATGTGATGATGCCCACAAAATTAGCACGAAAGCGTGTCCCTACAAAGGCAGTCAACTTGGCTGCAAGCAGTTAGCTCACTGCATGTGTAGATTTTTTTCAAAACACCGTGAAGACTGATTGCTGGTCAAATATCCAAACACGTGAAAAGTAATATACCAGGTATGATATTGGTATTTCAGCACTGGACACTTTTGTGATAAGAGAGGATGGAGGAGAAAATTAAGAACCCTGAGTTAGGAAATTTATGAAGGAGCATGGCGTAGCGCTTTTGGGTCAAAAGCGGAGTGAAAGAAGCAAGCGCGAAAGACACTTTCTCGAAAAAATTTGTACCCTCTGCTACGCATGATCTCAGGTTGGGCAACCTCTTAAAGAAAGTGATCGGTGACACTGCGGATCGAACCCAGAACCTCCTAGAGCGTAGCTGAGCGCTGTAACCGCTCGTTCATTGCAGCACTGCTTGCATTCATTATATTGCTGCTATATCTTCAATGCTTAGATAGACACCAAATGCAAAAACGTGTGATGAATCTTGGTCAAAAATAGAAAAAAATAGTTGTAATGCGTTTGCCCAAGCTTACTAGAAGATAGAAACCGCCACGTGCGGCTGTATGACCGAGCACTATTTATCTTGTACATTGCTGTCATGATGATGGGATAGCCGGCTCTAACGCCCGCTGCCTTCTCATAGTTGGCCAAATATAAATAAAAAATAGAAATATATATCGGCCGGCGACAACGCTAATCAACTATTATGAATCCACTTTCACTATTGTCACTTTCACTAGATGAATACTCCGTTTGTTTCCATTATCGTTATATAATGAAGATTTGGCTCATTAAGTCACAACTCCCCTAGTTAGCATTGATTTTGTCACAACTAAAGACAGTCGCACTTCATCTCGCTTTATGTGTGGCTGTCACTCCCATAAAATGCGTACTCGACTTTTTTATGCTCTCTAAGCATCCGACGCTGTTTGCGAAAACTTTCCTTGACGTCTGCTGCGCCAGAAAGTTGTCCTTATTATCTATCGATTTCAAGCATTCGCGAAGCCGAAACGAGAGTCTCTCTCTCTCTCTCTTTCTTCGTCCTTTTCGCACGTGTGATAACGTCTCTAGACTTTAAGACTCGCATACACGTCTTTTGCTTTGTTTGCTCACTCAAACAACGCTGGACGAAATATTTGCACCCTGTTTTGTGAAAAGCATTAGCACGGAAACACCTCCCGACGAGTCTCCCTTGTTTTACGTAGACACATATCTAAGCGTAAGCGTATGCACGTTCTCGCATTCCGGCTTTATAAAAATGCTAATGTGCATGAAACCAGCGAAATACTACTCACAACTTCATTTGATTACTGCTGTTCTCTAATTCTGCACAGTTTGTCCGCAGGCACAAAGGTCGCTCCTGTGTCTTGTAATAAGAATATTGTAAGAAAGGCAACCTTTTACGTCTAGGTACAAAACAGCCTTACCTTCACCACTATATCGTGCTCGATTACACCGGATTAGTTGAGTAGCAGCGCAGATTCATTAAAATGTAAGGTAACCGGTCGTGTTAAACAGGGGAAGACATTTGAGGCACATTTTCAAACATTGCATGCATCGATTTATGCGTGGTTTCGTTGATGTGGTGCACCTGGAGTGTTGTTTCCTTATACTTGGCGAGATAGTGCATGGATTGCTCGATGGCTTAAGGCCATCGAGCAAATTCTTTTTTAGCTACAGTCGCTGATGAAAGGCGAGTGCTTGGCTTTGCACAGCACACCAAAATGTCTATTGCAACGTACGCGGCATCTCGTAAGCGCTGTAGCAGACGCTCGGGGAACTTAAACTTAGATGCAGCAAATCATTGGCTATCATCGTATACTCTCGATGCTAGACGCTTTGCGTGCTACCTTGATATTATCGGTACACACTTCTTTCTTTCCTTGTAGTTTCATCGGCTATCGTGTGTCCTCCTCGCCCTCTTTAGTGCCGAATAAGTTAAATTCGTACCTGCGCTATAGTAATCCCTCCAGATAAGAAAATTTTTTGGCTAAGAAAATGCGTAGCCATAAGAAAGCTTTGTGAATTCGGCCCCATATTGTTTGGCATTCTTGAAATGCACCCTCATTTACCCTAACGGCTTGTTTATTGTTAGTTTCAGTTACCATGGTGGCAGTGCCTTGCATAACTTCTCTTCAAAACATTCAGCCACTGCTTTGCCTGCCTGCTGCTAAGTTCGTACGAAAGAACAGCATATCGGAAGATGCGTCTCAATCGGACAATAATGGTGGTAGTGGTTAGAAGCTGAGAAAAGGCACCTAATTTCTTCAACCCGGTCGGAAGCAGGGCGCAGTGCCTGAATCAGACAATGACTGGTTATGACTACAGCGTGCGCCCAAGGAGAGACGGAGGAGGCAGTGAGTCACCCAACTCCCTCTCTTTCCTCCTGTGGCGCACGCTATGTTAGGCGTGGGGAAAGGGTTCCGTATGTAATGCCTGTCATGCGTCAAGAGATGTTCGCCGATCTCTCCTAACAGGCATTATTAGTAAGCCTCGAGAAACATCGCGCACGCCCTAATTAAGCGTATAAATGTCTTAAAACGCAGCGTTGGATTTTTGAGAGTCTAGGATTATAACGCTTCTCTTTAAAATATCTCATTGACATTTATACGCAGTGTGCTTTGCAAAGAGTGACCCTTGTCTGGATGACAAGCACTCGAATGTTTGATTAATTGATTGATGTGTGAGGTTTAACGTCCCCAAACCACCATTTGACCATGAGAGACGCCGTAGTGGAGGGCTCCGGAAATTTTGACCACCTGGAGTTCTCTAACGTGCACAAAAATTTGAGCACACGGGCCTACAGCATTTTCGCCTCCATCGAAAATGCAGCCGCTGCAGCCGGGATCTGATCCCGTGACCTGCGGTTAGGCAGCCGAGTACCTTAGCCACTAGACCACCTTGGCGAAGCAAACGCCTAAAAGTTTGAAGCTCTCCAGCGTGTATCATCACAACTGAGCGATATGATTTTATTTTCATAGAATTATTGTCAAATTCTTGTTCTTTTTGTTATTGTTAAGCAGTGGGATGTTTAAAAGAAACGGTACCTTCGAAAATGCAACTCAATGTCAACGTTACATTGGTTAGCAAAACACGCATCTCTGTTGTAGGAGCATGAAAATTCTATTCTTTAAATAAACTTTTTGGGTGAAATAATATTTTCTAAAAACTTGATTTTTTCTAATAATGATAAATGCGGTGTAGATAGAGATTCATTGAAGTTATTTCAAGCTACTTAAATACTTGTCTTCAGGATACGTAATGCGCTTTCTAGACTTGAGATATTAGGAAAACCACGTGCCCCGCACCACTCGCGCCAGGGCTGTCAGTACATCTTCTAAAAATATCTTTGAGCTGCTCTATCTTAGTAAAATTTTGTATAATCGTGTCGTACTTGATGACTTACGCCACCAAAGTGCGTGTGCACGAAATAAATATTAAGATTAACGCGTAGTCTTCTCGGTTGTTGGAAATGAGTTACCCTGGCGTCACAGTAGTCGCTTGAACTCGATAAATTTTTCGTCACAGAAATTATGGGAAGCAAAAAATAAATAGAGCGTGAAAGCTATTTTTAAGACTGGTAATCGGCTACAAATGTTGTGCGCCACCCCGCACGAGGCAAAAGGTACAGGTGAGAGGGAGGAGATGGACTGGCAAGTGTATTTCAGACATGGCAATAAGTTTGCTGAATACGCTACTGCCCAGAATTCATGTTGAAGGAATATTAGCCCGAGAAAGGTAGGGATGGAAAAAAAACTGCAGCGCTGTAGTATGTCTTGTTTTCGTCCCGTTTCCGTTTTCTCGCGCTAATATTCGTTCAAGATGGAAGCAAGCGAACTTGCCCAATTGCCCGTTTTAATGTCTATAGCCTCGTTTAGTATGTAGTTATTAATACTAAAACTGACTCTACTTTTCGGAGCCCGTCCGATCCGTTCTTCAGGTGGTGGCTGTCATTCCTAGAGGAAGATACTGAATTGGCCGCAAAGCGTAGTGGCAGGTCTGAATATTAAATCTGCCCCGCCCCCGTAGTCTCGCGGCTAAGGTACAAGGCTGCTGACCCGCACGTTGCGGGATCTAATCCCGGCTGTGGTGGCGGCCTTTTCAATGAAGGTGAAAATGCTGTAGGCCCATGTGCTCAGATTTGTGTACACGTTAAAAAACCCTAGTTGGTCGAAATTTCTAGAGCACTTTACTACGGCGCCTCTCATAATCATTTGGTGGTTTGGGATGTTAAACCAACATATCAATCAAAAAATTATTCAATCAATCGAACAATCAAATAATCACTGATTATAGCAACAACAAAAGAAATATAGAGAAAAAATCTATTTATTCATATACTATTTACCTGTTGGACAGATCTCGGTGATATATGTTTATCTCTGAATCTCAATTGTGTAGCTTATAAAGCTTTTTACGCTCCAGATGCTTCGGCGTAGTGTGGACAAGCCGTTGTATTCAACGGAGATCAGTTGCCTGCAAGGGTCGGTTGAAACATAGGTAAAATGTCTCTTGTGGTACCGTCCTGACCATAACAGTAATAAAATAAGCATGTTTGAACAATTTTTAGGGCTTTCAAACCTCCCAGAAAGAATTGGTGTTCAAAATCCGCACACCACTTTTTCTGTCATAGCTACAATTTGGTAGTGTATACGTATTTCTTACACTTCCATAGAGGTATTGATTTAAGGACGCTTTGAAGTCAGGTAACATGCTATCATAGTTACTCAGCAATCCCCGTTAACGCTGCTGTAGCTTTCATGACACTCTTCGGCTATGCCTGTAGGGGTTGCGCCACTAAATCTTACTAATCAACGTCTTGATCATAATTTACATCAACGTATTGGGATGCGCAGTTGTATACACGCAAGTAAGAGTCAAGAAACCATGCTAATGCTGAAACTTGATCATCATCCTCATCATCTACATCATTCCGAATAAGCTCACTGCTGTGCAAACGCTACTATTGCGTTCCATTTATATACCCGTTGTTTTGCTTGCTCCTTCCACATTATACCCGCAAGTTTTTTAATGTCATCTGCACACCTAAACGTACGTTTGCGTTCCACTGAAATACAGTTAGTTGTCCCTACTCACCAGTAGTTACACTGCCTTTACACAACACGCTCTACTCAGGCCAAATTTGTCTTCGTCGTTTCTTCTTATTGATAGGCTGAAGCTTGGCCTCTCGCAAAAAACTCCCTGCCTTTCTTATATTTTTCTCTTTCTCTAGTTTATGTTAAAGACGAAATGTCGCGCCCCGCCGTGGTGGTCTAGTGGCTAAGGTAATCGGCTGCTGACACGCAGGTCACGGGATCGGATCTTGGCTGCGGCAGCTGCATTTTCGATGGAGGTGGAAACAATGTAGGCCTGTGTGCTCAGATTTTGGTGCATAATAAAGAAACCTATGTGATCGAAATTTTTGAAGCCCTCCACTACTGCGTTTCTCATATAATCAGATCGTGGTTTTGTTATGTTAAGCCCCTTATTTCAATCAATAAGCAAAACGTCGCGTTCAACTCTTCCTTTTTTGGAATTTGTCGAGTGCCGGTTAAACGAGTGAACCCCGTCATATGTGAGCACGCGCGGACGAGTTCTATTTATGGCTCCTTAATTTCTACCAAGGCAGAGCCCTTCAGTTCGTTTCCGGCCTGGAAGCTCACTGGTTCGACTCTCCCGCGTTTGTATTTGCATGCCTTGTTTACCTTCCACGCCTCAACTAATATAACCACATAAAAAAGCAGTAATTTAGCATCTTTTTCTTGATATACGTCGTGGTACTGAATCTATTCTGGCTGAAACTTCTGGTATACCAACGCCACGCTGTGATGTTGATCCTACTTTCGCGAAGCCAGTGGCCTATTTCACAAAGAAGGCATCAGGTATTTATTTTCGGGTGCAGGACAACACTTAGATTTCATATAAAACTGCCTGGAAAGACAGCTCAGTTATCATACCCACATGGCGTCTGGCGTCGATTCAATAGAAGATGTAGCCCGCGGCGGCCTCTAGAACGACTTCATAGTTCTTTTGCTCAGCTGAGTATTTTACGGTAGGTGTAAGGACACTTGCAATTCGGTGCACACACGCACTCTTTTGTTACATTTTGAACAAGGATACTTCAATCGCAGGTATGTGCTAAAAACAAGAAAAGAGAGCCTGATGAAATTTCTTTTCAACAGTTTTTTTTTATTTGACTAAACACTCCAAAATGTGTGGTAGTACGCTGCTTCATTATCATGAGTCAAGCTTTGCTCAGACGTATTCCGTAATGAACTGCTGGATAGCTTTTCCTCAGAGTGCGTGAGGAGCTGTCAAAGGTATGTTGTTAACACACACACAAATAAAAACACGCCAGTCAAGTGAGGATAGCCATGTTTTTTTTTCATTGTCTTGAGTAAGTGGGAGATGCGGGGAATGGAAAAATATGAGGGTTTCATGACAGCGTGCTCGTGGCCCGTGACCTCAAGGGGCGCTGACGCAATGAATAATGCGGCAAGACAGGCACCTCTCATCTCGCTTCTTTGAGCCAGAGAAAGCGGATGACGTTCACAGCTGCCAGCGCGAATGAAGACGAAAGAATTCAAGCGCCACGGAAGGCAGACGGGTGGTCATTCTGTTCAGACTGCGATGTTTGCTGAACTCAAAGCGGCGTCGGAGAAATGACACTCATTAGCACTTGATCACGCTACCATATGGTCGCACAATTTCGCGCTCTGTCAAAACTGCTAAGAACGTACGGTCGACTTCAATGCTAAGTTGTGCGAAAGGTGTGTGGCAGGTGCTTAAATGGTGTCAGAGTGCCTTTCTTCATTTGTTTGTTTGTGTCAATTTTGAATCATTTCAATGTACTTGTTTGTTTAGCGCTATGTTTAAACAAGAATCAATTTCAGCTAGCGAGAATTTTTGTTTGCTTGTTTGTTTCCCCTCTATAATAGGACACAACCACTCAGTTGAGTTGGCCAAGAAAGCTTAGCGTAAGCTTTCAACCAGAACTGAACTACTGCCTATTAGTGTACTTTAGAGATAATCAAATACAATGTAAAAAAATTTAAAACAGACCGAGAAGGAGAGAAAAAAATGAAAGAACAGAATATGTCAAATTATTAAATTTTAGCATACGAGGCCACTCTGTTTACTTCACCCAACATAATACAGTACAAGAAACAAAATACTTATTATTGTGCCTTCAACAGTTTCGTTCAGCTAAATATTTCAAGGAGAAATCAATCAGGGACTTAAATAAAATCGCAAACCGCCCTGAATATGTCAGTGCGCCAATCATACGCTAATGTCCTAACACGGAACCACTAAAGTTGGGGAAGGTTCCCGCGTTTGAACTTATATCTGCATTCAAGGAAGGAATAAATACATTTTTTATCTAGGTAAAGAGTATACCATGGCGACATGATAGCTCACTGTGTCGCTTCGTTCTTTTTATTTTTCACTTCACTAGAGAGACTGGCTGACAGGAAGAACCCTCTTTCACACGTTTTGTTTAACCTTCTTTTCAGGTTTTATCAATCTTGTCAATGTGAAGAGAAACTTTTGCTGTGTATTTTTCGCAAGCTCTAACCATTACCAATTGATGAGTTGGCCTTGTCGTTGGCCAGCCTCTCTAATCATTAGCAATAGAAGTGACCCACCAGGGTTTAAGAGTCATAATCACAGTGTGGTTATGGGGTGAGCCATTGTGATAGACTTCAGAGCAACGTCGGTCATTCGGTGTTCTTTAAGGTGCACCTTCATATAAGCTAAAAAATTTCAATAGAGGTGCCTGTTTGGGAATTTCGTCAATTATCATATGACGTTCTTGAGCTTCCGACCAAGAAATTTAATATTAGCCATCGGCATAATCCAAAAGAAAGAAGGTGAAGCCGTCGTGCACAACCAGCCACAAAATAAATCTTCGTCTGCCGATAGGCAAGAAACATGCCCCAGAAAAAAACAACACAAGGCGTCGTAGAAAAGGTCCTATGTTTCGAGTGCTAGGCTGCATAAATTGGCTAAATAAACAAACAAAAAACCGAACTAGAAAAATTATAAAACACAATAGAAGTGAAGAGGTTTCCAAGACAGTAAAGCACCCTTACAGAACACTCAGAAGACGTAGACTATAGCATGCGCTGCATAAAAAAAATGAAATCCTGACAACAGAATCTAACCAACAAAAACAATTACTGCGGTAACCACGGCACAGCCAAAACAGTAAAAACAACGGTAAAGGTTCCAAAAAATCCTGCCGGATATTTTTAAATGTCCTAACCACTGCAAAAAAAAAACAAGTCTTACGAAGACCTCAATGATCCGCTGTCAGCCCTTGGCCATCAATCTCACGTAACCACAGCAAACACAAGCCCCTTAAGACTTGCACCACGAAAGAAGATGAAAGATGTCAATGAAACTAAGCGTTGCACCTCAGCACTTCCGCTGTCATTCTTCCTGAAGAAAGAATCAGTTGATTCCAAAACGTCGAAAAAGAGACTCATTTTATGGTTGGGGCCTTGTGAAAGTCAAAAGTTTCATATGAGTTCATTGTTAGCATATCGCCTAATTTAAATGCAATCACCGTGACCGGGAGCCGAACTGACCTCGTTCAGTCTGTTATAGCCCAGCGCCTTCTTTATAAAACTACTGCGGTGTATTATCCAGGCAGAAACCAAGACATGATATGAAATCGAGAATACGTGTAGGTGAGAAATACCCAGCGATGATATACTCGATGCGGTCGCAATACATATAACATGATAACCAGCAATTACAAATGCCAGTAATCGTGAAAAACAAACGTGCGTGTGCGAGCATTACGAACCGCAACGCGTGAGAGCGTTCCTAGGGGGTCCAGCGTTGTATGACGCATACATGTTCTACACCCAATGCCCAAGGAAACAAGTCGCATAGTCCTCCATACCTTTGGCTCAGGCCACGCTAACGCGAACGCAATCTTCTTTTTCTCTCAGTGGATTGTATCGGCAACCTTCTCCGCAACTTTTAGCCCCTTAGAAGAAGAATTCATTCTAATTGGGCCGACTGTAGCTTTTCCCCGAAACCATGCATTTTTCTGAAATTAACCGGAGAAGCCTCTGGCACTTTCATTGTTCAGCGACCATGACAATGATGGATATAGTACACAAATTTGCCTATACTTCATGCTTGCGGGTTTTAAACGCACTTGTGACTATTTATTGTTGTATTTTGGTGTTCTTTTAAATAAAAAAAACACACTGTTGTAAACTTTGTGGCTCTATTTCAATTGGTGAGCCTAAACAGTTGGAGTACGGAAGTATTACTACTGAACGATTGCTGATTTTTCTTTGATGACAAAGCAACTTCAAGTGACGCGACGCCAAAGAGAGCCACAAAAACGAAGGTAAGATAAATCCGTGTACTAGCTATAATTTTCATACTGGTTGAAATGTCGTTGGTTGCAGCTCCCTTAGATGCAATAGCACCTGAATTTCCTCTAGTGTATATATAAGAAACTCATGCCCTCCATAGCCTGCTGAGTGCAACGTGTTTTTACACGGCCTTCTGGTTATATAGTAGGACTGGAAGCATACAAAGGAATCGACCTACATTGAAAAAAGCTGTGGGTCAGCAGCAGACCTTCGGGTCAGCGGCCGAGTATCTAGCTACTAGACGAGAATTTGGAGAACATAAACGAATGCTTCCTTCATCTCAGTTTTTAAATAACTATGCCAACTGTGTATTCAACCTCCTCATGGATTCCTCTGAGACTATCTATCCATCTATCTATCTATCTATCTATCTATCTATCTATCTATCTATCTATCTATCTATCTATCTATCTATCTATCTATCTATCTATCTATCTATCTATCTATCTATCTATCTATCTATCTATCTATCTATCTATCTATCTATCTATCTATCTATCTATCTATCTATCTATCTATCTATCTATATTTTCCATGTGCCTAAACTAGCAATATCTATCTATTTATCTATCTATCTATCTATCTATCTATCTATCTATCTATCTATCTATCTATCTATCTATCTATCTATCTATCTATCTATCTATCTATCTATCTATCTATCTATCTATCTATCTATCTATCTATCTATGCGCCTATGCCTGTGTCTCCATGCTCTCGTGATTGCCGCCTTAACTTGGGGCAAGCCAACAATAATAAATGGGAGGCTGAGATTTCTCGATCAATATAACTCACAGGTTACGAAAAATAATAAAGTTACAATCTCATCCTGTACGTCATCAAACCCTTTCCACAAGACCCCTGTGGCACATACCCGTATATGAAGGCTGAGTATGTACTACAGGTATGTGGGTATGTGCCACAACTGATTGATAGTGTACATTTACCCTGTAACGGCGAGAGCAGTGGCTATTTATAGCTTTTGTTTTATATACACAAAAAAGAAGGTAGGGAAAGGAATCAACGAACTGTGTTGCGAGAACGTTGCAGATGATTTGCAACAATGCTACTGCGTACTTTTTGAGTTCGATACAGAACATCTTTATCAGAGCACAAACACAATGGCCAGCTTGAAACCACTGCAACGATTGCGTTCGTATTGAACGCGGTCTCATTAAAGCACTAGTAGTGGGATAACTCCCCACTTCGAGTTTGCAGCTGAAAGACAATTGAACGTTTACTGCACAAAGTCAAGTGGCCATAGTATGAATTATTTCGAAAGAGATCGAAGTTAACAGGTCACGTGTGTGTTTGCATAATGTCCTTGAAAGAAACGGATGCCCAGATGCACGCAAATATCTTTTTGAGTCAGTCTGAAATTCTTTTCAAGTAGACAATAGACGCGAGTATACAGTGGTCTTGCTAAAGAGCAGAGCAAGGGTCAGTTCTAGGAGATGCGCAAGCAGTTCCCTTAGCGGATTACGTGAATCGTGAAACTAGAGCAGAGTAAGTGACAAGGAGACACAAAAATGGTACCAATAAGGAACGCCAAAGAATGCAGATGCTTTATTTAGAGGTGTAAGAATGCATTAGCTTTTGTCATGGAAATGTTTTCAATTGGCATGAAAAGCTACAAAGACGCGAAATGGGGGTAGGGGTGCTGAAAACACAGTAGCCTATAAACTCTAGTAAACATAACGCATGCATATGTATATAAATACATACATGTTGGAGCTCTCTGCAATTACCTTTGTGCGCTGAATGAATGGAGCAACATCTTTCTCAATGCATTAATTATTAGAATAGCTTGGCAAGTACAGATATTCTTGAAGTCATTACCTGACCTCAAACACTAACTCTAACAACTTAGAAACTTGATTGATTGATTTGTGAGTTTTAATGTCCCAAAACTACCATATGATTATGAGAGACGCCGTAGTGGAGGGCTCCGGAAACTTTGACCACCTCGGGTTCTTTAACGTGAACCCAAATCTGAGTACATGGGCCTGCAACATTTCCACCTCCATCGCAAATACAGCCGCCACAGCCGGGATTTGATCCCGTGACCTGCGGGTCAGCAGCCGAGTACCTTAGCCACTAGACCACCGCGGCGGGGGGCTTAGAAACTTTACGCGTATCGTTTACAGTAATAATTGCCTGATGCGTTACGTCCAAAAAGTGCTCGTTGGGCGCGTAAAAAAGCATCACAAGAGAAAAGTTTTAGCTAAGGCGTTGAGATGGCAGTTTGCGATGTTTTCCCAAATAAAAAACTGTCGCTAAGTGTTTTATTGTGCATAAAAACCAAATTTGTGTACAAGCTCCTTGCAAACCGCGAGAGTTCTCGCGTTAAGACTCGCAAGCTTCATCTATATCACTGTCCGTGCGGCAATCAAAAGGCGAGGGAACTCCCGATTGCTGTCCACCAAAATATCTGGCTGTCGAAAGTTCACGTGATTTTTCGCTGACTAATGGGGCAGTGGGTCGGGCTTTCCGGACGCACGCAATGAGTCAGAATCTGCCTATTCCGGGAGTTCATCTTCCATGAGTTGAGAGCTAAATTTTTTTAATGCGAAAGAATATGCAAGACTGATACACGCTCAACAGTTGGCACAACGTAGCAATTATTAGTACTTTTTTTTTCTTTTATACCTTTTCCACTTAGAAGGTGTTACACCACTGGTAATTACACCGCTGGTAATTGTGTTGCTCTTTTGGCAGACCCCATTAAGCTCTTATGAACATGGCAGACTTCAATGTAAAACGTTACTCCACTGGTATTTTAGGAATTACAGAAATACTTTAACAGCTCTGCTTCCGATACCGAATCAGCTTTTTATCAACCATCTTGCAGAGGTTATAGCTTTACTTTCGTGCTTCTGTTGGTAAAAGGTCATATATGGCACTGCGTGTATGCGCACAGTGCAAGATTTATTTTGCTTTTACACCAGCTTTTAAAGTACAGAGCAATTATTTTAGTGCGATAAATAAATGTTCAGATGTGTATGTCTACGTATCTGTCCTACTTATTTCTACGTATTGAACTCTTCAGTGTGTCTTATACACGCAGATATTCGAGGAAAATTTAACCAGTGTGCCTTCAAGGACAAAGACTAGACGAGCTTTAATGAAGATTTACCATCGGAGCTAACAAAGCTCATCATTCTGCCATTTGCCGTGACCAGAAAACTAAGCAGGGCCTAATGCGTGCGGCGCCATAACTGGCTCTGCCTGCTTCTTCTACGTCATCTACTTCATCTTTATAGTGACTGTAAATAGAGTTTGCCCATGGTGACGGGCAATAAAGGAAGGAAAATGGCTGTTGTATAATAGTGTGTATCTTCTAGTAATGTTGTGGGTAACAAGATCTGTTATACTGATAGCCAAGTACTGGCTAGGATAAACGCGTGCCAGCAATAAATTTGGTCAAAGTATGGTCGTTTCTAAGCAGTTTGTTACGCGGCACCATAGCAATGGCGCACAGGAAGCGCCCATTATTTGTAAATAGCGTTCAGAATAGCTGTGGCGAGGACTAGCCGGGATGTTCACTCAACATTTTTTTTGGCTAGGTACTGCCTACGGTTTGACGTGACGGCCCGGTATAGGTGGCCTGTCTCTAGACGTGGTTCTGACGTGGTTGTGGTAAACAAAAGATTCAGTTTTTAACATTTTTGACGCTTTCACTGTGTTATCTCACCAGTTCTCGTAGTACTAACAATCACTACGGGTAAATAGTGGTTGATAATAAATTTATTGACATCTTCGACATTCCCATGCAAATTACACATAGCACTGTAATCAGACTCGTGACCACATGCCCCGCAAGCATACACCGAAACCATTGCAGCACAGCGCGCCACTGCGTGAAAGCTGGCCCTTTGAGGGGTATAAAACTAAGTTCTTCACAAAACGTCGACTGAACGTTCGACTTTTTTGTTGCGTTATATGCAAGTTTTTCAGCACGCTTAATGTCAACAAATGGTTTGCCATACCTCATAAATTTGAGACAACCATGGCAAGCCCCTTCGTGTCGGAAGCAGGTTCATGGCGCTAACCGCTGTAAGAACAATTAACGTGTGCCCGCGTGAGTCGTTTTATAAGAGTGCCTTTCCGTAAACTTCAGGCGTTTTGCTCACTGATAATTTGTCGATATCAGCGTGACGAGGATCTCTTCGGCTCTCGAAACCAACGAATCTTTCTTGCAAAATTGTGCGCTGCCAGTAATTTCGCTTATTTGTGTCGCGAGCACACACATGTAGGTGACAGCAGCTCCTTCTCGGCTGTTTAAAGACCATGCGCTTCGTACGTTAGCGTCAAATGTGTATTTTAGCGTGCCTAAACTAGCACTTGCATTTCGCGCGTTTGAACTATCGTCAGCTGCACGCTGGGGCAGCAGCACCTCTTCGGCATTTGGACGATCATATATTTCTTCTGTTAGGATTTAGGCGTGCTATTTGGCAATATATAGTGGTTTATGATGATGGTGAATGGTGCTTTATGGCGCATTGATTGATTGATATATGGGGTTTATTGTCCCAAAACCACTATATGATTATGAGAGACGCCGTAGTGGAGGGCTCCAGAAATTTAGACCACTTGGGGTTCTTTAACGTGCACCCAAATCTGAGCACACGGGCCTACAACATTACCGCCTCCATCGGAAATGCAGCCGCTGCAGCCGGGATTCGAACCCGCGCCCTGCGGGTCAGCAGCCGAGTACCTTAGCCACCAGACCACCGCGCCGGGGCGTGCTATATGGCGCAAGGGCCACTGATGGCCAGAGAGCGCCAGAACAAAATATGGCTAGTGGACGATGATGGTGTTGGGGTGCTGTGTGGGGGCCTAAAACTCTGCCCAATAACGTGCGTAAAACAAATAGTTGATTGATATGTGGGGTTTAACGTCTCGAAACCACCATTTGAATATGAGAGACGCCGGAGTGGAGGGCTCCGGAAATTTCGACCACCTGGGTTCTTTAACGTGCACCCAAATCTGAGCACACGGGCCTAGTAAAACAAATGGTGTTTAAAATCATGAGATCGACATGAATGAGTAGCACTGTAAGACTAATCGACTAGCACGGATGCCTCACCAATTCTCTTGAGAATAACGGCTGGTAGGCCGGTGCTTTCTATAGAGTATGTATCACAGCACCAGCCTCTCTTGTGAGGCTGTGCTACGGTTTACCAGGACAGATGACATTAAAAGCATGCACAACTTATAAAACCTCTAAAAATTACTCGTGTTTAATGAGAGGTGATTTGCCTCAAAACCTTAAAAGATCGAAAGGAGTTTGCTGCTTGTAAAGTAATGGGAAACGCTTTCTTCTATACGGCTTAGTTCTGCACATTTTATGAGGATATGCAACACTGTGAGGGGCTCAGCAATTTTATAGCAGCTAGGCGAGTCACCCCCGGACAAAAGGTGTACGTGGGTACTGTAAGTGTGCCTTATTCTTTATCCAGCGAGTGTGACTTCCCTGCGACGTGTTTTTTGTGTTGGTGGCCAGTTACTTAGCTCTGGCTTGACCAGGTGCAGCTTATTTTCTGTTTGGCTGCCTCATAGGTATTGCCAGTGTGACTTAAGTGTTTTCTTCAGAAAGGACTTCAGCTCCAGTGCAGGGATCTTCCATTATGTTTCAGAGTGGTCTGTAAGGATATATGTGGCTAGTCGGACAGCTATTTCATTGCCCTTGATATCTCGGTGCCTAGGCACCCAAGAGACCACAACGTTCCGCTGAAACGAGTAAACGATGCATAACAGTATATAGAGCCACACTATTACAGGATTTTGTGTTTTTATAGTTTTCAGTGCTTTCACGACACTTAAAGAGTCCGTGTATATAACTGCTTTAGGTATGTTTGATTCTTTATTTGCCTAATATCCAATTATATTGCGTATGCTCCTGCCGTGAATATTGTTGTATGTGGATGCAGTATGCCAGCCTCTGACAGGGATGGGTCGACTGCCATCATACGATATGCCATCATGAGAACTCGATGCGTTTGTGAAGAATTAGGGACAACAATAGTTACGCTGAAGCTCAAGAAAGTGTGCGTGGCAAGGGCATGCTTCGTAATTTCTTTAAAAGACAAATCACAGTTTATGAGCTGCCATTGCCACTGCGAGAGCTGTCCAACAGGAGTCATGAGCTGATTTTAAAAAAAGGAGGACGCTCATTTCCTGAGCCAGAACTCTTGCGCGCAGAGCGTATGGCTCTCTCATAGCAGGACGATTATGAAACAAAGAGCTGGAAAGATCGTCTACAGCATATCAAGGCTGGATGTTTTTGTTTGCACTAACTTTTAGGAAATACGTGAACAATAAGTAAGATATTTGTAACGTGAACGACCATTTGTTTGCTTCTCCATAAAGTCGTTGTATTGGACTTGTCCTGAAGGCCCCTGTAGAAAGGCGGATGCCCAGATCATGCACCAGATTCAACATTTTGAAAGCACTTGATGTGGCGGCCTGATAGACTATAGCCCCATAGTATATGCTCCTGATCATAAGGCTCTTGTATAGATTTAAGAGGCATTTTTTGTCCCTGCTCCAATTTGTGGGTGATAAAACGTTTAGGATATTAATTGTTTTCATGCACATGCACTTGTTTCTAACATATTTGATGTGTGATACAAATGTCAGTTTCATATTCAGTATCACTTCTAAGAGTTTATGTTTTGTTTTTAACGAAAGACGATGGCCCTGCAGGTCAATATTTGTATCTGAATGCAGGCCTCTTTCCCTGGAAAATAGGATGCAGGTGCTTTTTTGTGGAATAAGGCAGAATCAATTTTGTCTGCCCATTTCGACACCTTAATTAGACCAAGCTGAACCTGCCTCTCACATATTGAAGGTTGTACGATTTTAAGCCTATCTGAATATCGTCTACGTATGTCGAGTAGGTCATGGTTCGTGGGGTACATAGACAGAGGGACTTTATTTTTGTTATAAAAAGCGTGCAGCTAAACACGCCACCTTGTGGTACTCAAGTTTCGTTGACAAACAGTCAGGAAAAAAAGTTGCCCAGTTTAACATGGACAGTTCGATTAGACGAGTAGCTCTCAATAAAATTCAGCATTTCTCCACGAATACCGAACTCTTAGAGGTGTCCCAGTATTCCGAATTGCCATGTGGTGTCGTATGCTTTCTTCGCGTCTCAAACACACAGAAAAAGAATTGCTTGTCAATGAAAGCGTCTCTAATGTGTGCTTCAGTTCGCACGAGATGGTCAGTAGTGGACCATCCCTCTCAAAAGCCACACTGTTGTGGATCAAGTAGGCACTTTGATGCCAAGAAGTGTGTTAATCTACGAATTACCATTTTCTCGAAATGATTACAGAGACAGCTTGTCAGAGCTATCGGTCTGTAGCTCGAAACAGAGAACGGATGCTTGCCCTGCTTCAAGATAGGGAGCCCAATGGCCTCTTTCCACGAGGTAGGAATTACACCAGAACGCCATATGGCATTGTAGAGTGAGAGGAGAGTTTTCTGTGTCTCGAAAGGCAGGTGCACCAACATTTCATATGCTACACGGTCAGGACCTGTGGAAGATTTGTTACAGCGTTTTAGCAGTGACTTCAACTCAGCTATGCAGTAAGGTTTATTGTATCCTTCGTACTTTGTACACCTTCGTTTTAGTTTCTGTCCGCTATTCTTGCTTTGTAGCGCTGGAAATTTTTAGAGTAATACAATGAGCTGGACGCATGTTTGAAATGGGCGCCAAGGCAAATTGCTTGGTCCTCCAGCGTATTGCGGTGCATTTCAATCAAAGAAATTGGATGTATTTATCGTCTATGCATCCAGTTAACCCTGTTCCGGACTTTGCTTTCGTCCGTATACGAGTTTATCTCTGACAAGAACCTTTAACAGCTCTCTCTTCGAGTCTGTCGGCCTGTTCTTCTTGCTTGAGATTTTACATTCTTCAAATTCTTGAGGTTCTATACTTTTGGGGGATCTCGCAATAATAGGCATGCCGTGTTTTGTTTGTTGCGCGCCTTTCTACAATCATTGTTCTGCCAGAGAGCACGTCGTTTAAAGCCGAAGCTATTCGCTTTTAGAATACTTTGAGAAGCAGCATCAATCAGAAGAGCTGTGAAATTCTTCACGGAATTTTCCATTGTCAGACCGGACATTTCAGCTCACGTCACGTGAGTTCCCAGTCGGCTGAGTCCAGCTGCCACCGAGGGGCCTGGGGAAGAAGATTATTCTGGTCTGGCGCTCTGAGGATTATTGGTAAGTTGCCTTTTTCGTGAGATTTTCAGGAATACTTCATATTAAAATAGGTTAAAAGCGATGGCGATAAAATGATAAGGTCTATGAACGACTAATAATTATTTGCGAGACTAAACTTTGTGGGCTCCTTTGTAATAAAAAAACATAGCTTGGACAAAAAAGCAGCTGTTCGATAAGACGTCCTCCAGCCTCGCAGCGAGAGTATCTCCAAAGAACACCGTGGGCATTAAAACCACAAAGAAGCGAATAGGTCTCTGGGAGACCATCTAATAATAATTCTAGGTCCTGTTTGTGAAGCTGATGGTGAGATGGTATGTAGAGTGAACAAATAGTAAAGAGTCTATTTAAAAGAACGGCTGGGATGGCAACTGCCTCAAGGGTTGTTTGTAGGGGTAATTGAGAACACGCCACACTTTTGTTTGCTATATTGGCCACATCACCTGAGGACGCCACAGCATCGTCGCGATCCTTTCGGAAGGTGACGTAGTGGCGGACAAAGTTAGTATGTTTGGACTTTAAATGGGTCTCCTGTACACACAACACTTTTTGATCGAATTCGTGGAGGAGTACTTGTATGCCATGGAGGTTCCTATGTAGAACTCTTATGTTCTATCGTATTATTTGTGGGCCAATATTAGACATAAGGTGGTGCTGTGTGTACTAAAAGGACTGTGTGCCGAAAAGAAAAAAACTATTTTACAGGACCTTTGTGAGGCCCTGTAATTAGTGTTCTGTCTTTTTCGGAGCGGTTGACAAAAGGTCGTCGCTCATTTGGCACTACCTGCGCCATTTGGCTAGAACTGGTGTCCGTTGCCTTTTGCGAGACACTGGACACCCGCTCCGCAGAGCGATCTGTTTGTCGCTTAGATTTCGCCTCAACTGACGAAATCTTTGTCCCCACCAAACAGGAGCTGATAGGACCCCCTTAGCCTCTTCATTGCCCTAGCTGCTGCCAACTCTTGTAGGAATCATAGTCAGCTGGTTGATTTTAGGCGGGTCAGCACTGGCTGCTCTCACCGTAGTGGCGGGTGGCTTTAGCCTGCGCACGCTAGGCGTAGGCCAGGTATCCACCAAGGGCCGTTGTGGAACTGCCCCTCGTTGCACCACTTCAGTGAAAGATGTTCTGAGGGCAAAATATGAATGTACGACTCATGGTCGTGCTTCACGAAATGTGATATTTTCCTTAACTTTCATCGTGATAATTTTCTGTTCTCTCGTCCAGGCCGGGCACGCTCTGTAGTATGCAGGGTGACTACGTTAACAGTTTGCAGAGAGGGCCTCATTGTGTTAGCATTTATCGGTACCGTGACCAGTTGTGGCGCACTTGGCTCAAGTCAGCTGACCCCGGTACGTGTGAGATACATATCGAAATCACGGACCTTTGAAGCAACGTCTCAGACTCGGAATGTATGCACGCATAGGAAGATTTACGCAGCCAATTTCAATTGTCTGAGGTAGAATGGTTGAGTTGAAAGTGAGCATAATGTGTTTTGTTAAAATTCCTGTGTTGTGGCGTCCAATTGTGATGCGCTGCACATGTCTTATGTCTTCGTCCTTGCGTACATCGAGGAGTTCATCTTCGGTTAGTGTCATCAAGTCTCCATCGCTACTACGCCCTTCACTGTGTTCATAGTACGGTGTGCCCTTACTGATACAGGGATAATGCCAAACGCAACGAGGTGTGCGAGTTTTTCGAACTGTTCCTTGTAGTTTAGTTCAAGAAAAATATCCCCACTTTTCATCTTTGTAGCTTTATAGCCAGTTCCAATGGTGTCTTTTAGGCACTTGACCACAAAAAACAGTGAGATTGTTGTGGCTTTTTTGAAGGTTGTTCACAATGAATGACATGAAATTTCGGGAAGGTTGCTACGTTTTGATGAAGAAATAGAGATGGTACATCGGTGCATACCCTTTTGGAGGCACGATCTGTTACGGGGGTGTTCGAAGGTCCCATGAAAATTTTGATTTCTTTGGCAGCGGCACTTACCAACCACCAAGGAGCCCAACAAGGAAACATATCAGAACATGTGGACAATTTTGAACTACGCGAGCAATGCACCGTTGCTATATTTGCATATGGTTTATCTTAGGCTGGGTGGCCACACAGGGTTAACCCTTGCCGCCAGAAAACAATGAAGTAGATCGAAAAGAGAAGAAGACAGGATACAGGATAGATTTAAAGTCAAGAAAAAGACAAAGATGTAAGGAGAGAAAAAAGCGAAAAGGCGGCCAATGATTTTTCCTGGGCGGGTCCGCACAGCGGTGCCGTTTATGTCAAACATGGGGCCAAAGGTGTGTGTTGCCTCGGCCGGGGGGCCTTAAAGTTTGAAGTGCCCAGAATCGGCTCAAGCTCCAAGATCCTCATTTTCCCGGACACGGCTCAGCCATGCACAGTTAGGAGTGGGAGGGAGTGGAAACCCTCCTCTCCATTAGCTCGGGTCCGTGGTGTCGCTACACGCGGAACACCTGCTTACGCGGACGCCCCTGCGGGGAATATATAGTGGTTTCTAATTGTGTTCAGTAACTAACTGATCTTATATATGGGGACTAGCTTACTTTTTTCTTCGTTCAGCATCAGACTCCTGTTCAAGTGAATGCCTAAACAAGTGAAAAAATAAACAATGACGTCCACACATTAGCGACCGGCAGGTCTCCCTCCGAGTAAATAGCTGATGTTTTTGCACATCTCTTTTGCGAACGTCTTCGTCTAATTGAGGTCAAGACAGGGTGCTGAACAAACCTGAAAGTTTTTATTCTTTCTGCAAGTCTCAATAAAACAGGTGCTGTTCAGAAAACGAAGATTTTTATAGCTGGTACATTATCGCCCAAATAGTACACCAGTCGGCTTGGTCGTGGTTCGAAGTTAGAAATGCAGTGCTGGAATATGATAACTGTAGCCAGTGTTCAAAAGAGTGAGAAAATGTCAGTGGCATAAGCTCTGCTGCTGACGCTTAAACCTGTTCAAGCTGGTCATGAAGTTAGACAACTATTATTAAAACATCAACTTGGAAATCCCTAATGTTGACCGCTTTTTGTCACACTGCCCAGAGTTTAATTATTTTATCCAATGCTTTCGCACAAATGTCTGTTCAGCATAAATAATGAAGTCGCTTTGCTGATTTCTTTTCCTCCACGTTTACTTTTGCGGAAACATAAGTACTGAAATCGAGAGTAGAAAATTAGGAACACATAACACACTTAACCAAAATAATTCAACTTGCCTATTCATATCACACAGGAAAGCGTAGCTCTGACACCACTTCTTTTGCGAAGTATTATAGCCAGAGGTGAGCAGAAAATCTAGAGTTCATTCCGCCTCACTCCAGAAGTATATGAAGTATATGACTTACCCAGACTCTGACTCATCAAAGTTTTCCTTTACCGACCTCATTCTGGCTCCTACTAAATATTATTATCTCAACCATACTCACTCGGATTGAAACCCACCAGAATGTCGCTTACACGAGCTCATTCAGACACAGATACACGGCCCCAATCTAAGGCTGAGTATGCCATGCTTAGTTTGCGAATGAGTTTATTTGCCAGCCCGTGATTCTACCAAGGCTGCAATGAAAATTGTCAGGCACTGCCACCACTCATTCGGGGACCCATGACTGTCACACTTCACGTAGATTAGGGTGAGCCATGCCTACGCCATTGTATCCCGCCTATCTGTGTGAAGGACAATTTCTCGGAAGTACCACGCAGCTTTCATTGCCGCCCTCATCCGAGAATCCGAATACATATTGCAGGAAAACATGACTGGAATGTCATAGGTAGATTTAGGATGTATAAGATAGATAGATAAACTATTTTATTAGAGAAACAGAGGGTCGAAAGTGTCTGGTTGAGAGATTAGAGAAAGGGGAGGGGTCAGAAGCCCACACTAAATCACGTGCGCAAATGCACTGCTCTCTAAAGCTGTGTGAAACATTTTTCATTGGCTCAACCGTAGTCTAGTTGCCGGGCTTAAATATGGAGGGTTTAGAACAAATGTCGGCGAGATAAAAGCATCGAACGACGAAATAGTTCACTGCTGGGCGAGTTTGCGCTCAAGTAGCGTTCTTTTCTGAAAACTACGTGTACCGAGGCACGTTCGCATTTACAAAGTTGCTTCCGGTTGCGTTTGAAGATCTAAGCAGGACGTGCTTGACTCGTTATCAATACTCATCACTCGAAGCTAAATGAATACGAGTGGTGCTCTGCACGCTAAGAAATGTATAAATCATTTAAAAGATGCATTCTTCTCCTAGAAATATTTCCTCAGTTGTCATTTCTGAATATACTTGTTAAATTTATGACAGTGGACAGAAACCTTGAAAAAGTTCTTCAGAGCGTAAAAAATATTGCTTTTCGGATCACTCTTTAACATTCTGGAAATTTCCTTTCTCTACGTCCATGACATATTCGTAGAAAACGAGAACTATTTAGAAACACGCCAAGCCTGCGGCATAGGCGAGGCACAATAACAGCGAAAGCTAGAAGAGCGGCCTTTCAGAGCCTTTCCAAAACACTTATTGGGTAACTACTGCAAGCAAACTTTCCCGGTGCCCACTAGGGCAATAATAATAAACTTTTCGGTAGTAGGCTGACAACTATGTATTTTCTCTGATTCTTCTTAAATTCGTGGCATCCGCTTAACACTTGCTAAGAATTTTGTGCCGATTGGCCATGCAGTGGCTGACGACAATGAGGAAATATAGCTGAAGTAGACAGGCACTTATTAGGGAAACAAGAACAAGCTTTTGTAATGGATTGAGCATTGGATGGCCCTTTCGTTACGCTAATCGCATTGTGCGGCAACTGGTTGTTCTTTCGCTGTTGTAAAACGCTTTATAAGCCGTATTACCGCAATTGCTTTCTCGACATCAAGCCTTCCTAAGACAAGTTTGACAACAAGTCACAAGCAGCGGAGTAGCTCAATGGTATAATACTGGGCTGGCACGCAGCGGACCCAGTATCGAGCCCCACTGTGCCATTGGTGCCAGGTCATGCATGCCTAAGCCAGGTTTGACAACAAGTTAAAGGCACCGGCGTAACTCAGTGGCAGAATTCTGGGCTGGCACCGAGAAGACCCGGGCTGAAGCCCCACTGTGTCATCGGTGCAAGTTTTTTTTCTTATTTCGCGTAATGTGGTTATGGACACTAGCGGCAGCGGTGGAGGACAGCAAGCAACTGCGCGTGACCCGAGTTGTGGTCTCATAACAGCTTTCGTTGTGAAACACAGTATGTTGCAGTTTCACTGACAGTGTGCTTCCAAGATAAAACAGTTCTGCTCGGTATAACGACGTTGATGATGATAATGTTTGGTGTTTTGTGGCGAAAAGGTCGTTTCATGGATAAAGAGCGCCAGTTGATGGTACTAGAGATGTGGACGATGACTGTGATAAGCGACTGTGATGACTGCGTAGCTGCATAAGGGACTTAAAATTCCTCGCGCTAAGGCGAATAAAAAACACTGAAGTAATAAAATCAAAACCGTGTATTGAAATATGTGTAGTGTCAATGGGTGATGAAAGTTTGTGATAGTAGAAACCGTGGTGGACATGTATAGCATTAGCCGAAGTGCCTCGATCATTCACAACCTTGCGTCCAAGGGCTGTGAGGCAAGTGCTTTGTTCAGTGTAGCCACCGCAGCCGAGACCTCTCTGAAGAGATCGTGCTACGTAATGGCCGGATATATCACATGAAAGTTACGGACGTCTCTCAAAAAAGCCAAAAACGATTTATGTGTTATCGACGAACATTGCAGGATGAAGTGGTATATGTTGTCGGCAGGCTAATTGAAAGTGTTGTTCTCTCAGCGAGTCTGATTGTTTACAGAGTATAATTTGAGAAATACAGTGAGTGCTTCTCCAATTCTGTTGAACAAAGGGGGATCGCCACAAGACAAAAGAAATGAATGTGCTGTGTATGTGTATATCCTGTTTTTAAACTTGTAAGTATCACTTTTGGTGGCGGGATTCTGATACTGGCGCCCAATGACCAAGTTGCGGCTTGATAACATGCAGTTTATTACCTGTGAGTGTGTCCCTTGTGCCCCCGAGCTTTTGCTTAGAAAAGGCCTCAAATCAAGTGGAGGAATCGGTACCAATGTTTGGTGGTAGTGGCTTCGTTGGCAGATCCAGCTAGATGGTCCACCAAAATGCTGCCTTGTACCTCGCAGTATCCTGGCACCCACAAAAACTACAAGATGCTGTGTGGATGAATAGACTAAGCATAAAAGTGAGTAAAGTGAGATAAGGACAGCGTTTTTGTGCTTTCAAGAATTATCAGAGCTTTTACAACTTTTAGGGAAGCTGTGTATATTATGGCTTTTTGTAGTTTTATTTGTTTAGTGTGTTTAACGGCCGAAAGTATCGCATAAGCTTTGCCAGTGAAAATGCTTGTATCAGAGTGTAGTACGCCGGCTTCCAAAAAAGAAGGGCAAATTGCTGCGTACGACACGGAAGGGTTGGACTTTGAGGAATCTGTAAAGAACTCAGGACACGTGTATTTATGTTGTAATTGATTGATTGATATGTGGGGTTTAATGTCCCAAAACCAGCATATGATTATGAGGGACGCCGTAGTGCAGGGCTCCGGAAATTCAGACCACCTGGGGTTTTTTAACGTGCACCCAAATCTGAGCACACGGGCCGACAGCATTTCCGCCTCCATCGAAAATGCAGCCACCGAAGCCGGGATTTTAAACCAGCGACGTGCGGGTCAGCAGCCGAGTACCTTAGCCACTAGACCACCACGGCGGGGTGTGTATTTATGTTGTAGTTCCAGGAAGTATGTCTGAATATGGGCAATGGGAGCGTGCTTTGTAAACTCCAAGAAAGACACGTCGCGATCTATCGCTTTCCACTGCCATGGTGGCATGCATGTTGCTGGAGCCATCAAACGTAGTTCAAGTGGCGCACCGGTTTCATTCGCTAGGCCGCTCACACGGAGTGAGAAGGGCTGTGTCATGGAAGGCCGCTTTTCAGACGCAGCAGTGGTTGACATGTCATTTATTGTAGAATGTGAAGGGTGTTATTTGTCTGCGCTCACGTTAAGATAATATTTAAAAGACATGTAACATGTCTGTATATGGAGGGACCATTTGTTTGATTTCACGTACAGGCTCTCCACAGGACTAGTGCGAAAAGCACCCGTAGAAAGAGGGATGCCTAAATGATGAACCGGGTCAAGTATTTTAAAGGCAGTAGGTGCCACAGAGTCATACGCTATTGCCCCATAGTCTAGGAGGGTACGTATGATGCCTTCATTCAAATTCGTTAAGCACTTCTTGTCACTTCACCATGCAGTCCGTGACAACATTTTTAGTTCGAATATTTGTAGCTTTTGTGCACTTGTTTTTTTTAATACTTGATGTGAGGTATGAAGCTTAGCTTAGTGTCCATTATTAGGCCTAAGAGATTATGTTCAGTATTAACAGCAAGACGTTGCCCATGCAGTTGAATATTAGGGTGGAAATGAATGCCTCTCTACCTGGAGAACCAGACACACGTGCTTTTGTGTGCGCTCAGGTGGAGCCCGCTTTATTTTTCTCAATTTTAGACTTTGTTCAATGCACGCTAAACCTGCCGCTCACACATGGCAAGATTACAAGACTTGAAACGAAGCTGAACATCATCGACATATATGCAGTAAAACACATTACGAGGAATGAACAAGTGCAAGGAATTCATTTTCATAAGAAAAAGTTTGCATCAGAGTACAACGTGTCGAGGGACACCTGCGTCTTGGACAAATGTTTGGGAAAAAACTCTGCCCACTTGAACATGGAATGTCCAATTAGACAAGTAGCTTTAGATTATGGTAAACATTCTGCCACGCACGCTAAGGTGGGACATGTTTCTTATTATTTTAAAGCGCCTTGATGTATCATAAGCCTTTTCAATGTCGAGGAACACAGAAAGAAAGTATTGCTTGTGGACGAAAGCATCTCTGATCTGTGCCGCGATATAAACAAGGTGGCCGGTGGTGAACCTTCCCTCTCAAAACCCGCACTGAAATTGGTCGAGCAAATTGTTTGTCTCAAGAAAATGTACAAGTCAGCAGTGTATCATTTTTTTAAATGTACACAGGTAGCTTATAAATACAATATGCCTATACCTCGAAACTGAAGGGTCCATGCCCTGTTAAAAAATGGAAATAACAATAGCCTCTTTCAGTGCGTCTTTCCAGGAAGCAGGGATAGTGACAGAGAACCAGATAGCATTGTACAAAGTAAAGATTTTTTTCTCGTTTCGCTTGGTTGGGTTTTCATACATCACAAGGTGCGAACCTGGGGTGGAATCATTGCAGGAGTTCAGCAATGTTTGGAGCTCAGCTAAGCTGAAATCTTGGTTTTACGCCTAGTATCTTGTACACTTGTGTTCGAGCTTTCGCTTTTCTATTTTCGTTCTGTATTTTTCGAAAGCATCAGTATAGTGTGATGAGCTGGCCTCCCGTTTGAGGTGTGTGCCGAGGAAGTTCGCCTGATCTTCCAAAGTGTCAACATGTGTGTTTACGAGTGGGAGTGCGTATACTTGTCTTCCTGCTACCCTGCCAACCATGTTCCAGACTTTAGCCTCCTGTGTATTTGAATTGAACCCTGATAAAAACTTTTGCCTGCTTTCTCTTCTGGTGAGAAAGAGAGAGGAGAGGATGGCAACAAGTGTTTAATCTGTCCATTCAACGAACTGAGTTGCTTTGGTTGACCCCGAGCAGAATCGCGAGGGGCAACCGAGGGGTCAAAACCTGGCTCCCGAGTCTTCACGGTCGTTCTGGTCGCAGCAAAGAGTGCTCTGCACCGTCGAGTCTGCCGAGACAACATGCGATGGTTCCGACGGTGAAAGTGTCTTGTAAATGTGTACATAGGTTCCTGCACATGAAGTCGAGTCGTTGCAGTATATTGACACGGGGTCGAGACGTGGCCGAAGACAGGAGACTTTATGTTGGGATTTAACTGTTGATTTGGACGAACCTGGGCCCGGTAAACGGAAAGTTCGACTACAGTAGCAGTCTTGCACAGATAACGTTCAAGAGAATTTTATTTCCGGATATATCTTACACAGCTTATGTGCACACATAAAATGGACAATGGTGAACAATGCGTATGTACGGTGCAAGCTGTTATAAACAGCGAACGAACTTATAGCGTATGCAGTGACGTACAATGCAAAATTTGTACAACAAAGACAGGACATTCATGACGTACATCGAGATGATTAAACTTGAATGAACAGTAAGGCTATATGAACAAACAAAAACAAGGTGAGGTCATTCACAGTGTAGCGTGATATTTTGCGTTCACCTGTGAGGACAATTTGCTCTCGCACTCAAGAACAATATTGCACAAAAATACATGTTTCTAAAGAAGAAAAGAAAATACAGTGGTACAGTGGTACAAGTCACAGTGGTACAGTGGTACAAGCTCTAGCCCACCTCCTCAATAAGGGAGGGAAGGCATGGGCACTCTGTTTTTTACGATAATAAATCGTGTAGACCACCGTCGGAGGAAAGCCTCCTCTCCCAGCATGACTAGTTCTGCGTTAAGATGCATAAGCATTACGTTTCTTAGCCGATGTAGTAGGGAAAACATGGCTCTCGGGGGGCGTCCCCTCAGGCAGGACTAGTCCCCTTCGTTTCCATAAGACGAAGACTCCGATAGCCATTAAGAGTACGACAAAGTTATCCCTGTGGCTACACTTCCACTGCATACTTGTTTGGAACATCCTGGTAACCCTGCGCCAAAAGGTGCGCGCTACTATACATTCATGGAAGACATGGTTCAGTGTTTCGACGCGACTTCATTGCTGGCATGTGGCGGAGGGTGCCACGCCCCACGCCGCAAGGCTGTCGGCCGTCGGTAAAGCCCCCCATTCCCTGAGCCAGTTTAGGTCACGGACCTCGGAGTGGAGAGACGTGTTTGTCAGAGTCCAGCGTCTTTTCGCCCGGCCTTTCCGGCGTTGTTCTTCAGATAGGCTTTTGAATGCTATTAATTCGCTCATGTCGGTGGGGCACATTTACATAAGTTTTTGAACAGGAAAATCGTTTTGCCATTGTTGCAAAGATTTTATAACATGTGTGTAATACGCTGGTGGCTGCTCAGCAGCTGGTCCCGTGTCGTTTGCTAAACCAAAAAGTCTTCTAGAGGTTCCTATCAGATACACTACAAGTTGCCTGCCTCGATATGATGAGTTCTCTAAGAGTGCCCAGGTGTTTTTGACAGCCAACATGCGGCACATTACATCAAGGTTGGGTACACTCAGCCCTCTCCATTTTACTGGTATGCGGACCACGGCTCTGGCAACAGCTTCGGCGTTGCCATCCCAAAAAAAAGGAGCCGCACGCAGTAGCCACTCTCAGTAAAACCCGTCGAGGTGGTCGTGGGATTCTGGCTACCTAAAGCAGTGGCGCTGTTATGCTGGAATTAATTACATAAGCTCTTTCAGTAAAAGGTAGTTGAAACGTTCTGGCGACTTCAATGCGTCTGTCCAATTTGTGTTGAATTTCTTTCCATGTGGTGCGGGCTACCTCACCAGTCAAAAGGAAAGTTACACCTAAGACTTTAACGCCTTGTACCATTCGGACGCCATCAGGGAACTCTTCAATGTGCATCCCAAAGCACAATGCCTTGCTTTTTCAGGGATTAAGACGTGCTACCCACAGGTAACTATACGTGTGGAATATTCGCAGAAAGGCTCTGTAGCTATCTATGTTTCGAATAAACAATGAGATGTCATCGGCGCATGCCGCTACTTTCACATACCCCAAGCCTGGAAGAGGTGAACCACGTATTGAGGTACAATTCTGAATTTGTTTCAATAATGGATCAATGCATAATACAAAGAGAATTGCGGAGAGGGGACAGCCTTGCCGAATGCCCCTACTTACTGCAATAGGTTCAGATGTGTAGCCATTCACTACTATTGACGTTTCTAAGTCTGTGTAGAGTGAACGGAGGGTGTCGTTTAAATGTGCTGGGAAGCCATAACACTCTAGCACAGCGAAGAGATAGTTCGTTCTACGCGACCAAAAGTTTTTCCTGATCCAAGGAAACAAAAATGCCAGATATTTGTGTTCTTGTAGCGTTCGTGATTAAATCGCGAGTTAGCACAAGCAAGGTATATGTAGATCTTACGACCTTGGACACAGCATGTTTGTATGTCGCTCACTATTTCCAGTAGAATGATTGTTATGCGGTTTGCAAGGATGGCTGTCAATATCTTATAACCCGAGTTAAGTAGGGAAATGGGTCTCCACGCCCTTGGGTCGGACAGTTCTCACTCGCTTTTAAGCAAGAGTATAACTCTGCTCGCAAGAAACGTATTCGGTCTGATTCCGTCAGCAAGAAGCCCCTTTAGCATTGTCAAAAGGTGGTCTTGTATTGTTTCAAGGAAGGTTTTGTAGAAACTCAAAGGTATACCGTCAGGGCCGGCGGCGGCAGTTGTGTTCATACGCTGAAGCACGATGCGTAATTCATCCTGCGTCACTGGGCTGCACAGACCATCGCGGAGCTCCTCCGGTATGCGGGAAATTTCCTCGCACAACTCATTAACTATGGTGGTATAGTTCACGTCATTTGCATTTTCCGCCCTGAAAAAATTCGAAAAATGTGTTTCAAAGACCCTCATTATGTCTTCTGCTCGTGTAGACTGTTTGCTGTTCAGCAACTGAACAAAAGGGACATGCATTTGTTCACCCAAGGAGCCGTTGCGAACACTTCGAAGAACAGCTGAATCTGAAACTGGTCGTCCTCTTGATAAAAGACTGCGCAGCTGTGTGCGAACTAAGACGTAGCAAAAGTTCATACCGCACCATTAACTGATCGAGATAGTCAGTCGTGCATGGCGAACGTCAGCGTCTCGCCTCTGCGTACAATGCGCGCTTTCCGTAGCGTGTCGTTTATCACTGTCGTCAGGCGCGCTTTCCTTTCGCACCCCACTTTGATAAGCTCGGCGCGCCAACTGTATTTCAATGCGTCTCAGTTACGTGGTTCAGGCGGCCTTTTGCATGCTTGCTCTAGTGCATTGCGCAGTAATGCTACGCTTTCCTGATCGTGCACGAGTGTGGTGTCTGTTTTCCAATGGTTTCTAAATGTAGTGGATTGTTAAAAAAAATTGCCCGCAGCTTCCCTCGGGGGAACACTGAGGAGGATGCGGACCATATAATTGGTTAACGGGGTGTTAAAGTGCGACTTACTTGGGTCGATGGCTAAATTGGTTAACGTGGTTGTGAAATGGGGTGTTAAGTTGCGACTTACTTGGGTCGATGGCTAAATTGGTTAACGTGGTTGTAGGAGGGGGTGTTAAATGAGTGAACACGTACACACGTATGCGAAAGGGCGGCGCTGGTCGAAGGGACGTCGATCATTGTGTTTGTGGATTCGTTGGAATTCATTTCACCGCGACCTTGGACGTCGACGCGCCGTACAAACCAACCGACGAGCGGCAACTGAGCGAGCGAGCGCCGACCTTGAGTATATATACAGCACGACGGCGCATGCACTGTCAGCTGTTGAGTGTTCTCGAAGCGCGACGCCACATGCGCGTCCACTGGAGAATCAGGAGAATTGTAGATGTCGAACGCGGTGTGTAGAGGAGGAAGGGTGCACAGATGGTGGAGGAGTGAAGCGCGCGCGGTGTGTAGAGGAGGAAGGGATGCACAGATGGTGGAAGAGTGGGCGACGGCGCGACGGCGCATGCGCGCGCGTCAGCTGTCGAATGTTCGAGAAGCGGTGCGGACGGCGCACTACAAGGCGCGAGTATAAGATGCTCCGCATCTAAAAAAGCTTTACAGACACTGGAAAGTGGTCTGTACTGCATGGAACGTCCAGTGGGAAATGTAGAACCTCGCAACTAAGGACATGAGTGGCTAGCACTTCTGGAAAATAGTAGCGCTCTAGACGGGTCATGTTCGGACCCCGTTGCCAGGTTGCAACGAAGTCATTCCCCTGAGTGTCGACCAACGCATCCCTGACCTTGAAATTGCGGATGAGTTGTCGCAATGCGCCAACTCCGCTATATTGTCTGCTTTGTCTGCGTCCGCGCGTATCTCTGTCCTCAACACAGTTAAAATCTCCAACTAAGAAAGTGGGGTAACTGTCAAACATAAATGAGTCGAGTGAATTGAAAAAGTCGGCCGTGCCCCCACGTTGAGCAGGGGCATATATTACGAGCGCCCTTACTCGTCTGCCGTGAAGGTCAAAGTCTAATGCTAGTGTGCGGCCGTCAAAACCATAAACACAGTGTGCTCTTTGACGTAACGATGGTGCCAAAAAAAAAACAACTCCGACTCCGCACATCTTTGGATCAGTCAGCGAAAAAAAGGCCTCGACTCCAAAATGTGAACAAAAGGATTGCACATCAAAAGTGGTTCTGAAATTACATCCCTGTAAGAAAAGGATATCGACATGACGTGACCTTGTGAAGTGCATGACTTCTCTCTGCTTATCTCGGCGTCTGAAACCCCTGACGTTCAAGAAGAAAAAATGCACCGTAGCCATTTTGAAAATAGGCGGAGTGCGCGCATACTTCAGAGAAACCCCTTGCAGGGGGTGGGGTGAGCGCCCAACGAGTGAACAAAACAAAAAAGAGAAATGCTCTGACGTCGTCAGAGCATTAGCAAGTTTTTGGGGCTTACTACTGTCCGTAGAACCCTCAGTGTCCGTGGTCAGTAGGTGGGCTCGTTTAGAGGCGGAACTGTCTATTTCCATGGCGCTGGCACCGACACTCACACCGGCGGCCACACCTGTAGTCTGGTAAATGGAGTTTGACAGGCTCAATTTGCGGGTCTGAGCCGAGTACTTGCTGGCGCGGGCGCTCGTCGTTGTCGGTGGCATAATCACTGTTGTCTTGTCTGAACCGATGATCGGAGCGTCTGCACGTCCCGTCGTTCGGGGGCCGCGTCCCATCGAAGCTCTCGGTGCCTTGGAGCTACTGGTGGTGCCAACAGTGTCAGAGCTGTAGCTCTCGTGGTCTCTGCTAAGTACGGGCACTCGGGCTTCGGCTTTGTATGAGCTGCGTTCTTCATAGGCGTCCGGCGAGAAGACCCTGGTCTCGGACGGGGTGTGAAGGGTTGACGAGGCTTTCTCAGACAGGGGAGGCAAGTCTCCTGCGTCTTGTGGTTCAGCATGGGTGCCAGTGTCGCTTGTGTCAGTGTCGCTCGCAGGCTCGAGCACCGGATAATCATCTTGCAATGCGGGCGTGAGGTCGGTGCACGCTTGTTTTAGGAGCGAAGCTCCTTAAGGCGTGGGCTGTGCGTCCCCTGTATGTAGCCACCTCTCGTTCAGTTATAGGTATTACGCTAGCCACCGCCCAATCTAAAGGGTACAGCCATATCCATCCGTCCATCCGTCCATCCGTCCGTCCATCCATCCATCCATCCATTCATCCATCCATCCATCCGTCCATCCGTCCGTCCATCCATCCATCCATCCATCCGTCCGTCCATCCGTCCGTCCGTCCATCCATCCGTCCATCCGTCCGTCCGTCCGTCCTTCTGTCCGTCCGTCCGTCCGTCCGTCCGCCATTCTGTCCACCCATTCATCCGTCCGCCCGTCCGTCCGTCCGCCCGTCCGTCCGTCCATCCATCCGTCCATCCATCCGTCCGTCCGTCCGTCCGTCCGTCCATCCATCCATCCGTCCGTCCGTTCGTCCGTCCATTCATCCGTCCATCCGTCCGTCCGTCCGTCCGTCCAAAAGATGCAAGATGTTATAAACTAGACGGCGGTACGTGTAGTTGATTATGAAAAATGCGAGGTGTTATAAAATAGGAATGATGCCACATATGGCGCGTGTCATCGTCCGATATAGTGCGGCGACGTACGCTAGGGGGAGCGTTGCAATAAAATCGAGTGGGCAAAATGTACGGAGGATTCATAGTTTACCAGTTTTACCTCCGGAGCTTCGCCCACTCATCATCATTCACTTCGTGGATATGGCGGCATTTTTTTTCGATTGCCGCTGCTGCAGCCACTGCAAAGGACTTCGGACGTACGCAATCAGCTTTTGCATAGCTGCCCGAGCAATTGCGGCACAGTTCTGCGCATCCCTCTGTGGCATGTCCAAACACGTTGCAGCGCGTGCAACGGGGCGGGGCACAATCTTTGGCGATGTGACCAGCATTCCTGCACTTAGAGCACACTTTCTTGACACCCCGGTAGTCACACATGACATTGTAGCCTTGGACTGTCAGGAAATTCGGTATTTGGCTTTTTATTTCCACTCGCGCCACACGGACACCTGTGCCAGCCGCAGGGCGGCCCTTGACACTGGCTCGTGGATATGTTGCACGTTGCCGTAGGCGGAGAGAGCAGTCGCTAGGGCTAAGTCGCTTACCCACAGCGGTACCCGGAAGACTGTGACGTGGACTATTTCAGGACCTACGCTGACTAGTGGAACTGATTCGCCGTTCAAGAGACTGGCGCCCCGGCTCTTCAGCTTGGTGCCTGCATTGACGTTTGCAGCTGCGGTGCCGAACTTTGCACCTCCCATGAGCTGGAGGGATTTGATATCGGCTGGGCCGGTTACTGCTTTGAGGGCATCTATGATGTCGTGGACGGTGCTCCCCTCTGGAGCGCTGAAGTTAAAGCAATGAGCTTTCGGCGGTGGCGCTGCGAAAGCCATCACACTTATGTCCTGGCCCAGGCTACCACGGCTTGCGCTGTGGTGCCCGGGCTTTGGCTCACGATGAAGGCGTGGACAGAGCCGGGGGATTGTTCAGGGGTTTACTTGATGCTCGATAAGATGGAGTCGACGACTGGCCGCGTGCCTGGTCGCGGGAATCCTGGCGCCAGGTAAGCGGCGAACGGAGCGTCGGCCTTCGATCAACTACTGACAAGCGGCGAAGCGCGTCGGCATTTATAGTCTTGCCTTAGAATGCTCTAGCGTTATCGATGGTGGTGGCATAGGTTCCAGAATAATCTGTACAGTTCGCAGAGTAGGCGTGATCTTATCGAAATGATCTACTACAGTCCGGAAGCTTCTCGAAAACTGCAGGCGCGGTTTGCGCTGAGAAACGTGTAGTGTTTTGGGACGATAACAAAACTTGGGAAATGAAAAGGGACATTGCCCCCTCTGAAAAAGGCATCGTTCCGATGCTTTAACTAAAAATGAACGTGCAACAATGATGCAAGGAAGTACAATGAATAAATTACGATACAATAATAATACAAAAAACACTGTTTCAGTTTGTCAACGCGCATGAAACGGCTTGAGGCGCACGACATAAACGACTTCAGGTCGCGATCAGCGTCGTTGAGAGTTCGTGATGCCGTCGGGGACAACCACGTAATCAAGTGGGCCGAGACGTCGAACCACCCTGTACGGCCCGAAGTACCATCGCAGAAGCTTTTCACTTAGTCCACGTCGGCGTATCGGCGTCCACACCCAAACACGTTCACCGGGCTGCTACTCCACGAAGCGTCGTCGAAGATTCTAAGGGCGGCTGTCGGTCGTCTGTTGATTCTTGATACGCAGACGCGCGCGTTGTCGGGCTTCTTCGGCGCGTTGAAGGTACTCACTCACATTGACGTTTTCTTCGTCGGTGACGTTGCGTAACATGGCTTTGAGCGTCGTTGCTGGGCTCCTTCCGTGGACCAATTTCTATGGAGATATCTGCGCCGTCTCCTGCACCGCCGTATTGTATGCGAAAGTCACGTACGGAAGAATGGCGTCCCACGTCTTGTGTTCGACATCGACGTACATTGCCAGCATGTCGGTGATTGTCTTGTCTAGCCACTCGGTGAAGCCGTTGGTCTGTGGGTGGTACGCTGTCGTCTGGCAGTGGTTTGTCTGGCTATAGGCCAAGATCACTTGAGTTAAATTGGCAGTAAATGCCGTTCCTCTGTCGGTGATAAGGACCTCCGGGGCGCCGTGACGTAGGACGATATTTTCGACGAAGAACTTAGCTACCTCGGATGCACTGCCTTTGGGAAAGGCTTTTGTCTCGGTGTAGCGGGTGAGGTAGTCGGTAGCTACCACGATCCACTTGTTTCCGAAAGGCGACGTCGGGAACGGCCCCAGTAGGTCCATACCAATCTACTGGAATGGTCGGCAAGGTCGTTCGATTGGCTGCAGATGTCCCGCTGGCCTTGTCGTTGGTGCCTTGCGTCGCTAACAGTCCCGGCATGCCCTCAAATAACGAGTGGCGTCGGTGGTAAGACGTGGCCAGTAGTACCTTTCTTGTATCCTCGCGAGCGTGCGAGAAACACCGAGGTGCCCTGCCGTCATATCGTCGCGCAGGGCCTGCAGGTGTTCTGGTCGCAAAGCTGAAGGCACCACAAGGAGGTACTTAGCTTGAAGCGGTGAAAAGTTTTTCTTTTCTAGAAGACTGTTTCGCAGGAAAAACGAGGAAAGTGCGCGGTTGAATACCTTAAGGACTTCGGCGGTCCTGCCTTCGAGATATTCTATTAGGGCCTTAAGTTCCGGGTCGGCCCGCTGTCGTTCAACGAAGTCGTTGGTAGTTATCGTTCCCAAGAAGTAGTCGTCATCTGGGTTGTCGGGTGGTGGTTGGTCGACAGGCGCATGAGAGAGACAGTTGGCGCCGGAGTGTTTCTTGCCGGGCTTGTAAATGACAGTAATGTCATATTCTTGAAGTTTCAGGCTCCATCGTGCGAGGCGCCCTGAAGGGTCCTTCAATGTGGCTAGCCAACACAAGGCGGGGTGGTTGCTCAGAACTTTGAAGGGCCTGCCGTAGAGGTAGGGGCGAAACTTTCACGTAGCCCAGATGATGGCGAGGCACTCTGTTTCTGTTGTGGAATAATTGGCTTCTGCTTTGGATAGCGATTGGCTGGCGTAACTAATAACCCCTTCAAGTCCGTCAGCCCGCTGCACAAGAACAGCACCAAGACCTACGCTGCTTGCGTCAGTGTGTATTTCAATCTCGGCGAATTCGTCGAATTGAGCAAGTGACGGAGGCGTCTGCAGGCGATGTTTAGGCTCCTGGAAAGCGTGTTCTTGCGGCGTTTCCCACTTGAACTCCAAGTCGGCCTTGGTAAGGTTAGTGAGAGGATCGGCCATGCGGGCGAAGTTTTTCACGGACCACCTTTAATAGGCGGACAGGCCCAGAAATCGACGCACCGCCTTCTTGTCAGTGGGCGGCGGTAAGTCGGCGATGGCGGCTGTTTTCCGTGGATCGGGACGAACTCCAGACTTGCTTGGCAGTTCGGTGGCAGTGCACGAACCGGACGCAACGTAACAAATCTTCTGCTTTTGCAGGCGGACGCGGGTCGCGTCGCCACCACTTTTGTCATTGTGGTCCTGCGCCTGCGCTTGGAGTTTCACGTTACCTGGACGTGAGTGGACCACGCAGTTCGGCGGCAGTGTACGAACCGGACGCAACACGGACGCGGGTCGCGTCGCCATCACTTTGGTCATCGTGGTTCTGCGCCTGCGTTTGGAGTTTCACGTGACCAGGACGTTTCACGTGACCTGGACCTGGAAAACGCTTAAAAAGACGGCATCGCCGAGTGCACCACGCAGTTCGGTGGCAGTGCACGAACCGGACGCAACGTAACAAATCTTCTGCTTTTGCAGGCGGACGCGGGTCGCGTCGCCACCACTTTGGTCATCGTGGTCCTGCGCCTGCGCTTGGAGTTTCACGTTACCTGGACGTGAGTGGACCACGCAGTTTGGCGGCAGTGTACGAACCGGACGCAACACGGCAGCGGGTCGCGTCGCCACCACTTTGGTCATCGTGGTCTTGCGCCTGCGCTTGGAGTTTCACGTTACCTGGACGTGAGTGGACCACGCAGTTCGGCGGCAGTGTACGAACCGGACGCAACACGGACGCGGGTCGCGTCGCCATCACTTTGGTCATCGTGGTTCTGCGCCTGCGTTTGGAGTTTCACGTGACCAGGACGTTTCACGTGACCTGGACCTGGAAAACGCTTAGAAAGACGGCATCGCCGAGTGCACCACGCAGTTCGGTGGCAGTGCACGAACCGGACGCAACGTAACAAATCTTCTGCTTTTGCAGGTGAGAAACGGTGTTACTCACGTCTAAGTTTGCTCCTGTGCCTGTGCACTGCTGCCGAACACAGCGTTAAGTGTATTTGCTTTGAGTGAAGTGTTCTTGCTTTGTTATGGGAAAGGATTCCGCAAAAAGTGCGGGGAAAGACGCGGAAAAGGACGCAGCAGATGTTAAGAATTTAAAAGAGCTGTCGAAGGCGTTTGAAAATTTCAAACGCGATTTCAGAAGTGAGATTCGGGAAATTAAAGAATGCATAGCCTTTTGCTCTGACACCTGCAGTGAGGTGAAAGATGTAGCCACTGATATTAAGAATATGAGAGCTGAAATGCAAGAGCTCATAAGACAAAACAGGGAATTGAAAGCGGAAAATAAGAGACTGTCACAAAAATGCGATGAGCTCGAACAATATCAGCGCCTAAACAATATTGAGATAAAGGGTGCGCCGTTCGGGAATGATCCAGTGGATGTTGTAAGAAAGATAAGCGAAGCTGTCGGCACGGCAGTTGATCTGTCTGATATTGACGCATGCCACTGGATTCCCACTCCTAAGCCTGGTGTGAAGAAAATAATCGTTCGTTTTGTAAAAAGAACAAAACGTGACGACATACTAGCGAAATGTAGAAAGAAGACGCTCGATAGTTCTATGCTTGGGGACGACAAAAAAACGCCCATTTTTGTAAATGAGCATTTGACGCAGAAGGGTAAGGCATTGCTTGCAGCGGCAATACAAAAAAAGAAAGAAGCCGCATGAAAATTTGTCTGGACATCCGGTGGCAAAATCCTTGCACGCAAAGATGAAGGATCGCGAGCGATACACATTGCGGATGAGACAAGCCTGGCTAAAATTAGAAATTAGATGTGACATATGTCATAACAAATGGAAAAACATTCCACTATGACTGATCTTGTAAATAACCAAAAGTATTACAGTGTTGAAGACTTTAATAGGGCATTTTAATCCGGAAAGGCTTGTTTAAAGCATTGCATATAAATTGTAGAAGCATAAAAAAAAAGGTCGACGACATTGCTAATTTTATATGGTCTATAGCTATCGGATTTGATGTGCTAGTTTTTTCCGAGACATGGATTACTTATAAAGAAGATGCGCCGTTCTTTCTAGGCTATAGTCATGAACTTCTCTGTCGTAACCAGCAAAAAGGTGGAGGTCTTGCTATTTATTTTAAGGATACGCTTTCGAGTGAACTGCTTGATAAGTATACTGTTATGAACGATGATGCTGAATGCATTACAATGTGTGTTGGCCCATTCATAGTAATTGGTGTATATAGGCCACCACATGGCCACAAAAAGAAATTTATTGAGTTTCTTAATGTTGTGTTATCCACAGTTCGCGGGAATACTCCTTGCACAGTCATGGGTGACATAAACATTGACCTCTGTTCCAATGATCCTTATGCCAAAGATTTTGAAACGCTCTTACTTACTTATGGAAGTACAAATTTTATACGTTCACCTACTAGGATTACATCAACAAGTGCTACGCTCCTTGATATATGCGCCTCAAATTTAAGTTCACAGAATATAAAATCCGGGGTATTTGCGTATGACATAAGTGATCATATGCCCATCTTCTTTCTGGCACGAGTTACTTCTCAAATTGGTCAGAAAACAGAAACATCTTTCCACCGAATGAAAAACAACAAAACTCGGGAACATTTTTTTAAGCTAGTTCAGAACATAGATTGGACCACTGTTTATAGACAAGAAAATCCTGATGATGCTTATAACACATTCATGACGTTATTGAGTACTAGCTATGATGCGGCATTTCCACTTCAGGAGCGCTCACGTGGCAGAAATAAGAAATGCAGGAAGCCTTGGATAAATCGTGATCTTTACCGGCGCATAAAAATAAAGAATAAATTGTATCATGATTTCATCCGTTCGCGGAACACAGACGTCTTAGCTGAGTACAAGAAATACAGAAACGTTTTAAATTCAGAAATACGGAAGGCTAAACAGAACTACTATGAAAAATTATTTGAAAGCATTTACAATGACCAGAGGAAGCTATGGGAGGTCATAAATGGGCTTACGAACAGAAAAAAGGGTTGTAATAGGACACAGGACCTAACAATTAATGGTAAGATTTTAAGTGGTGAAAGGTTGGCCAATGTCATGAATGAACATTTCATAAATGCGGGTTCCTTTATTTTAACGGATGAAAAGCGAGATAATGCTCCAACTCCTGATAAATCTCCTTTGCCGTATTCTATTTTTCTCGCACCCACAGATCCGGTTGAAGTAGAAAGATTAATTAGAAAACTTAAAAACAATGTTGCATCAGGGATTGATGAGATAGGGTCTGTTGAGTTAAAAATGGTGTCACCATTGATATCTAATGTCTTGGCCTATATTATCAACCTCACCCTCACTAACGGTGTATTTCCAGAGCAGCTAAAAGTAGCCAAAGTCACTGCAGTACATAAAGGTGGTGATATCAATACTTTAGCGAACTATCGACCTATATCCGTGCTTCCAACAATATCGAAAATATTTGAAGGGGTTATTTATGATAGACTTGCATCCTTTTTTGATAAGCACCAAATAATAACAAAAAGTCAGTATGGTTTTCAAAAAAATAAATCAACAGAACAAGCTCTACTGTATATCAAAGATAAGATAATCGAAAATATGGAAAACAAAAAATATACTCTTGGGCTCTTCCTCGATCTTCAAAAGGCATTTGACTCCATACAATTCAAATCATTGATTCATAAATTATCAAGCTATGGGGTGCGTGGAGTTGCACTACAACTGTTTAAAAGTTATCTAGAAGATCGTTATCAATATGTAAAACTGAATAACACTATTTCTGCAAAGATAAAGTTGAACCAAGGAGTCCCCCAAGGGTCTATACTGGGGCCATTATTGTTCCTTGTCTATATGAATGATATTGTCGATATACCTCATTCTCCTGAACTTATAATGTACGCTGACGATACGAATGTTTTCTTTTCATCAGACAATCTAATATCGCTTGAGGTCAGTGTAAATAATTATCTAAGCAATCTTTCAAATTGCTTAAGGAATGATGGACTGCGCTTGCATGCAAAAACAACAACCTATATAATATTCCGACCTGTAAATAAACCTATTAGTAACATAGCTATAAAATTCGAAGGAAATTGCATCGCACATGTTAGGGAACAAAAGTTTCTTGGTGTATGGTTTCAGGAGGAATTAAACTGGAATACACATGTAAATCATCTGATCACCGCATTAGCGCGAATAGTTGGTTGTTTTTTTAGAACAATGCACTTAATCCCATTGAGGTTAAAAATAAGTATGTACTATGCACTCTTCCATTCTAAAGTAAGTTATGGGATGTTAGTCTGGGGAACGACATCACAAGGGAATTACCATAAGTTAATAACTATACAAAAGATAATATTGCGCTGCTTTGAAAATTACAGGGGGAATCTACAAGACTTGCGCACTGCTCCACTATTAATTAAACATTCGATACTCAGAATTGATCAATTATATCATTTTAAATTACTTCAGTTAATACAAAAGACTAAGCTATATGAAGAAAGTTGCACCGAAAGACCACACTACAGTATGCGAGAACAAAAGAGGCGAGCTCCTAGAACAAGAACCAAGTATGGAAAACAAAGTATTGCTTACCAGGTGCCTCAGGTTTTAAATACCCTTGCAGATCAATTGAACTTTAGGGCTAGTAGTGCGACTTTCAAGAAACAAATAAAGAACTTATTCATAACCACCGGTCTACACTATCGAAACTACGTATTGGAGTCTCATGCCTCTACAAATGCTTAAATTGTTCATAAACTTATAAGTCAAATATACGAGTGTATACCGCGGAATTCATTGTATCCACATGCCTCTTATGTCTGTTTTTGAGTTGTTTCATTGATATTGTTTAGTTGTGAATTATAACGAGAGTGACCTATAATTTTTTAAATGTGTTATGTAAACTTCTTATGCTATTTATGTTTGAATTTTGTGTTTACAATTTCAGGTTGCTTGAAACTAATGTATTGAATATATATATTGTTTAAGCTTGCACTCTCACGGACTGCGGAGGGACAAGGGCCTTTGTCAGGCTGTTCGCCTTTAGCCCTTTGCCCCTGCAGTGAGCTCTGTATCTGGCTTACTGTAAATAAAAATACTACTACTACTACTACTACTAATAACGTGCCCCAGAAACAAGAGCTCCTCGTACGCAAATCTGCACTTTTCTGTCTTCAGTGTGAGTCCGGACGTCTTGATGGCTTGAAGTACAGCTTCAAGACGCCAAAGATGCTCGTCGAAACTCGAAGAAAACACGACGACGTCGTCCAAGTGCACAAGGCAAGTCTGCCACTTCAATCCTGCCAGTACTGTACCCATGACGCGTTGAAAAGTTGCAGGCGCTGAGCAATGACCGAAGGGCATCACCTTAAACTCGAAGAGGCCGTGTGGTGTTATAAACGCCGTCTTCTCACGTTCTCTTTCGTCGACTTTTATTTGCCAATAGCCAGTCTTGAGGTCCATTGACGAAAAGTACTTGGCGTTATGGAGCCGATCAAGTGCGTCGTCTATTCGTAGGATAATACACTTCCTTTCTTGTGATTTTGTTCAGGCGGCGATAATGGACGAAGAAACGTAGGGTCTCATCCTTTTTCTTCACTAACACCACGGGGGATGCTCATGGACTCTTGGACGGCTGGATAATGTCATCCCGCAGCATTTCGTCAACTTGTCTCTTCATGGCCTCACGTTCTCGCGTCGAAACCCTGTACGGACTCTGACGGAGCGGTCTGGCGTTTTCTTCGGTTATGATGCGATGTTTTGTGACTGGGGTCTGTTGAATTTTCGATGACGACGAAAAGCAATCTTCGTATTGCAGGAGCAGGGCCTTGAGCTGTTCTTGCTTATGGTTCAGAAGTCTGGAATTGACATCGAAAGCTATGGGGGGGGGGCTTGGTTCCTCTGAGCAGGTTCCACATAATCGGCGAGGGCGAAAGCACTGGTGGCTTCGTCATTTCTTCGATGTATGCTACCGTTGCTCCTTTGTTCACATGTTTGTACTCATTGCTGAAATTCGTTAGCACAACTGTTGCTTTGCCTCCCCGCAGCACTACAATTCCTTTTGCAACGCAAATATTTCGGGTGACCAACAGATGCTTGATTGATATGTGGGGTTTAACGTCCCAAAACCACTCTATGATTATGAGAGACGCCGTAGTGGAGGGCTCCGGAAATTTAGACCACCTGGGGTTCTTTAACGTGCACCCAAATCTGAGCACACGGGCCTACAACATTTCCGCCTCCATCGGAAATGCAGCCGCTGCAGCCGGGATACGAACCCGCGCACTGCGGGTCAGCAGCCGAGTACCTTAGCCACTAGACCACCGCGGCGGGGCGACCAACAGATGCTGACTGCCTTAAACGACGCCTTCTAAGTCAGGTGATTTAGGAGTGCCGACTGAAATAATGACACTTGAGTGAGGCGGTATGGTGACTTGTTCTTCCAGCACATTCATGGCATGGTTTCCTGACAGCGTGTGCGGCGGTAGTGCTTCTTCTGTGGATAACGTTATCGACTTTGTTTTTAGGTTGATGACAGCACCATGGAGGCGTAAGAAGTTCATGCAAAGGATGACATCTCTTGAGCAACGCTGTAGGACTACGAAGTCTGTAGAATAAGAACGGCCGTTAATGGTGACTCTTGCTGTGCAGATTCCTGCGGGCGTTATGAGATGACCTCCGGCTGTGCGGATTTCAGGGCCTTCCCAAGCTGTCCTAACTTTTTTTAACTTCGCGGCGAACGACCCAATGATGACAGAGTAGTCGGCTCCAGTATCGACGAAAGCGGTAACATGTGGCCGTCGGTAGGAACGTCGAGGTCGCTAGTTTGCCGTCTCGCATTACAGTTAGGGCGTGGCGTCGGGTCACGGCTGCGTCGGCTTGTTCCGCTGCTTTTATGTTGCGTCATCAGGTCACCTTCGGTAAGTGAGGTTTCGCCGTCAGGGCTTTGCCTGGTTGTCGTTGTGTTCGGAAAGCTCCGTCGCGGTGTCGTTTTCGTCGGAGGATCTTCGGTAGTTCGTCGCACAGCAACCGCACCTCCATCAGTTGCTGCCCTTAGTTTCCCGGATCCGTGCTATAATACCGGCCCCGCGTTGGGCCAGAGTACTGCCCGTAGTGCGGTGACGTGCGGCGGCTGGGTGACGGTGAACGCGAAGAGCTTCGTGGTGTCCAGTGAGTTCCTGTCAGGTAGTCGGCGATGTCACGTGGTCGTTTCCTGGCTGTGGACGCGGTGCATTGACGGCAAAGCCACGCAGTCCCATCTGTCGGTACTGGCAACGGCGCTATGTGTGTCCGGCCTCCCGCAGTGGTAGCAGAGCGGGCGGTGGTCAGGGGTGCGCCAGACGTCAGTCTTCCTCGGTACACTGCACTGGGCCGCTGGCGAACGGTATGACGTCGGTGGGGGTGGTTGCGTTGGTGGCGTTTGTCGACGGAAGTGCGATGGGGTGGCGTTTTGGCGTGGACGGGGAGGAGCATTGTGGCGCACTGCAGCAGCGTAGCTCATAGCTTCCGGCTCGGGAAGCGGTGCTTGGGGAATTTGAAGCGATTGCCGAACTTCTTCTCGCATAATGCCTGCGATTGAATTCACTTGAGGCTGCGCCAAAGACAACAGCTTGCGCAGCTCTTCCCGCACGATCACTCGGATTGTTTCACGAAGGTCTTAGGATTTACTGGCTTGAGCAGCAGCGCATTTTAGAGTCAGGTGACAATTATACTGTCTGGTGCGCATGTCCAGGGTCTTTTCGATAGTGGTCGCTTCGGCTACAAATTCTTTAACGGTGTTCGGTGGATTTCTGATTAGTCCTGCGAAGAGCTCCTGTTTGACCCCTCGCATGAGGAAACGAACTTTTTAGGGGCGAAGCTCCTTAGGGCGTGGGCTGTGCGTCCCCTGTAGCCTGTATGTAGCCACCTCTGGTTTAGTTCTGGCAGTGTTCACTAGATGGCGGTACCGTCCCCTGTATGTAGCCACCTCTAGTTTAGTTCTTGCAGTGTTCACTAGATGGCGGTACCGTCTCCTGTATGTAGCCACCCCTCGTTTAGTTCTTGTAGTGTTTACTAGATGGTGGTACTTGTAGCTGATGATGAAAAGATGCAAGATGTTATAAACTAGAAAGCGGTACTTATAGTTGATGAAAGACGCGAGATCTTATAAAATAGGAATGATGTCACATATGGCGCGTGTCATTGGTTGAAGGCAATCGTTCGATTTAGTGCGGCGACGTACGCTAGGGGGAGCGTTGTAATAAAATCCGTTCGCTGTTGGAGCGCTCGGAGTCGCCGGATGGATAAGGCTGCACAGCGGAGAGAGCGCAAGGCGGCAGCAGCGCGCGCTCGCAGACAGAATCCCGATGTGCGAGCGCGCGAGGCAAGGGACATCGCAAGCCATCCATCGTCTAAGAACAAATAAAAGTTGATTTGTGTATATACACACACAGCGTTTCTCACGTCTTTACATGATGATTGACTGGGCGAATTACACGGAAGATTCACAGTTTACCGATGAATCCCTCCGGAGCTTCGCCCATTCATCATCATTCACCCCGTGAATATGCCGTAATTTTTTTCTCCTCAGGCATGTCTGGGTCAGTGTGACAGAATAGTCAGGTCATTTCTTCTCTGAAAATGGTGATATTTTTATTTGGTAGCTGGAACCGGTTCTCTAATAAAGCAGCGGCCCTCTCTTCGCGAGCGACGCTCGCGAACGTTTTCAAGAATGTGCCGCAGAAAACATCCCAGGTTCGGAGCATGGACTCCTGATTTTCAAGCCAGGTCCTTGCGGTGTCTTCCAATAGAAGAACACACGACGGAGCTTTTCGTCATGGTCCCAGTGGTTGAGGGCGGCCACACGGTCGTATGTTTCTAGCCAGGACTCCGGGTCTTGGAACGATGACCCATGGAAAATTAGTGGTTCCCTGGGTTGATGCATAACCATCGTGGCCTGGGACGCTGCGGTTGTCATTGTCGCTGCAGTCGCGGTCATGGCCTTGGTCTTCCGTGCCTTGTCTTGTAGAAGCCCGTACTCCAGTGTTAGCCCTTGCTGTCGGCGGCTTGTTCGCTGCTTCTGGTTGGAGTAGGTGTCTTCTCGGCGACATGGGCTGGGTTCACGGCTTGACGGGGGCGTCCGGTACATGAACGTAGCAGCACCTCCACTAGATGTCACGGGGTCGTGACGTGGCCGAAGACAGGAGACTTTATGTTGGGAGATAACTGTTTATTCGGGCGAAGCTGTGCCCGGTAAACGGAAAGCTCGATTACAGTAGCAGTCTTGCACAGATAGCAGTGAACGGAGTGTCGGCCGTCGATCAACTACTGACAAGCGGCGAAGCGCGTCGGAATTTATACTCTTGCCGTCGAATGTTCTAGCGTTATCGCTGGCGGTGGCGTAGGTTCCAGAATAATTTGTACAGTTCGCAGAGTAGGCGTGATCTTATCGAAATGATCTACTACAGTCCGGAAGCTTCTCGAAAACTGTAGACGCGGTTTGCGCTGAGAATTGTAGAGTGTTTCGGGACGATACAAAACTTGGGAAACGGGACGTGGCAATACCTAAAGGCTCTGGTCTCCATCCTTGACAAGCAGCAGCAGCTACGCGAGACAAGACGGACACCAAGCAACCTACCTTCCACTCCCTTCTGTAGCAACAGCCGCTTCGCAGCTGAGAGAGCTCCGCTCAAGGGAACAGAGGGAGTGGGTAGAAGGCTGAGTTTTACTATGGCGTAAACTGTTTTCGGTGGGCTTTGCCTAATAGCCATTTGGAAACCTTTGGCGGGCATTCAGTTGATGTAGGTGTGCTCAAACCTATGGAAGAATGATTACTCCCGTAGAGATTAGTGATGACTTTTCAGAGGAGTAGAGGCACAAGAGGTGGGTATACTATGCTTTGGTCTATAGGGGAATAAGTATTGGTAGAGAGGTTATGATAAGTTGGTTCTTTTCGATTTAGGAGACACGCGCTATAAGAGAGAAGAAACTGTTCAATGAGTCAACCTCGGGCGTCACAACGAGTCACCCCATAACCTGCTATGCGCATTCAAGTCTCCAAGGAAAACAAAAGGTTCGGGAAGTTCATAGAATAAGGACTAGAAGTCATGTTTTTGTAGGTTATAGCTCGGAAGTACGTAAAGTGTTCAAATTGTGATGGATTTGTCCAAAAGCACAGCTCGAAAAGCAATTACATCACAGAATGTTTGGAGTTTAAAGTGTGTGCGTGCAATCCCTCGAATCACTATTATGGCAGCAACTCCGATTGATGTCACGGCATCATCACGGTACTTTTGGAAAATAGCATACTTACGTAGAAAGTTCGTGCGTTTTAAATTTAGGTGTGTTCCTTGTGTGCACAGCCTTTTTTGTGAGTGTTCGTGTAACAGTTCTTGGACATCGTCAAAGTTTCTGAGAAGGCCTCTTACATTCCATTGTATAATTTGAGTGTTCATGATGAAAATAAAGTAGTGCTGTGTGTACGAAGAGTGAGTGGCTGTTCAGGCGGGAAGTATGAATTCAAGTAATGGGGCCGTCACAAGGCCCCGTTATCTGCTTTTTTTTTGTTTTCTTGACGCGCTCTAAGGAGCCACGCCGCTCTTTTGGCACCAAAAGTAAGAACGTATTCATTGCCTCCTCAGAGGCACACGATTCCCGCACGTGCGAGCTGGTAGTTTGAATTCTGGGCTTGCGCCTGTGTCAGGCAGGTTCTTCCGAGCGGGGATTTTTTGCCGAGAATGCATTCAGTGTTCTTTGTTCATCCCCTAATGGCATCAGGAGAGGCAAGAAAAGCTGTTATTCATGCAAGCAGAAGAAATTGTCCTCATCAGGTGGAATCTTCAGTCCAAGACACCATTCGCTTACACCACACCAAGTGCCCGCTAGATCAGACAACGCTGCTTCAGCGTCACTGAGCTGGTCAGCGCAGTTTCCCAGAAGAATAGCGCAGTAGCCAGGTGGTCGTGAAAATCCCCGTTGCAGCAATACACCATGGGATTCTCTCCACAACAGCGGCATTATGGGAATATTCTGTGGGATGGAAGAGATGAAAGAATCGTTTAATGCCAGATGTGTGCACTGTTATAACACTGCAACAATAGTGCACGTGCTCACAATTTGCCCTTCCTACAACAATGGAAGCAGAAACGTACAATCTTGGGAGGCCATTTTACGCAGCCACCATGCCGAAGAACAACGTAAATCGGTAGATATGTGTAGATGATCGTCCTAAAACCAATATAAGATTATGAGAGACGTCGTTGTGAAGAACTCCGGAAATTTCGACAACCTGGAGTTCCTTAACGTGCACTCAAACCTCACAGCACAGGCCTACAGAATTTTGACCTCCCGAAGAAGAACATAATGTCACCGAAATCGCCCTGAACACTGCCGAGTCCAAATGGATTCCGGCCAACGGCTAAGGGATGAAAGGTGGCAGAGGGCCTCCTCCACCATCATTCTCGGAAGGTGCCGATGGATGTTATATATCTCTCTTTGTATCAAAGAATAAGTTCAGTGTGGCCAGAGTTTTATTTAGGTAGAATCATGCCCAGAAATACATTCAGGTATAATTTAAAAAATATTTCCAAGATACAATGCTCATCTGAAGTAATTTGAATCGAGTGATTTTTTCCGAGTAGCTAAAATGAATGCAAACCAGTGTAAATAATAAATTCTGGCTGGGAATTTCATGTAACTGCACGGAATGAACGCCAAAGTTGATGCTGAGGCTAAATATGCAGTAGGATCGGAGAAGTCACATAGACCTAATATTTCGTTTGCATACTGTTTCAGGTATGGAAAGGAAAAAGGCCGGTGTAACCGTAAGAGACAAGAAGAGAGCAAATTTGATTAGGGAACAAACCAGGGTTGAGGACATCATAGTTGAAGTCAAGATGAAAATATGGACATGGGCTGGGCATGCAGCACGTACAAAAGATAACTGATGGTCATCAAGCGTAACTAACTGAATTCCTAGAGAAGGTAAGCGGGTTAGAGGGAGACAGAAGGTTAGGTGGGCAGATGAGATTAAGAAGTTTGGGGGTATAAATTGGCAGCAGCAAGCTCAGGACCGAGTCGACTGGCGGAACATGGGAGAAGCTTTTGTCCCGCAGTGGACACAGTCAGGCTGATGATGATGATGATGATGATGATGATGATGAAGGTATGCCATGAATTCATTCTCACTGGCGTCAAGTACGACCGTGCCTTCAAAATGTCTTTTTTTCTGAGAATAGTGTGCCACGAGCGTACGTGCACCACATTGTGCCTGCCAGCGTTAGGTTGGTAGAGGCGTTTATAAGCCGGCATTTAGAGATCATACCCTATGGCGACAGTCACTGCCAAGCACGGACTCTCAGCGCGAGTGGCGTCCTCCGTCCTCTGAAATGGGTCGAGCTCTTCAGTTCCTTCTAGTGGACGCCAACAAGGATGCCGCTCGCGCTGAGAGTCCGTGCTTGGCCGTGAATGTCGCCAAAGCGTGTGATCACTGGTTGCCGGCTAATAAACGCCTTAACAGGTTTAACATTATGATGCCGTTATGCTCTACTATGGCTTAACTGTATAAGAACGAAGGAGGTTTTTGACTTCTGTTTTTCAATACTGCCCAGTCAGAGAAGTAATCAATATTTTGTCTGTTTTTATACTTTTTCCACAGGAATTAGGTACAAACGTGCTATAATACTTCTCTAAAGATGCAGTGCCGAGAACATACGCGCCCCGCTGAGTGGAACTTTGTGTTAGCCGTAAGAAATGTGGTACCTCTAATGTCCTCAGAGGTTGGTTCGAATGTGAACTATATATTGGTCCGTCTGTTGTTTAGTTTGACAACTGTTTTCTCGGAAAAGGGATCGCCTGCATAATATGCAGACGACCAGGTTGCTCACTATGAAGGTCGCTGACGGCCCTCACAATGCCGCGGCACTTGGGTGCTATGTAAAGATTCACGTAAGTGACTGAGCAGCCAACAAAGACGTTTTGCGTTTCTCAGGGTGAACGGGGTTTTGTTTTGCCTGGCCACACACAGCTTTCAAGATAAAACTTATATCGGCAGCGTAGAACCAATGAATGCAAAGAATAAATATAACAATCAAAGCAAAAGCCGAACCCTAGCTACTGCGTGGAATTCAAGTATTCTACCACAGAACCACGCCAGCTCTTGAAACTGCTTTAGAGAGAAACTGAATGCTGGCGGGATATTAGTATAACATCAACTGTGTTCGCGGTACTGGCTATCTAAGTTTATAAACGTTATTTATGTACTCCTATAATATAGGTGCCATGTCGGGTAAGCGTTATTTGTAGTTAGGCGTCATTCACTAAGGTTGGTGTACACAGCACTATGTAGAACTACTTTGCTTGCAAACACAACCACTCCACATCACCATGCCGCTTCGGACGTTGATAACGCCCACCTTGCTCTTAGCATCTTCTCGTAACTGAGAACAAGTGGTTGTAATACTACAAAGTTAACGTGACAGTTCAACATGTGGCTGTGGTGAAACATTTGTGCATATCCTTAGGGTTCCAATTTTACGTCAATAAAAAAAAATCACGCTATAGTGACTTTTACTCCGCATGCTACGCATTACGTTGTTTCCCATTGTATGTGGGATATGCCAAACTTTCAGTGCTCATTTGATATGAAGGATATCCCATTTATAATGCCGGAGAGTGCAGCGCACCCTGGATACAGAGTGGTTAGAACTCCTGCTCGCTCAAAACTGTGGTTTAAAGCAGAGTCAAGCATGGGTTATCTGCAAAACGAGACCTCTTGCAGCAGTTGTCGCCAAGTCCTAGCCACGTGTACAAATGCATTTTGCGCGTGTGTGCAGCTGCTTTACTGGTAGTTTGTAAACTTGTTAGTTATTAAACATATTTTTTCTAATCCCTATAGTTTACCTTTACGCCTGCTTCAGCCACTGTACCAACCTTTTAAATTATAGTCTACTTTCTGCGCTATGAAAGTGCATATATTTGAATTCTAGGATCTCAAAAACATTTTTCATTTCTAATGTTTGGTAGAATTTACTCAAACACTACTATAGCGACGTCACCAGATGATCATAACTTCGACAAATTGCAACGGGGAATCACAATGAAGTAGCGATTGAGGAACCAAGCAGCCAAACCGATTTTATTGTTATAGCAATTATATGGACACACTCAGCTTGATTTTGCCGCCGGCGTCGGCGTCGACGTCAAGCACCGTATATGGATACGTAACTATATATATATATATATATATACATATATATATATATATATATATATATATATATATATATATATATAAACGCAAGAAAGAAAAAAGCTTATGAAAAATATTGGTCCCGTATCTGCATTTATTCTTCAAATTTCGTCGAAAGACGATAGTCTTGCGTGTGGAGAGAGTGAACAACACATTTATTTGATGTTCTGCTGAAGAAAATCAGTGAATGGTATTCTGGAGGCGCTGTGTTAGAGTGCCTCTAGCGTAGAGCGGAGGCGAACGAGCGCATAAGGTCACGTCACACGTGAGACGTGACCATCATCTGGCGGTTTCTTTCAAAAACCAAGCAGGTGGCTCTGAGACGAGTGTGCGCGCTTGCCTCAGAGGTGGTAAGGTGTAGAACGCAAGGCAACGGGTAGGTGCCACCACCGTTTCTTTTTAGTACAGCGTTGGAAACACTCGCCTTTCCGTGCAAGCGTTGAATGGTCAGCGCAGCGTGGTAAGCGCTACGGTCCTTAAGATTACTTATGTATGCCTTTTCTAGTAATAGGCGCACTGGCAGAATACATACGTGTTGTTGTGCTGCCCCAGACACGCGCAATATTTGCTTTTTAATCAACAACTGCACAGGTATGAACGCTGAATCCTGAGAAACATAAGTGGGTGCTGCGGATGGGGTCGGCCTTTCCAAATAACTGGTGCCGTTAAGAGTCGCCAAACAGACAAATATACACACACACAGACAGGCAGACAGACAGACAGACACAAAGACAGACAGACAGGCAGACACAAAGACAGACAGACAGACAGACAGACAGGCCAAAATGTTTGCGTCGAAGGTGCCCCAAAAAAGACTATCGTCATTAAAAAACACTGCGGCACACAGAATTGAACGTTGTAACTCTGCGTTGAGAAAGCGAGGCGTTAACCACTGAGCCATCCCGGAGCACATCCTTCACCATTCAACCGGCAAGCTACTTATATCTACCACTTACTGCTGTTCATGAGCATCTTGGGGAGGGGGGGGGTGTTTTAGGCATTACCAGCAAAGTGGCGCAATGAGCGCGCGTCGCCACATAGCGTGGCAGCGCCCGCTCTGATCTCCAACGCGCACTTTGCCCGGGTTAAAAAAGCGGAGCTGCGCTCCCTCACGCGCCCCATCTCGCGGCGACGAGGAGGGGACGGTCGTACGCCTTGGCTAGCCTCGGGCTTTACCTGGAGCGATTCTGCAGGGGTTACCGGGTGCACAAAGGTCACTGCACTCAATACAGTCTCCGTTTTCGAAAAGCGCGCACTTTTGAGACACAAGAAAGTACCAAATATGACGCTTAATTGCGTGCATTCGTACCTGTGAGTACGTTTTGTGCGTCATTTGTGCGTGAGTAACGCGGGGCATGTTTGGATCTGCTTTCCTTTCTGCGCGTGACGTTTCAATTTGTTGCTACCGCGTTCATTGCTTCGCCTTTCCGGCAAAGCTATGACTTTTTATGCTGCCATCGGCCTAATGAAGTAGCAAAATTGGAGCAACTTAGCTAAACCTCGCAACCCCGCTCCTATTTGCTCTAACCACGTCGTATATGAATTGTTCTGCTTTGCTTAGAACTTGACTGCTCTCTTCTATTGAAGTAATTTTGTTTTTGTTTGAAAACATTCTTAAAGTTTTAGTTCATTGTTTTGAAAATTCCATTGACTGCTTGATACCGACGATTGGCGCATGCAATAGGCTAGGGGCCTCATTTCCGTGCCACAACTTGGGATGTACTTTTGGTAGTTTGTACTTTTGGACCAAATGGTTATGAATTACAAAGAGACTATATAACAAGATAAGATCGTTTTCGCGTGCAGTATATAGCGGTTTTTTAAAGGTGGCTAAATGATCCACCACCTTTACCCAAAGGCAAATATAAAGGGCCTTTCGTCAACAAACACTGTACGTGCCACCGAACCCCAGGGGTAAAAGGATATCGAGATTTTGCCAATGTCACAGATGAAAGAGATAGAACTGTGCTTAAGTTTACTGAAAACAAAGGCAATAATTCGTAGCCCAGGCCATGCCCGAAGAGTGACCCTCGGCACACAGGCCATTGAAAGGACCTTCCATTCAGATTGATATGGGAAAGGCACCACTTTAGTAAGGGATTAAATGACAACGCCACCGGTAGAGGCACGCCACAATTATCGACTCCGACATAAGAGTCCCTCTTCTAATTCTTGTTTGATAAAACGTGAAGACGAAACGGGTGTAGGATTTCTGATAAACTTGTAGCCTTTGTGTGAGCACAGCAAGTTGAAATACATCTATTGGGAAAACCAGTCGAAGCGACGAAGTTTGAGAGGGAGTCACCATCGATTCATAGACTCCATTATTAGAGAAAGTGGCGAAAGGAGCCAGGATTGTCATTTATTAAAATGGAATCAAAATGCTTTGTAGAAAAAGCGAAAAGCTTTCAACTAAATACAATCGTCATAGCATTCGTGAGCATTACGCGCATTTTACGGCTTTACACTTGCAAGTGATAGTGACTCTGCAAGTGATAGTGACATGCAAGTGATAGTGACTGTACGGAAAACGTGTGCAGTAATTAAGAGCCTTAATATTTAAATGGTGGTTGGCTAAGAGAGAGTCTAAGCTACATCTAGGCTTCAAGAAATGGCAGCGTGTGAAGTCTGTGGTGGGTTACAGCTTTAGATGTCTGCGGCATGTTCTCTTCAAAAGCGAATGAACCACCACCAGTGGGCATACACTCTGGCCTGACTTCATGGCCCGAACACCTAGTGACCATGCCTTCGGATTGCTGAGTGCATAAGAAGCATAAGGTCTCTGGCTTTTGTGTTTTGTTTTTCCGTTGTAATGCTTTGTTAGTGCCTATCCAGAGTTCAAACGATCCAATTTTTACCAATCATTGTTCTCGGCTTTTTTTCTTTTGTATTTGCCCAGTTGAAAAACTTCTGACATATCAATGATTGCGCAGTTCGTTTGGGACGCTTTAATTTATTTTTATTCCTTTAATAAACCTGCCAGTTGCAAGCTTTCGCAGTGTCCACTTGTAGTCCTGTTGTTTGAGGAGCTTTCAAAAAATATAGAGCAATACCATCAAGTCCAGCTATCGATCGTAAGACGGACTAATTACATCGGCGTGGGCAGTGTTTCCCTTGAACTGAAAGCGAAGGCTCATCGCAGCGTCGCCCCCCCTCCCTCACTTGGTTTAAAGAAAGAAAGGTGAACAATGAGATATACAGTAAACTTTCGCTTGTATGAACGACGCTTTAAGTAAAATTTCACAATACCGAACTCATGAATAATCCCAGGCTGGTTTATTAAGCATTATATGCAAAACTTTTTTCAGCCGAACGAACTTCGGAATAGCGAATATTTTATTAGAAAAACATTTTCTGCGTACCGCGTCTCACGTTGAGATCAATTAATAAAGTTCTGCGTTCTGCAGCACTAGAGTAATCAACGCATCGAGGCCCCAAATCACCTAATCATCACCAGCTGGTCAACATCAACACCACCGAGACAAAGCAGCTCTGCGGGATACTAAAACGAGCCACGTTCGCTTCAGTGCCTGCGCACAGTTGTCGGAACTGGAAATTGTTTCCAGCGTTTGTCGGAAGCCAAAAACAGTTGGTATAATTACAGGCAGGTTAAAATATTGGGTCCATAGCTGAAACTGTCAGAACCTCGTGAGAAATCGGGTCAAAGAAACAAGCTGGCGCACAAAAACATAGACTCCCTCAACCACTTCTTCCCTCTTGCGATATAAGGGTGCCAGTCCGAATGAAAAAAAAAATATAGCATAAAGCCTACTTGCCTACAACACATTAAATAGGGTAGTGGAAATCTCACTTAAGCTCACACAAAAATATTCACACTTTGCCTCACGTGCTGTAACTAGTGTTGCGTATCGGGTGTATCAGCTCGCGGCTGCATGAGCGCAGAGCTGATAGACGCCACGGACAAGGCGATGGTGAAATAAGGCAACATTTATGTACAGTATAAACGAACGCGTTACATATACGGCACTGCGATCGACAGCTCATTGGGCTCACACCGAAGTCTGACGATGACTTCTGACTTCTTCACTCGCTCTCTCACCTTCGCGCAGCCTGGTTCTTTTATAGCCCTTGGGGATCCCTTGCATCAGCCAGTAGTCCGAAGCCTCCAATCAGGAGCTGCCGTGGGTTGCTGACTGGAATTGGACCCGTTGGTCAGGGGGCTTGCTACACGTTGCGTGAGAGTTTTCTGTCGGTTACTTCAGGCGCAACGCGAAAAATGCCATGGATTACATAAGGCTGTCGCTTGGGTTGATGGCCCTTGCATCAGATGATCCAACTTGAATACTTCACTGAAGCAATGCTGTTTGGATGGGACTTCCACGCATAACACCAGGGATCCTAATTTGATGGAAGTTGTTCTTCCAGTTGGCCTAGAGGGTAGCGAAGTGATTTAGGTTGGTGATTTATGGTCATGTACAAGAGCATTTTTGCTAGCTTTTGCAACATGGTGTTATGTTCGGAAAATTATAACGCGACTTTCATGACATCAAGCTTTGCTGCACAAGTATGAAATATATATTCCTATAATCACATTTGTACGTAAAATTAGATAGTTCTGTGACATTTTTTCTTTCATAAGCAAGTGGGTAGAAACGCTGCAGTGAAAATGCGGAGTATGCCATTGCTGAACGAATCGGTAATTGGACTATATGTACTATCTATGAAGCTATCCTAGCGTAGACACATAATAAGTGTAACATAACTCAAAAGCTTTTAGCTTCCGCTCCAGCACCCTACGAGTGCTTGCTTTTCTACACTGTTACCTTTTGAAGACAAACAAAGGAACATGCTGACCATGATAAAAACAAACAAAGAAGACGTTTTAGCTTGGGGGAGTCAAAACTTCTTTACTTTATTTCATTTTAACGTGGTATAACTCTCGCCTTCACTGTTATCACTTCAAGGCAATTTTTAACCTTGTCCTTTAAGTTTCCGCTACATCGGAGAAATAAAATTTCAAGTTAATTTCGCTTATTACAGCCTAATTCCCCGCTCCCGCCCCTTTTTTTACACGCACAAAAAACACGGTTTTATTTTTTTTTCAATGCAAATTGCTTTCCTGTCACCAATGAACACCACACGGAGGCAGAACCTTTCGCGGCCGCCTTTAAATTAAAAAAAAGATGTGTGATACCACGGTAATGTAGGCCACCCCATCGGCAACCGGCATTCTGCTTTGGCCAAGCCATTAAAATAGAAGGCAACACGTGCATCGAAAGGGCCCTAGTTAATCGCTGTGGTCTTTGAGAAGAAGGAAGACGCTCAAAGCCACGGCTCACTGCAACATATTCACTGTCGAAAGTCCCTGTTGCCCGAGTGAAAGCCAAGCGCAGCGCTCTCACAGAAAGCTCAATTGAGGATGAAACGTTTCCAGATCCACGTAAACACGAATTAGCTTGGCGAATTGCGGCCTGTCTCGACAGGGAAGCAATCCCATTCTCAAGGGGCACAAGTTGTTTACAAGAAATTCCAAGCCGATGATAGAGATGTTTGTGGAAACAAAACAAATCGCACGGGCCACAATGAATTGACTGATGACGAGCCATGTTCGAAGTGGCTCGTCATCAGTCACCGTCACCGCTGTTGTCTTTTCTCTTGATTGTGTAATATTGTACCCCTCCTCTCTGTAACGCCTTACGGCATTAAGAGTAAATAAATGAAAATGAAATAAAATGACATGAAAAAAAAGTGTCGGCTCGTAGTAGAGGACGCAGGCAGTGACGTCACGACCTATTTGTACTTAAAACAACACGCCTAGCAAGATACATGAAAGCTGTCATCCCGCAGAATGTACGGCCACAAAAAATTAGCAGATCCCACGTACAGTGGTAATCGATGATATGAGAACACTAATGAGAAATATTGATATGTCCCTTAAAAATCAACACGAAGTTATGAAGTGGGGGTAAATGATGCCGTACATAATTTCTGTGTCATGATCATCATGTTTGAACGATTCGTTTACCTTTGTCATCTATTCACGTCACGTGATACCAAATTTAGTATAAGTGGATCTCGCGAAATGACTGCGAGAACGCTATGAGCATGGTATGTTGTCAGGTTCTTACATGACACGCGTGTAATGATTATCCTGTTTGCACCAGTCCTATACTTCGTCATCTATCGACGTCACGTAACACCAAATTTGGCATATGTGAAGCTAGCGAAACGACAGCGAGTGCAACATCAGTGTGGCATGTAGTCATGTTGTTACATGACAAGCATGTCGTGGTTATAATGTTTGGATATGCCATTTACTTGTGTCGTCAGTTTTTGCGTCGCGTCATACCAAGCTTGGTAGATGGGAAGCTAGCGAAACAGCCACGAGCGCATCATGAGCGTTGACTGTAGTCATGTTATTACATGATACGCATCTCATGTTTATGATGTTTGCATCAGCATCATTCCTTTGTCATGCTATCACGTCCTGTAACACCAAATAGGTATAAGTGAAGCTAGCAAAGCAGCTGCCAGCGCATCATGAGCGTGGCACATAGTCATATTGTTACATGACATCTTGAGCGTGGCATGTAGACATGTTTTCACATGACACGCATGTCATAATTTTGATGTTAGGGTTCGTCACTTGTGTTCATCATGCAATCAAGCCATACCATGCCAGTTTTGCAACATGCCATGCGAACGAAACCATCGGAAAGAGCTGCAGGACCACAAAAAATAGATCATGAAAGTCATGACATCCAAGTCAAGATTTTCATCTTATGACTCGTCAACTATGTTTTTTCATATAGTGATGTTATGCCATACTAAGTTTTGTATCGATACCACTATCGAAACAGCCTGGAGAGCTAAAAGTCGTAGGCAGCCAGATAGATAGATAGATAGATAGATAGATAGATAGATAGATAGATAGATAGATAGATAGATAGATAGATAGATACGCTAAAAGTCACCGAAGTTTGCTAAGAAATTCTTCGCATTAAAAGTCACAGCATACCTAACGAGTGAATGCCGATGAGTGGGTGTAGCGTCGAAGGCTTTATCGGCAAACCGTGAACCATCCGTGGGCCGCGTCTATCTGCCTGCCTGCCTGCCTGCATGCACGTATGTATGTATGTATGTATGTATGTATGTATGTATGTATGTATGTATGTATGTATGTATGTATGTATGTATGTATGTATGTATGTATGTATGTATGTATGTATGTATGTATGTATGTATGTATTATGTCCGTTCGTCCATCCACCTGACCGCATGTCCATCTGTATGTATGTCTGTCCATCTGTCTGTTTGTTTGTCTATCTAGTGAACCCTACAAGTACCACCATCTCGTATCTTTTTATCATATATTCAATTACAATATACATGTACCACGATCCAGCAGACCTTCCACGGACTAAAACTAGAGCTGGCTACTACATACACGAGACACACGACCCACGCCCTAAAGAGCATCGTCCTTAAAACAATATCATTGTCTTTTCAACAAAATAAAGCTATGACAAGGTCGATAGAAATGCCGCAAGTCTGTAAACCATCTAATAAATAAGTTGCTCGATTTCACAATTCCAAACGTTAGTCTGATATGTAGAGAGATATCCCAGCTTCCGCGACCGACAAGCTTTGACGCGTGAACTGGTGCACAATATTTTTATTAATACTTTGGTTTTAACATCCTAAAACCACCATTTCATTATGAGAGACACCATAGTGGAGGGCCCCGGAAATTTTGACCACCTGTGGTTTTTTTCGCCTCAATCTGAAATGCAGCCGCCACAGCTGGGATTGAATCCCATGACCTGCGGGTCAGCAGCCAAGCACCTTAGCCACTAGACCACCACGGCGGGGCAAGCGCAATATTTTCCCGCTGTAGCAGATGAAAGATTGTTCTTTAGGAGGCGAAGCAGTCACGTGTGTAGCGCCGCACGTATGAGCCTACGTTGGAACGCGCCGCAACGCGTTTTCCTCGGCGCAGGTTTTGCAGCTGTGCCAAGTAGGTCACGCCGCAGCTGTCCGTTGATGTCACGCTCCCCTCGGACACTTCTATTGCAGGTGCGCGCTGAAGTCCCTCTCTACCTCATCCACAGCATGGTCGCCACAGCGCCCGCCGTCACTGGCTCCCCCGCCCGCTCGCAGCGAACTTCTCACCTCACTCTTTCGAGGGCACGCAACTGCCACACGTCGAGCAGAAACACTCTTTATGCTAGCTTATCTGCGTTAAAACGTACACGAAATGCTACCCACTTCCCCTGTCACTGCGTCTCAAACAAACCTTAGTCGAGAAATCGCTACACCGAGTTTCGGTTCAAACCGTTCTTCCAGCACTCGCGTTGTTGCCCGTTTCACTGGTTCATTGCCGTGCGAACTGCTGCTGCATCGAGGTTCCCACAGGAAGATGGCCCATAATTTTTTCTTTTTTTATTTTCTAAGAAGAGGTGGTTTGATTCTTCATATGCTGTGGTTGCACAGTAACGCTTCGTACGGTGGAATACACAGAACGCAATAAGTGCAGGTCTACTGAGCGAAGCGACCAGCAGTGGACCATCCCATAGTTCTATTCATTGCAGGTGACCTTCCCATTGTGAACCTCGCGATCATCAAGCCAGCATGGCACTGCGGTTCTGACACTGTTACACATTTATTCGATTCGAAATAAGGGCTTGGAAATAAATTTAGGATGACGGGGACGTTTTCCGTGTATGCCACTGATTATCGCACTGTCAGTGAGGGAACACTGTTTTTCACCGCCCGTATGCTGTATAGAAAGCAGACCATGTCTAGCCATAACGTCGCAGTGACAAATAACGCAGCAAAATTAAACACGCCTTCAAGTGACTGACAAAAACGTTGCACAGAGTACAAAATCTTTCTACGCCAAGTGAGCGGTCGCTTGTCGCTATGATTATTTGGCGAAGCCACTCGGTGCATTTACCTTCATATATCACACTTCCTGTGGTTGCCTACTCTTTTCGTGCTTCGCGCTTTCCACGTTGTTGTCAACTTTCAACTTTCAGACGACGGGCAACTGGAAACACACAAGAAAATGCTGTACCCGCATTTGCAAAAAAAGAAAACAAAAATACTATTCCTAATTTCTGCTCACGTAAAATTTACAACGTCGCGGTGTCACGTAAGCGAGCACTTGTATTCTTGTTTATGCCCTTGCAACCTTTTTGTACATTCAACGCGACCGTTTTAAAAAAAGTTGTTCGCGTTTTGTAATATTTACTTTTAAATTATTTATGTGCTTAAATAAAGGGACGTCGTGCTATAAAACACGAACGAAAGGTTCCACGATAATATTTTATATCTTTGTGTGGATGTCATTTTTAAAGTAGAGCTACATAGACAGTCCCATGTATACACCTCTCATAAAACTTGACAATGATCTCGCTAGCAATGAGTTATTCGAAGTGATTGATTAGTGGAGTTTATTGGCGCAAGGGCCAGATATGGCCAAAGAGCGCGAGAGCGATGATAATGAACTGTGGGATGTGCAGTGTAGATAAAACAGATGTGACGTGCCTGTAAATGGGCCTAAAGAACAGTCGCTGTAGGTGCGTAAAATTATGCATATTGTAAAATTATTGCAATTACAAATGATGTGAACTATGGAGACATAAAATGGTTTAAAAGTGATAAGTATGTGAAATAAAAACTTGGCATGGAGCACCAGTGCCTCGACAGAGCCCTTAAAACAAGAGCATGGAGGCCTGGGCTCTATAAAAGCTGCTATCACAGCGGCATCCTCTGAACAGAGGATGCGCTATGAACCTGTTGGGCTAAAAACATTCAATGTTGGGCTAAAAACTTTCAATACTACATCCTTTAAAAAGCTTAAAACTGATTTTGCATCAAAAAGCGGCTCTTCACTGAGAAACATATTCGAATGTAAAGGAAGAATATAGCGGTATGCTAAAGCAAAATATTTCTTTCTCTCCCTTTCAGCTTCCACACACTCCAGGAGGACGTGGAGAACGGTTAGCCTGTCGCCACATTTACCACAAGTAGGAGGTTCTTCGCCAGTGAGCAGAAAGCTATGAGTACCATAAGTGTGTCCTATTCTGAGGCGACAGAATAGGACATCAGTTCACCGTGTTCTCGTAGTGGAGGGCCAGTAACCTAACTGCAGCTTAATCAAATGAAGCTTATTATTTATTTCTGTGTCCCACAAGCGTTGCCAGTGGCGTCACAGTTTCTTACGTAGGAAGGGTTTTAGGTCTGTCGCAGGGACAGTTGCAGTAGGGTTAATAGCCCGCAATATAATTGACGTGGCCATTCGGTAAGCTAACGCATTGCCCTCGATACTTCTATGGCCAGGTACCCAGCAAATAGTAACATGCTGGTTGGACATATACGCAGTACATAGGACAGAATACAACTCAATTATTACCAGATTTCTTAATCTAAAACGTGATCTTAATGAATTTACGATCCTTAATGAGTCTGTAAATATAACTGATTTTGGTATGTTTGATTTCCGTATATGCTTTACAGCCGACAATAGTGCATAACCCTCAGCCATAAATATACTTGTTTCCGGGTGCAGCACACCGGATTCCGAGAAGGATGGTCCGACGGCTGCATAAGCCACCCCTGCATGCGACTTAGAAGCGTCGGTATAAAACTCTACGCATGAGTAGTTGTACTGGAGTTCTCGGAAATGCATTTTAATATGTGCTTCTGGTGCGTGTTTAGTCATCTCGACAAATGAGGTGTCACATTGTATAAGCTGCCACTGCCACGGCGGTAAAAGTGTCGCTGTGGGCGTAGGACAAAGTTCTAGCAGCGGAACACCCATGTCTTCACTTAAGTTTCTCACACCCAAAGAGAACGGCTTTCTCACTGTGGGTCGATTATGGAAGAGGGTGGCAGCGGTGATATCGTTTATAGTTGAATAAGATGGATGCTTGATGTTTGCGCGTACCTTTATAAAATAAGTGAAACTGCTATAGGATCGCTGCAGGTGAATTGACCACTGATTCGAATCTACATAGAGGCTCTGGATCGGACTTGTCCTGAAAGCACCGCTTGCAAGTCGGATACCCAGATGGTGAACAGTGTCTAGGATTTTTAATGCACTTGGCGTTGCGGAATGATAAATTATAGAGGCATTATCAAGGCGCGACCCGACAAGGCTTTTGTATAACTTCAAGAGGCACTTTCGATCACTACCCCATGTTGTACGTGACAGGAGGTTTAGGACGTTCATCGCTTTCAAACATTTCATTTTCACATATTTAATATTGGGCATAAACGTCAGCTTAGAATCTAAAGTGGTTCCCAGGAATTTATGCTTGCTGCTCACAGAGTTGGTCTCCCTTGATCGCAACATTTGGTAGTGGCTTTACCCCTCATTTGTTGGAGAAAAGTATGCACGTACTTTTCTTCGTGTTTATTTTAAAACCATTATCATCCGCCCATTTAGAGAATTTATTCATTCCAAGCTGCACTTGTCGTTCGCAGATATACATAGTGCATGATTTGAAACTCATCTGCACATCATCAACATACACGGAATAAAACATCGCGCTTGGAATAACTGACTGCAGGGAGTTCATTTTTACAAGAAAGAGTTTGCAACTAAGCACGCCCCATTGCGAAACACCAGTCTCTTGGGTAAAAGTTCTAGAGAGAGCATTTCCCACTTTTACGCGAAAGGCTTGGTTAGACAGATAACGTTTAATTGTGTTTAGCATGTTCCCACGGATGCCCCTGGTGACAAGATCACGGAGAAGCTCGAATCGCCATGTGGTGTCGTACGCCTTCTCTAAGTCTAGGAATACCGAAAGTACAAACTGCCTGTGAATAAATGCATCTCTGATGTATGTCTCTATGCGAACAAGGTGGTCTGTTGTCGACCTCCCCTCTCTGAAACCACAATGAAGGGGTTCTAGTATACTGTTACTTTCTAAAAAGTGGATTAAGCGCCAGTTTATCGTTTTCTCATATAGTTTGCATAGACAGCTTGTTAGCGCTATTGGCCTGTAGCTGGCGGCCGGCCAAGGACGGATCTTTGCCTTGTTTAAGTACTGGGATGACTATAGCTTCTTTTCATGACACCCAGCTGCCCCCATAATACTGAAGAGAGTTAGGAGTGTTTTTAGTGCTTTGGGGTGAAGGTACTTGACCATTTCGTATGTTATTCGATCGACACTGCCGCCGAGTTGTTGCAGCACGCAAGAGATGCCTTAAGTTCAGCTAATGTGAATGGGCAGTTGTAAGTCTCACTGGATGGACGTATACATTTAAGGGGCTACCGCTCTTCGCGTTTTTTAAATTTTAAGAACGTTTCTGTATAGTTTGATGCACTTGAGACGTATTAAAAGTGTTCGCCTAGGCAGTCCGCCTGCTCCTCTAGGCTCTCACCTCGGCTATTTACCAAGGGTAGAGGGTGCGACTCCCGACCCATTAACTTGTTTACCCTATTCCAAACCTTTGTTTCGTCTGTGTAAGAATTGATACCAGAGATGTACCTGTTCCAACTTTCTTTCTTTGCAAGACGATGCGTTCTTCTAGCTTGTGACTTCACCTGTATGAAATTGACGAGGTTTTCAGCCGTTGGGTAATTTCGAAGTAATCGCCAAGCTTTATTTTGACTATTTCGCGCTTTCCGACAATCGTCATTCCACCATGGGATGCGAACTTATTAGTCATTCGTTTAGTTTGCTTAATACATTTCGCTGCAGCGTCAATAATAAAATCTGTTAGATATGCCACAGCATCGTCTATATTAAATCAGCAATGTCCTCTCCATCTAAAAATGTGTTATCTCGGAACAGTTCCCAGTTGGCTGACTTCGTGTTCCAACGAGGAAAGTCAGGCGAGCATGTATCTTCTTTAGTTAGCTTCAACATTATCGGGAAGTGGTCACTCCCAAAGGGGTTCTTGGGAACAGACCACTCCAGATAAGGAATTAGTGTACTCGAGACAATAGTCAGGTCTATAGAAGAGTATGTGTTGTGCGTAGTGCTATAATATGTTGATTCTTTTTTGTTAAGCAAACATGCACCTGAAGAAAACAGAAAGTGTTCTATTAGGCGTCCTCGTGCATTCAAACGGGAGTCGCCCCATAGAGGATTATGTCATTTAGATCACCAACGACTATAAACGGCGGAGGAAGTTCATCAATGAAGCTTTGAAATTCTGTCTTTGAAAGTTGATAGCATGGAGGAATGTAAATAGAAGTAATTGTTAGTAGCTTCCCGAACAGTACTGCTCGGACAGCAACTGCCTCAAGAGAAGTTCGGAGGTTTAATTGCTATACAGGCAAAACCTTTATCATCTATTATAGCGACACCGCCCGCCGAGGCGGCAGCGTCGTCACGGTCTTTGCGGAAGATGGCATATTGCTTTAGAAAGTTTATTTGTGTGGACTTGAGATCTGTTTCGTGAACACCAGCACCTTTGGAGTATGTTTATTAGGGAGTTCTCTAATATCATCGAGGTTATGGAGAAGTCCTCTCACATTCCACTGTAAAATCTGCGTGTTCATTTTAGATGTGTTTTGTGCTGTGTGCTCAAGGATTGAAAATTAGCTCACATACCCTTTCCAGGGGCCGTGACACGTGATTTTTCTTTTTTGGATCGGTCGACGGAGTCGCGCTGATCCTTAGGCGCTTGCTGCGCCCTCAAGCTCGGAGTTGTGTCCATTGCCTCAAACGAGGCACTGGACAAGCGCTCTTGCGAGCGCTGCAGTTGTTTTGAGGGCCTCGCTTCTAAAGACAAGGCTTTCGCGGCCCCCAGCCCGGAGGTTGGTGGGTCTTTCTTCGATGGCGGAGCAGCACTGGCTGCAACCGCCAAGGGGGTGGATGGCGTCACCGCCGGCTCACTACGCGTGTGCCAGACAGCCGCTGGAGGCCATCATGGCACTGCCCCTGACGCGCCACATCTGCAAAGCTGGTTTCTGGTAGGTAGGACACCTGCCTTCGTGCCTACTTAAAGAAAATGTTTTGTTTTACTTTATTTGTGACAATTTCCTTTTCTTTTTTCCAGCATGGGCATGACCGTGAGTATGCGGCATGCTCCCCATTACAGTTCGCACAGTGAAGAGAGTTTTCACAGGCATCAGATGTGTGTTCTTCAGCAGTGCATTTGGCGCAAGTTAGGCGGCCTTGGAAGTTCTGTGAACTGTGGCCGAACCGCTGGCATTTGAAACATCGGAGAGGGATTGGTATATATGGCCTCACTCGAAGCTTGATATACCCAGCCTCAACGAAGTCAGGCAGTACACTTGAATTGAAGGTAAGTATTAAGTGCTTAGTGTGGACTTCTTTTCCATCACGGCTTATCCTAATTCGCTTCACGTTGATGACATTCTGTTCGCTGAAACCCTCCAGGAGTTCAGCCTCCGTAAGCCCTAACAGTTCATCATCTGAAACAACGCCACGGGTGGTGTTCATGGTTCGGTGTAGGGTTACTATTAATTTGGTATCTACAAATTTCACTAGATTAGACAATTTTTCATACTGTTTCTGGTCGCGGAGCTCTAACAGGAGGTCACCACTTGCCATTCTTGATGCTTTGAATCCTGGGCCAAAAATGTCTGTCAAAGACTTCAAAACAAGAAAAGGTGATGTTATTCTCACTGGTTCGCCGGGTGTGTCAGCGTGGATAACGTGTAATCAAGGAAAGGATACTCTCTGGTGACCAAAAAACTGGAATACTTCATCGGTGCGCCCTCTTTTCTTAGGGCGATCAGAAAGTGGGGGGAAGGAACTATCCATAAGAAAAGGTTTATTTTCGGCAGCGGCGCCAGCCACCCACCATGGACTCCTACAAGGGGACGCTGCTGGTTCTGTAAGCACAGGACCTGCAGACGCCAGCTGTACACCACCACTATAACCGAATATGGTGTATCCAAGGTAGGATAGCCACACAGGGTTAACCCTTGCCGCCAGGAAACACGGAAGTCAACGGAAAAGAGTAGAGGACAAGAAAGATTTGAAGTAAGAGAAAAGACGAAGATGTGAGGGGGAGACAGGAAAAGGCGACTGCCGACTCCCCCCAGGCGGGTCAATCCGGGTGTGCCGTCTAAGTGAATCCAGGGCCAAAGGGGTGTGTTGCCTCTGCCGGAGGGCCTTAAAGGTCCAAGCACCCAGCGTCGGCTCAACCCCCAGGATCTCCTTTTCCCCAGGCACGGCAAAGCCACGCACGGCTAGGTGTGGGGGGGATTCAAACCCCCCCCCCCCCCCGTTAGCTCGGGTCCGTGGTGTCGCTACACACTAAACGCCTACTTGTGCAGGCGCTCCTGCGGGGCTATTCGAAGTGCGAAAGAACAAAGTTTTATCATCAATCATTCCGTGGACGTCAGCGTTCATTTCAGCATGCGGTCCAACTTTTCACAGTATTTTAGTTAGAATCTCCAGCCATTGGAATGAATAGAACCACTACGGATTAAAACGATTCATTGTCGTGTATCTAGCGCATGCCATACGGAGAGTTTAGACACGACACTTTTCTCTTGTGGTCAGATCACATCACACACTTAGTTGCTGACGTATCAAACAAGCTTAGTTACATCCGAAGAACGTTATGCCTATCACCTCCTACAGTCCGTAAAATTGCGTACGTAACCTTCGTTCGTACGAAGCTCGAATGCGCGTCGTCCATTTGGAGCCCTCACCAAACCTATCTGATTAATCTGTTGGAATCCGTTCAGAATAGGGCTGCCCGGTTCATTATGTCCAATGACGATCACTAATCAAGCATCACTTTTATAAAGGAGTCTTTAGACTTGCAGAGTCTAGCTGACAGACGTATACTTTCTCGACTTTGTTTATTTCACAAATTATACTAATATTTTCCTCACTTGCATAGTTCTTTCTTGTTTTCTCCCGCCCGCTATTCTCGCCGGCTATTTAATTCCAGAAGCCTCCAATGTCTTTTTGGTACGACCGTTGCATTCAATAAGTCATTTCTTCCTGTCGCCATCGAGAAATGGAATAACTTACCGGAAGCCATCGTCTCACAGTGTGACTCGTGCGCATTCAAACAACTACTAACAGCTTACTTAAACTTGGAAGCCCATTAAAACTCTACCACTGTCACTGTATTTTGCGCTCTTGTATGTGTAAATTTGGGCGCGCATGTTTTTATACTTCTATAAGTACATTTTCTGTGCGTCTGTTCTCGGATCCTGCAAAAGTATTGCTCGTGTGTTTGTACAACTTTCTATTTCTTTCTTTGTTTTTGTATTTAGAAAAATGTCCCCCCCCCTTATGTAATGCCCCTAAGGGGCCCTAGAGGGTCAAATAAATGATGATGATGATGAATATATAGTGTGTGTGTGTGTTTGTTTGTGTGTGTGTGTGTGTGTGTGTGTGTGTGCGTGCGTGCGTGTGTGTGTGGCCAGCTTTAGAAGTTGTTTCTTCTCATAGACTCAGAGACTAAGAAGGTTGATTTTTGAGAGTATGTTGATTTAATCTTGAGCCCTTTCTAAAAATGTGTTACTCATAAAATTATACGCCTACAAAAATTAGCCACTGCATTCACGAGATCTTTTTATTCTAAACAATCTAGCGTGTCTGAGCTGTTAGCGAAAGCAAATCCATGTCCAAAAGTTTAAATTCTTTTATCTTCTCAACCATGACTATTTGAAAATTCAAAAGTTCCGCAACTGAGGCCATCTTTTCCTACAAATATGAATAACGAACCACAGCAAAACCATCAGGCAACATTAAGCCTTGTTATTACATACAAATATTAATTCTTGTTTCTCAGTGATCTCCCAGCTGAAAAAGTTACCTTATAGTGTTGTGAATCGTAATACCGTAGAACGCTGTATTTCTTGAGTGCGAGTTGGTAATTTGATGATAAGTGAGGTTTAACATACCATAACCACCATATGGTTACGGGACACGTCGTAATGGAGGGCTCTGGATATTTTCACCACCTGGGGTTCATTACCGTGCATTCAAATTAGAGCAAACGGGCCTGCAGCATTTTAGCCTACAAGGATAATTTCGTGTTATTATTTGTGCGTGTGCGATATCCCGGCCTTTCTATCTGGTCTAATTTTACAGATGTGCTGAATTCAAGAAAAAAAACCGCCTCATGCCTTTTACACTATCGCAATGTTCGCAGCGAACATGGGAACTAATGTACATCCCAGCAAAAGAACCCGAATGAACTCGTTCGTGATCAAGTTCGAGGTCCGCATTCCTCGATGGTTTCGATACGTTAAGCAATTCGGATTCAGAGCATAACTCACAACTTCGATCCATTAGTCACTTTTCACGAAATAGTCAAACACTGTCAGCTTGTGCCCTGGAAATGCTCGCTGCCAAACTCTAAGCGGACCAGACCTCAATCTTCCACACCGAGAATGTTACAAACGAGATGTTTCGCGTCAACAGGACAGTTTAGACACTTTTCTCAGGACATCTATCCACTTTGCCTTCAGTTTTTTGGGAGTACTTCTCGTTAATACACATGCTTTGGACAGGTTCGACGTAACAAAATGCCTCTTTCGACAAGCATGATAGCCGGGAGCAAGCACTCAATGGCGGAGATCTTCATGAACAGCTAAGGGCTGTCCGAAGGACCTGCGAACGGATGGAGTTCCAGGGTCATCCGGCACCGACGTGGTCACGGCCTGTCACTATGACTCTGTACTTCCATAGGACCCAAAAAACATTTTAAACTGAATGACTTCCTGAGTGCGAGCTATATTTCGTTATTTTGAATAACCTCAGATTCCTCCCTCGAAAAAAGATGGCTGAAAAGTGGCATAAATTTCATGCGTCAAACTAAAAGTTACCAAATAATTTTCCTGATAACATTAACGGAGAAACTGAATTTCGGTGTTTTGGAGGCACTGGCTGCTTTGAGCAAGAATATAAAGGAATGAAAGTCCACTTGGTGCGTGCTCATGCCAAGCGGACTAGTGTTCGCAAGAACAGTTGGCAGTCTCGGCTTAGCTTCCACCACGCAAAAATTCTGTTCTGGTAAACCTCCACGTTCCCTCTCGGGGCTCCAGCCTGCCGGTGCATGAGAGCCTACAACTTGAGGGTCTAGAAATTGCAGATGAAGACGTGCCTAACATGACAGCCCAGATTTAAACTAAGCACTCGTAGAAACTGTGGCCTATACAAATCGCCACAAGAGATGCATAAGGCACACTACTTTTCTTCTGTAAACTAGTGAACCCTTTTTTCTGACGCACCCGCCATGGAATTCACTTATAATTGACTCTGGAAAATGAGCAAAACTTCAAAACTAATACAAATCCTGCAAGATGCGGATAGTGCGATGCAGTTGGCTGGAAATAAAGGCAGTGTTGACGCCTTTCAAAGTAACCGTTAGTTAAGAAAGCACCCAGTAGCCACAGCATGTTGAAAATGATTCCTTTTTTAATGATAGAAATAATTGAAGGTGCTGCGGGGGGTCAATTTAAGTAGGCCTTACGACTTTGCGTCAGCGCTCAGAAAGCATTGGTCAACCCTGCCTTACCTTGTTCTGCTTTTTATTACCACTGTGGTGCCACTTCTCCACTTCAATCATGCCCCGCCACGGTGGTCCAGTGGCTAAGGTACTCGGCTGCTGACCCGCAGGTCGCGGGATCAATTCCCGGCTATGGCGGCTGCATTTCCGATGGAGGCGGAAATGTTGTAGGCCCGTGTACTCAGATTTGGGCGCAAGTTAAAGAACCCCAGGAGCTCAAAATTTCCGGAGCCCTCCACTACGGCGTCTCTCATAATCAAATAGTGGTTTTGGGACGTTAAACCTTACAAATCAATCAACCACTTCAATCATTTCCCCAGTGTTGCGTAGAGTACCGGTTTTTCTAGACTGGCCTTTTTGTTCACGCCTTTTACATGCCTTTTCGTTCACTCCTATCCTTTGAAGCGCCCTGTGTTTTGCAAACATTGAGTTTAAGCCCACTATAGAAGAGCCCAACTTTGACTGAGTTTAACAGTGCAGTGTCTTTGGGCTTTACGGTGGGATGATATTGTTTTCCAGCCCAGCCGCGGCGGTGTAGTGGCTAAGGTGCTCGGCTGCTGACGCGTAGGTCACGGGATCGAACCCCGGCTGCGGCGACTGAATTATCGGTGGAGGCGAAGATGCTGTACGCCCATGTGGTCAGAATTGGGTGCATGTAAAGGACCTCAGGTGATCAAGATTTCCGAAGCCCTACTCTAGGGTGTTCTGATAATCATATGCTGGTTTCGGGACTTCAAAGCCCACATAACAATATCAATGACGTCTTTTTACTAGGCTTTACTTTCGCATTCGCAAAAAAAGTATCAACCACTGAACTTAAGCTGGTTTGTTACCTTTTGGTACATCTGAACGTTGGCGCCTCGGCCTATAATTTCTTTCTTAAAACCCCTTTTTTTTCTCTTCGCTAAGCCTATACAAACAATCACATAATTGTATCATGTCTTCACGCTACATAACTTGTGTACCTCAAGTGGTTAAACATTTAGAAATACAGGCACAAATGATGTGGGAAGCCTATGGGATCATTTTACATTTCGGTCTCCGTTTTGTAGCTCAATAAAGCTAATATAAAATGGTCGGAAAAGCAAAACATCAATAACAGAATATCAACACTAACAACAGAAGTGATGCTATAACTAGTGTCTTGCTGGATAAAAAAACTACCAGCACCCCGTGGTCAGTCGAGTTTTGTTTCTTCAACCGCATGTTGTCACTTCTATGATGACATACTTATTGCACTAATGTTTTTGCGTGTACTTAGGTACCATCTCTAGTCTGAATTGGTGGTTGCAGAGGGAACTGTAAGCAAATACTACAGATGTGTGGCATTTGCAGTGAAGGTATATTGTTGATCCAAAGTTCCACGGTCTATCTACCACAGATGACATGATATAATAACCTCGAAATATTTGATAGACAATGTATAATAAAGCCCTGGGTGAATGCCATTCTGTAAACATGATTTTTACGTTTACGTCAATTCCTTTGCGACAGATCCGGGATTGTGTTAAACGGAATGACTAGTTGCTGACAGAACACTAGTTATATTG